>NC_136069.1:1540650468-1540877968 GCF_964261635.1 Lissotriton helveticus | reverse complement strand
GGTTCCCGGGGAGGCTCTCCCCAGCCTGGCTAGGGTTCGGAAGGTGGGACCGGACCCGGGGCTTGAATTCCATCTGGCCAGGCCCCGAGGGTGCTGGAGCCCCCTGTCCCGCAGGCCACCAGTGGGTCCGTGCGCTGGGGACGGGGCTCCACCGGTTCCCGGGGAGGCTTTCCCTCCAAGCCTGGCTAGGGTTCGGAAGGTGGGACCGGACCCGGGGCTTGAACTCCATCTGGCCAGGCCCCGAGGGTGCTGGTACCCCTCCGTCCAGCAATCCGGCCGGGGGTCCGGGGCGCCCGGGACGGAGGGTCCACCGGGGGCCCAGGGGAGGCTCTCCCCGGCCCGGCATAGGGTTTGGAAAGCCGGGACTGGGGCCGGGGACCGGGCCCGGGGCTTGAGCCCCGTCCGGCAGGGCCCAGTGGTGCGGGAATCCCCCCTCCGTCCTGCAAGCCGGCCGGGGGTCGGAGGTACCCGGGACGGAGGGTCCATCAGGGCCCGGGGAGGCCTGAAGCCCCGGAGCCCTGCAGCCCCAGAGACCTGCAGCTCTGCAGCCCCCGGAACCCTGCAGCCCCAGAGCCCTGCAGCTCCGGGGCAGGCAGATTGGCGTCCTTTTGGTCCCGGCCATCTGGTCGCCCTGGAAGTCATGATGAGGTGCCATTCGCCTCCCGGATCCCAGCGAGGGCTCCAGGAGGTCGGGTACTTTCGCGCCTTGGGTCCCCTCTGTCACCTTGTGTGCACAGATTGCAAGAAAGTCAGGTAATTTCCCTCCGGATTACTAGGGGGCAGGGTATGCCCGGACACCCCTCCAAGGCTGGTGGTTCTCTGCTAGGGGGACCAGATGGGCTATGCCTGGGTAACACCTCCCTAGGCCACCCGGGGCTTCCTTCCTCCAGGCCAACGGCTTGTCAAATTGCCCAGGACGGGCTCCATGGCTCTTGGGCAGTCGTCCCCCGGGTCTCCAGGCCGATGGCATGTCAAAGTGCCCAGGACGGGCTCCATGCGTCCCGGGCAGTCGTCCCCCGGGTCTCCAGGCCGACGGCATGTCAAAGTGCCCAGGACGGGCTCCATGCGTCCCGGGCAGTCGTCCCCCGGGTCTCCAGGCCGACGGCATGTCAAAGTGCCCAGGACGGGCTCCATGCGTCCCGGGCAGTCGTCCCACGGGTCTCCGGGCCGACGGCATGTCAAAGTGCCCAGGACGGGCTCCATGCGTCCCGGGCATTCCTCCCCCCGGGCATCCGCCGCTCCCTTCCCTGGGCCGACGGCAGGTCAGATTGCCCAGGACGGGCTCCATGGGTCCCGGGCAGTCCTTCCCTGGGTGTCCGGCGCTCCCTTCTCCGGGCCGACGGCATGTCAAAGTGCCCAGGACGGGCTCCATGCGTCCCGGGCAGTCGTCCCCCGGGTCTCCAGGCCGACGGCATGTCAAAGTGCCCAGGACGGGCTCCATGCGTCCCGGGCAGTCGTCCCCCGGGTCTCCAGGCCGACGGCATGTCAAAATGTCCAGGACGGGCTCCATGCGTCCCAGGCAGTCGTCCCCCGGGTCTCCAGGCCGACGGCATGTCAAAGTGCCCAGGACGGGCTCCATGCGTCCCGGGCAGTCGTCCCCCGGGTCTCCAGGCCGACGGCATGTCAAAATGTCCAGGACGGGCTCCATGCGTCCCAGGCAGTCGTCCCCCGGGTCTCCAGGCCGACGGCATGTCAAAGTGCCCAGGACGGGCTCCATGCGTCCCGGGCAGTCGTCGTCCCGGGCGTCCGGGCCTGGGAGCTCCGGTGGTCCTCACCGTGCCTGAGGCCCAGCCGGGGTCCCCGAGCCCTGCCCGGCGTGGGCAGGCAGCAGCCCTACCACGAAGGCTCGGGGTGGGAAGCAGGGAGTCCTTTCGTTCCCGGCCACCTGGTTGCACCTTTCCCCTCGGCCATCTGGTCGCACGCAATGCTATCCAAAAGGGCGACCAGATGGCCAAACCTCCCTGGAAGTCCCTATGAGGTGCCATTTGCCTCCCCGATCCCAGCGAGGGCTCCAGGAGGTCGGGTACTTTTACGCCTTGGGTCCCCTCTGTCAACTCGTGTGCACAGATTACAAGAAAGGGGGGTAATTTTCCTCCGGATTACTAGGGGTAAGGGTATGCCCGGACACCCCTGCAAGGCTGGTGGTTCTCTGCCAGGGGGACCAGATGGGCTATGCCTGGGTAACAACACCCGGGGCTTCCCTCCTCCAGGCCAACGGCATGTCAAAGTGCCCAGGACGGGCTCCATGCGTCCCGGGCAGTCGTCCCCCGGGTCTCCAGGCCAACGGCATGAGCGAGTGCCCAGGTCGGGCTCCATGCGCCCCGGGCAGTCGTCCCCCGGGTCTCCAGGCCAACGGCATGAGCGAGTGCCCAGGTCGGGCTCCATGCTTCCCGGGCAGTCGTCCCCCGGGTCTCAAGGCCGATGGCATGTCAAAGTGCCCAGGATGGGCTCCATGCGTCCCGGGCATTCCTCCCCCCGGGCGTCCGTCGCTCCCTTCTCCGGGCCGACGGCAGGTCAGATTGCCCAGGACGGGCTCCATGGGTCCCGGGCATTCCTCCGCTGGGTGTCCGGCTCTCCCTTCCCCGGGCCAACGGCTTGTCAGAGTGCCCAGGATGGGCTCCACGGGCCCCGGACGTCCGGGGCTCCCTTCCCCGGGCCAACGGCATGCCAGAATGCCCAGGACGGGCTCCACGAGTCCCGGGCGTCCGGGGCTCCCTTCCCTGGGACAACGGCTTGTCAGAGTGCCCAGGACGGGCTCCACGGGTCCCGGGCATCTTGGGCTCCCTTCCCCGGGCCAACGCATGCCCCAGAGTGCCCAGGACGGGCTCCACGAGTCCCCGGCGTCCGGGGCTCCCTTCCCCGGGACAACGGCTTGTCAGAGTGCCCAGGACGGGCTCCACGGGTCCCGGGCATCTGGGGCTCCCTTCCCCGTGCCAACGGCATGCCAGAGTGCCCAGGACGGGCTCCACGAGTCCCCCGCGTCCGGGGCTCCCTTCCCCGGGACACCGGCTTGTCAGAGTGCCCATGACGGGCTCCACGGGTCCCGGGTATCTGGGACTCCCTTCCCTGGGCCAACGGCATGCCGGAGTTCCCAGGACAGGCTCCACGGGTCCCGGGCGTCCGGGGCTCCCTTCCCCGGTCCGACGGCTTGTCAGAGTGCCCAGGACGGGCTCCACGGCTCCCGGGCGTCCGGGGTTCCCTTCCCCGGGTCAGCAGAAAGTCAGAGTGCCCAGGACGAGTTCCACGGGTCCCGGGCAGTCCTCCCCCGGGCGTCCGGGGCTCCCTTCCCCGGGCCGTCGGCAGGTCAGAGTGCCCAGGACGGGCTCCATGGGTCCCGGGCAGTCCTCCCCCCGGGCGTCCGGGGCTCCCTTCCCCGGGCAGACGGCAGGTCAGAGTGCCCAGGACGGGCTCCACGGGTCCCGGGCAGTCCTCCCCCCGGGCGTCCGGCGCTCCCTTCTCCAGGCCGATGGCAGGTCAGAGTGACCAGGACGGGCTCCACGGGTCCCGGGCAGTCCTCTCCCGGGCGTACGTGGTTGTCCGACAGATTCGGGCAGATGTGCTTTTACGAACCGGATCGGAATCGGCCCAAATAATAATAATAATAATAATCCACATTTGTAAGGCGCACAATCACCCGTAAGGGTCTCTAGGCGCTAGGGGCCGTTGGGAAGATTAAGCAAGCTATTGCCCAGAGTCAAATGGTGCTGGGCTAATCTGCGGCCGGTGCCGGGGATCGAACCCTGATCTCTGGGATGCTCGAGGGTTACTACGCGCTCTACAAAAACCTTAAATAAAAAAATCTCCAGATTCCGGAGTCAGCCGCCCTAGCCGCGGCGCCAGCTATTTCCCAGAGTCACCTGGTGCTGGGCTAATCTGCCGCCGGTGCCGGGGATCGAACCGTGATCTCCAGATTCCGGAGTCAGCCTCCCTAGCCGCGGCGCCAGCTATTTCCCAGAGTCACGTGGTGCTGGGCTAATCTGCGGCCGGTGCCGGGGATCGAACCCTGATCTCTGGGATGCTCGAGGGTTACTACGCGCTCTACAAAAACCTTAAATAAAAAAATCTCCAGATTCCGGAGTCAGCCGCCCTAGCCGCGGCGCCAGCTATTTCCCAGAGTCACCTGGTGCTGGGCTAATCTGCCGCCGGTGCCGGGGATCGAACCGTGATCCCCAGATGGGGATATCCCAAAAATCTGGCATGGATACGGCCCGCCAGGACTGGTTTGGGCACCCCTGATCTACATAGTTAGAAAGATAGTGTGAACAAAAAAAACACACATCTTAGGCCATGAGTGGCTATAGCAAGAAAAAAACTCACTGCACTTTTCCAAAAAGACAACCATATAAGCCCATGTGAGGGAAATGATCTGATTTTCTCCCTCAAGAAAAAAGAAGATTAAACACAGGTTTGTCAGAAGTGGGATTTGAACCCACGCCTCCAGAACAGACTGCGACCTGAACGCAGCACCTTAGACCACTCGGCCATCCTGACTTGCATTTGCAGCACCTTCCACAAGCCAGACAGCCATGCAAGTGGGGTACCGGAAAGGCATGCCCTCAATTTATTTATCCCATTATAAGCATTTCCAACAGATCTTTGAACAATCCATACAGAGCAGTACCTATGAAGAACTCTTTAGACCTTTAATGAGTACAAAGAGAAAGTGCTATTCACCAGCCACTTGAACGGCCCAAAGCTGCTTTGAAATTGAGTCAATAGCCACATCTTGGCTGACTAAAGCAAATTCAACAAGGGATCTCAATGTCACAACATAGGGTGGAATTCGCAAATCTAAGTAGCCCCTGATCACTGCCCTGAGGAAATTGCTGTAAGTGTGCTGGAGTCCAGTTGTCTACCAGGTGCTTGGCATTCTTCCAAATGTGTATGGCCTGTCTGGCCAGGGAATACAAGAGAATGACTCTTCTAGATGAGCTCTTACATGGGTCATAAGCTCATTTGGTAAGGATTGCACTTTATCAGCAAGACTTTGTACAACAGAAATATATGAGAACCCCAAGCTCTCTTGACTAGACGAGGACGGAATAACGTCCCAGGTGAAGACGAACAGATGCAACTTCCATCAGATGTTATCCGGTTGAAGAAGATTATATCTCCAAAAGTCATGTCAGAAGTGGGATTCGAACCCACGCCTCCAGAGGAGACTGCGGCCTAACACAGCGCCTTAGACCACTCGGCCATCCTGACAGTGGAGAGTCCTAAGAAATGTATAAAAGTCACTCAGAAATTTCTGCGTCCATGCAAGCTTGAAATAATTTCAACCTTCAAACACAAGGTGCAACTTTTTGCACAGGACAATAAACACAGAAGATCACATATGAAAGCATTTCATTTCACAGGTGTACTGTTTTTATGCTTTTAGAATAACTTATACCTCTCACCAGCTATTTAGGGTTCTGTATCCTACTCACAAAATTACCTTGCCTGCGACCTCTCTCTTTATACACAAACAACTACTGCTCAGGAAGTAGGAAGGCAGAAGGTGGGGCAGTTTATGCAAATTTATGCTGTCAATGTGCCTTGCAGATTCATGCAGAATTTCTAGATCCTTGCTGGAAACAAGAGAGCAGGCCTTGTTTCAGATCAACTGTCCCTAGCAAGGAACGTCTGAGCACATCCATTCTTTTGCTCTCTAGCCCCTGGCTTGGGACTCACCCTCACTGGCTGAGGAGTGAAGTTCTGCATACCAACGTTGCATAGAAGGTATGTTTGTGATTGGTTTGAGATGGGTGGGAGGTCAAGAGCAGGGAAAAGCAAGTCACCTTCACTTCTAGTCTCCTCTTCTATGCCTACCTGCCGTTCACTCACTCTGTCTTTGTTTCATTCTCTCCTTCCTCAACACCCCATCTCACTCACTGGCTCTATCATTTGTGCTCTTTCCCCTTGCTCTTCATTTCATAGTGGAAACATCTCTTGAATGGATCATTAGAAAATGAGGTTACATAAAAATAAAAATCTACTTATTGGAAACCAAAAATATCACAAGACTGAATGTAAGCCATTTCTTCAATAAAAGGGATTTTTTAGGCACCCCCCAAAAAACACATAAAACACCACTAGTGCTAGAAGAATATTATACGAGCTTGAAGACAGAATTGGGCAAATTCATTTGCAGTTGAAACTGAAGTTTGGTACTTATTCAGATATTATATGCACTGCCAATTTTTAGCTGAGATTCTGAAGGAATGCAGAGACAAAATGGACTTAAAGTTTTGTCAGAAGTGGGATTCGAACCCACGCCTCCAGCAGAGACTGCGGCCTTAATGCAGCTCCTTAGACCACTCGGCCATCCTGACCACATGTTGCTTGTCCATCTACATAGTGAGAAAGATAGTGTGAACAAAAAAAACACACATCTTAGGCCATAAGTGGATATAGCAAGAAAAAAACTCACTGCACTTTTCCAAAAAGACAACCATATAAGCCCATGTGAGGGAAATGATCTGATTTTCTCCCTCAATAAAAAAGAAGATTAAACACAGGTTTGTCAGAAGTGGGATTTGAACCCACGCCTCCAGAAGAGACTGCGACCTGAACGCAGCGCCTTAGACCACTCGGCATCCTGACTTGCATTTGCAGCACCTTCCACAAGCCAGACAGCCATGCAAGTTTGGTACCGAAAAGGCATGCCCTCAATTTATTTATCCCATTATAAGCATTTCCAACAGATCTTCGAACAATCCATACAGAGCAGTACCTATGAAGAACTCTTTAGACCTTTAAAGCGTACAAAGAGAAAGTGCTATTCACCAGCCACTTGAACGGCCCAAAGCTGCTTTGAAATTGAGTCAACAGCCACATATTGGCTGACTAAAGCAAATTCAACAAGGGATCTCAATGTCACAACATAGGGTGGAATTCGCAAATCTAAGCAGCCCCTGATCACTGCCCTGAGGAAATTGCTGTAAGTGTGCTGGAGTCCAGCTGTCTACCAGGTGCTTGGCATTCTTCCAAATTTGTATGGCCTGTCTGGCCAGGGAATACAAGAGAATGACTCTTCTAGATGAGCTCTTACATGGGTCCTAAGCTCATTTGGTAAGGATTGCACTTTATCAGCAAGACTTTGTACAACAGAAATATATGAGAAACCCAAGCTCTCTTGACTAGACGAGGACAGAATAACGTCCCAGGTGAAGACGAACAGAAGCAACTTCCATCAGATGTTATCCTGATGAAGAAGATTATATCTCCAAAAGTCATGTCAGAAGTGGGATGCGAACCCACGCCTCCAGAGGAGACTGCGGCCTAAACACAGCGCCTTAGACCACTCGGCCATCCTGACAGTGAAGAGTCTTAAGAAATGTATAAAAGTCACTCTGAAATTTCTGCGTCCATGCAAGCTTGAAATAATTTCAACCTTCAAACACAAGGTGCAACTTTTTGCACAGGACAATAAACACAGAAGATCACATATGAAAGCATTTCATTTCACAGGTGTACTGTTTTTATGCTTTTAGAATAACTTATACCTCTCACCAGCTATTTAGGGTTCTGTATCCTACTCACAAAATTACCTTTTCTGCGACCTTTCTCTCTATACACAAACAACTACTGCTCAGGAAGTAGGAAGGCAGAAGGTGGGGCAGTTTATGCAAATTTATGCTGGCAATGTGCCTTGCACATTCATGCAGAATTTCTAGATCCTTGCTGGAAACAAGAGAGCAGGCCTTGTTTCAGAACAACTGTCCCTAGCAAGGAACGTCTGAGCACATCCATTCTTTTGCTCTCTAGCCCCTGGCTTGGGACTCACCCTCACTGGCTGAGGAGTGAAGTTCTGCATACCAACATTGCATAGAAGGTATGTTTGTGATTGGTTTGAGATGGGTGGGAGGTCAAGAGCAGGGAAAAGCAAGTCACCTTCACTTCTAGTCTCCTCTTCTATGCCTACCTGCCGTTCACTCACTCTGTCTTTGTTTCATTCTCTCCTTCCTCAACACCCCATCTCACTCACTGGCTCTATCATTTGTGCTCTTTCCCCTTGCTCTTCATTTCATAGTGGAAACATCTCTTGAATGGATCATTAGAAAATGAGGTTACATAAAATTAAAAATCTACTTATTGGAAACCAAAAATATCACAAGACTGAATGTAAGCCATTTCTGCAATAAAAGGGATTTTTTAGGCACCCCCCAAAAAACACATAAAACACCACTAGTGCTAGAAGAATATTATACGAGCTTGAAGACAGAATTGGGCAAATTCATTTGCAGTTGAAACTGAAGTTTGGTACTTATTCAGATATTATATGCACTGCCAATTTTTAGCTGAGATTCTGAAGGAACGCAGTGACAAAATTGACTTAAAGTTTTGTCAGAAGTGGGATTCGAACCCACGCCTGCAGGAGAGACTGCGGCCTTAACGCAGCACCTTAGACCACTCGGCCATCCTGACCACATGTTGCTTGTCCATCTACATAGTGAGAAAGATAGTGTGAACAAAAAAAACACACATCTTAGGCCATAAGTGGCTATAGCAAGAAAAAAACTCACTGCACTTTTCCAAAAAGACAACCATATAAGCCCATGTGAGGGAAATGATCTGATTTTCTCCCTCAAGAAAAAAGAAGATTAAACACAGGTTTGTCAGAAGTGGGATTTGAACCCACGCCTCCAGAAGAGACTGCGACCTGAACTCAGCGCCTTAGACCACTCGGCCATCCTGACTTGCATTTGCAGCACCTTCCACAAGCCAGACAGCCATGCAAGTTTGGTACCGAAAAGGCATGCCCTCAATTTATTTATCCCATTATAAGCATTTCCAACAGATCTTTGAACAATCCATACAGAGCAGTACCTATGAAGAACTCTTTAGACCTTTAAAGCGTACAAAGAGAAAGTGCTATTCACCAGCCACTTGAACGGCGCAAAGCTGCTTTGAAATTGAGTCAACAGCCACATCTTGCCTGACTAAAGCAAATTCAACAAGGGAGCTCAATGTCACAACATAGGGTGGAATACGCAAATCTAAGCAGCCCCTGATCACAGCCCTGAGGACATTGCTGTAAGTGTGCTGGAGTACAGCTGTCTACCAGGTGCTTGGCATTCTTCCAAATTTGCATGGCCTGTCTGGCCAGGGAATACAAGAGCATGACTCTTCTAGATGAGCTCTTACATGGGTCCTAAGCTCATTTGGTAAGGATTGCACTTTATCAGCAAGACTTTGTACAACAGAAATATATGAGAAACCCAAGCTCTCTTGACTAGACGAGGACGGAATAACGTCCCAGGTGAAGACGAACAGATGCAACTTCCATCAGATGTTATCCTGATGAAGAAGATTATATCTCCAAAAGTCATTTCAGAAGTGGGATTCGAACCCACGCCTCCACAGGAGACTGCAGCCTACACACAGCGCCTTAGACCACTCGGCCATCCTGACAGTGAAGAGTCCTAAGAAATGTATAAAAGTCACTCAGAAATTTCTCCGTCCATGCAAGCTTGAAATAATTTCAACCTTCAAACACAAGGTGCAACTTTTTGCACAGGACAATAAACACAGAAGATCACATATGAAAGCATTTCATTTCACAGGTGTACTGTTTTTATGCTTTTAGAATAACTTATACCTCTCACCAGCTATTTAGGGTTCTGTATCCTACTCACTAAATTATCTTGCCTGCGACCTCTCTCTTTATACACAAACAACTACTGCTCAGGAAGTAGGAAGGCAGAAGGTGGGGCAGTTTATGCAAATTTATGCTGTCAATGTGCCTTGCAGATTAATGCAGAATTTCTAGATCCTTGCTGGAAACAAGAGAGCAGGCCTTGTTTCAGATCAACTGTCCCTAGCAAGGAACATCTGAGCACATCCATTCTTTTGCTCTCTAGCCCCTGGCTTGGGACTCACCCTTACTGGCTGAGGATTGAAGTTCTGCATACCAACGTTGCATAGAAGGTATGTTTGTGATTGGTTTGAGATGGGTGGGAGGTCAAGAGCAGGGAAAAGCAAGTCACCTTCACTTCTAGTCTCTTCTTCTATGCCTACCTGCCGTTCACTCACTCTGTCTTTGTTTCATTCTCTCCTTCCTCAACACCCCATCTCACTCACTGGCTCTATCATTTGTGCTCTTTCCCCTTGCTCTTCATTTCATAGTGGAAACATCTCTTGAATGGATCATTAGAAAATGAGGTTACATAAAATTAAAAATCTACTTATTGGAAAGCAAAAATATCACAAGACTGAATGTAAGCCATTTCTTCAATAAAAGGGATTTTTTAGGCACCCCCCAAAAAACACATAAAACACCACTAGTGCTAGAAGAATATTATACGAGCTTGAAGACAGAATTGGGCAAATTCATTTGCAGTTGAAACTGAAGTTTGGTACTTATTCAGATATTATATGCACTGCCAATTTTTAGCTGAGATTCTGAAGGAACGCAGAGACAAAATGGACTTAAAGATTTGTCAGAAGTGGGATTCGAACCCACGCCTCCAGGAGAGACTGCGGCCTTAACGCAGCGCCTTAGACCACTCGGCCATCCTGACCACATGTTGCTTGCCCATCTACATAGTGAGAAAGATAGTGTGAACAAATAAAACACACATCTTAGGCCATAAGTGGCTATAGCAAGAAAAAAACTCACTGCACTTTTCCAAAAAGACAACCATATAAGCCCATGTGAGGGAAATGATCTGATTTTCTCCCTCAAGAAAAAAGAAGATTAAACCCAGGTTTGTCAGAAGTGGGATTCGAACCCACGCCTCCAGGAGAGACTGCGGCCTTAACGCAGCGCCTTAGACCACTCGGCCATCCTGACCACATGTTGCTTGTCCATCTACATAGTGAGAAAGATAGTGTGAACAAAAAAAACACACCTCTTAGGCCATAAGTGGCTATAGCAAGAAAAAAACTCACTGCACTTTTCCAAAAAGACAACCATATAAGCCCATGTGAGGGAAATGATCTGATTTTCTCCCTCATGAAAAAAGAAGATTAAACACAGGTTTGTCAGAAGTGGGATTTGAACCCACGCCTCCAGAAGAGACTGCGACCTGAACGCAGCGCCTTAGACCATTCGGCCATCCTGACTTGCATTTGCAGCACCTTCCACAAGCCAGACAGCCATGCAAGTTTGGTACCGAAAAGGCATGCCCTCAATTTATTTATCCCATTATAAGCATTTCCAACAGATCTTTGAACAATCCACACAGAGCAGTACCTATGAAGAACTCTTTAGACCTTTAAAGCGTACAAAGAGAAAGTGCTATTCACCAGCCACTTGAACGGCGCAAAGCTGCTTTGAAATTGAGTCAACAGCCACATCTTGGCTGACTAAAGCAAATTCAACAAGGGAGCTCAATGTCACAACATAGGGTGGAATACGCAAATCTAAGCAGCCCCTGATCACAGCCCTGAGGACATTGCTGTAAGTGTGCTGGAGTACAGCTGTCTACCAGGTGCTTGGCATTCTTCCAAATTTGCATGGCCTGTCTGGCCAGGGAATACAAGAGCATGACTCTTCTAGATGAGCTCTTACATGGGTCCTAAGCTCATTTGGTAAGGATTGCACTTTATCAGCAAGACTTTGTACAACAGAAATATATGAGAAACCCAAGCTCTCTTGACTAGACGAGGACGGAATAACGTCCCAGGTGAAGACGAACAGATGCAACTTCCATCAGATGTTATCCTGATGAAGAAGATTATATCTCCAAAAGTCATGTCAGAAGTGGGATTCGAACCCACGCCTCCAGAGGAGACTGCGGCCTAAACACAGCGCCTTAGACCACTCGGCCATCCTGACAGTGGAGAGTCCTAAGAAATGTATAAAAGTCACTCAGAAATTTCTGCGTCCATGCAAGCTTGAAATAATCTCAACCTTCAAACACAAGGTGCAACTTTTTGCACAGGACAATAAACACAGAAGATCACATATGAAAGCATTTCATTTCACAGGTGTACTGTTTTTATGCTTTTAGAATAACTTATACCTCTCACCAGCTATTTAGGGTTCTGTATCCTACTCACAAAATTACCTTGCCTGCGACCTCTCTCTTTATACACAAACAACTACTGCTCAGGAAGTAGGAAGGCAGAAGGTGGGGCAGTTTATGCAAATTTATGCTGTCAATGTGCCTTGCAGATTCATGCAGAATTTCTAGATCCTTGCTGGAAACAAGAGAGCAGGCCTTGTTTCAGATCAACTGTCCCTAGCCAGCAACGTCTGAGCACATCCACTCTTTTGCTCTCTAGTCCCTGGCTTGGGACTCACCCTCACTGGCTGAGGAGTGAAGTTCTGCATACCAACGTTGCATAGAAGGTATGTTTGTGATTGGTTTGAGATGGGTGGGAGGTCAAGAGCAGGGTAAAGCAAGTCACCTTCACTTCTAGTCTCCTCTTCTGTGCCTACCTGCCGTTCACTCACTCTGTCTTTGTTTCATTCTCTCCTTCCTCAACACCCCATCTCACTCACTGGCTCTATCATTTGTGCTCTTTCCCCTTGCTCTTCATTTCATAGTGGAAACATCTCTTGAATGGATCATTAGAAAATGAGGTTACATAAAAATAAAAATCTACTTATTGGAAACCAAAAATATCACAAGACTGAATGTAAGCCATTTCTTCAATAAAAGGGATTTTTTAGGCACCCCCCAAAAAACACATAAAACACCACTAGTGCTAGAAGAATATTATACGAGCTTGAAGACAGAATTGGGCAAATTCATTTGCAGTTGAAACTGAAGTTTGGTACTTATTCAGAAATGATATGCACTGCCAATTTTTAGCTGAGATTCTGAAGGAACCCAGAGACAAAATGGACTTAAAGTTTTGTCAGAAGTGGGATTCGAACCCACGCCTCCAGGAGAGACTGCGGCCTTAACGCAGCGCCTTAGACCACTCGGCCATCCTGACCACATGTTGCTTGTTCATCTACATAGTGAGAAAGATAGTGTGAACAAAAAAAACACACATCTTAGGCCATGAGTGGCTATAGCAAGAAAAAAACTCACTGCACTTTTCCAAAAAGACAACCATATAAGCCCATGTGAGGGAAATGATCTGATTTTCTCCCTCAAGAAAAAAGAAGATTAAACCCAGGTTTGTCAGAAGTGGGATTCGAACCCACGCCTCCAGGAGAGACTGCGGCCTTAACGCAGCGCCTTAGACCACTCGGCCATCCTGACCACATGTTGCTTGTCCATCTACATAGTGAGAAAGATAGTGTGAACAAAAAAAACACACCTCTTAGGCCATAAGTGGCTATAGCAAGAAAAAAACTCACTGCACTTTTCCAAAAAGACAACCATATAAGCCCATGTGAGGGAAATGATCTGATTTTCTCCCTCATGAAAAAAGAAGATTAAACACAGGTTTGTCAGAAGTGGGATTTGAACCCACGCCTCCAGAAGAGACTGCGACCTGAACGCAGCGCCTTAGACCATTCGGCCATCCTGACTTGCATTTGCAGCACCTTCCACAAGCCAGACAGCCATGCAAGTTTGGTACCGAAAAGGCATGCCCTCAATTTATGTATCCCATTATAAGCATTTCCAACAGATCTTTGAACAATCCACACAGAGCAGTACCTATGAAGAACTCTTTAGACCTTTAAAGCGTACAAAGAGAAAGTGCTATTCACCAGCCACTTGAACGGCGCAAAGCTGCTTTGAAATTGAGTCAACAGCCACATCTTGGCTGACTAAAGCAAATTCAACAAGGGAGCTCAATGTCACAACATAGGGTGGAATACGCAAATCTAAGCAGCCCCTGATCACAGCCCTGAGGACATTGCTGTAAGTGTGCTGGAGTACAGCTGTCTACCAGGTGCTTGGCATTCTTCCAAATTTGCATGGCCTGTCTGGCCAGGGAATACAAGAGCATGACTCTTCTAGATGAGCTCTTACATGGGTCCTAAGCTCATTTGGTAAGGATTGCACTTTATCAGCAAGACTTTGTACAACAGAAATATATGAGAAACCCAAGCTCTCTTGACTAGACGAGGACGGAATAACGTCCCAGGTGAAGACGAACAGATGCAACTTCCATCAGATGTTATCCTGATGAAGAAGATTATATCTCCAAAAGTCATGTCAGAAGTGGGATTCGAACCCACGCCTCCAGAGGAGACTGCGGCCTAAACACAGCGCCTTAGAATACTCGGCCATCCTGACAGTGGAGAGTCCTAAGAAATGTATAAAAGTCACTCAGAAATTTCTGCGTCCATGCAAGCTTGAAATAATCTCAACCTTCAAACACAAGGTGCAACTTTTTGCACAGGACAATAAACACAGAAGATCACATATGAAAGCATTTCATTTCACAGGTGTACTGTTTTTATGCTTTTAGAATAACTTATACCTCTCACCAGCTATTTAGGGTTCTGTATCCTACTCACAAAATTACCTTGCCTGCGACCTCTCTCTTTATACACAAACAACTACTGCTCAGGAAGTAGGAAGGCAGAAGGTGGGGCAGTTTATGCAAATTTATGCTGTCAATGTGCCTTGCAGATTCATGCAGAATTTCTAGATCCTTGCTGGAAACAAGAGAGCAGGCCTTGTTTCAGATCAACTGTCCCTAGCCAGCAACGTCTGAGCACATCCACTCTTTTGCTCTCTAGTCCCTGGCTTGGGACTCACCCTCACTGGCTGAGGAGTGAAGTTCTGCATACCAACGTTGCATAGAAGGTATGTTTGTGATTGGTTTGAGATGGGTGGGAGGTCAAGAGCAGGGTAAAGCAAGTCACCTTCACTTCTAGTCTCCTCTTCTGTGCCTACCTGCCGTTCACTCACTCTGTCTTTGTTTCATTCTCTCCTTCCTCAACACCCCATCTCACTCACTGGCTCTATCATTTGTGCTCTTTCCCCTTGCTCTTCATTTCATAGTGGAAACATCTCTTGAATGGATCATTAGAAAATGAGGTTACATAAAAATAAAAATCTACTTATTGGAAACCAAAAATATCACAAGACTGAATGTAAGCCATTTCTTCAATAAAAGGGATTTTTTAGGCACCCCCCAAAAAACACATAAAACACCACTAGTGCTAGAAGAATATTATACGAGCTTGAAGACAGAATTGGGCAAATTCATTTGCAGTTGAAACTGAAGTTTGGTACTTATTCAGAAATGATATGCACTGCCAATTTTTAGCTGAGATTCTGAAGGAACCCAGAGACAAAATGGACTTAAAGTTTTGTCAGAAGTGGGATTCGAACCCACGCCTCCAGGAGAGACTGCGGCCTTAACGCAGCGCCTTAGACCACTCGGCCATCCTGACCACATGTTGCTTGTTCATCTACATAGTGAGAAAGATAGTGTGAACAAAAAAAACACACATCTTAGGCCATGAGTGGCTATAGCAAGAAAAAAACTCACTGCACTTTTCCAAAAAGACAACCATATAAGCCCATGTGAGGGAAATGATCTGATTTTCTCCCTCAAGAAAATAGAAGATTAAACACAGGTTTGTCAGAAGTGGGATTTGAACCCACGCCTCCAGAAGAGACTGCGACCTGAACGCAGCACCTTAGACCACTCGGCCATCCTGACTTGCATTTGCAGCACCTTCCACAAGCCAGACAGCCATGCAAGTGGGGAACCGAAAAGGCATGCCCTCAATTTATTTATCCCATTATAAGCATTTCCAACAGATCTTTGAACAATCCATACAGAGCAGTACCTATGAAGAACTCTTTAGACCTTTAATGAGTACAAAGAGAAAGTGCTATTCACCAGCCACTTGAACGGCCCAAAGCTGCTTTGAAATTGAGTCAATAGCCACATCTTGGCTGACTAAAGCAAATTCAACAAGGGATCTCAATGTCACAACATAGGGTGGAATTCGCAAATCTAAGCAGCCCCTGATCACTGCCCTGAGGAAATTGCTGTAAGTGTGCTGGAGTCCAGCTGTCTACCAGGTGCTTGGCATTCTTCCAAATTTGTATGGCCTGTCTGGCCAGGGAATACAAGAGAATGACTCTTCTAGATGAGCTCTTACATGGGTCCTAAGCTCATTTGGTAAGGATTGCACTTTATCAGCAAGACTTTGTACAACAGAAATATATGAGAAACCCAAGCTCACTTGACTAGACGAGGACAGAATAACGTCCCAGGTGAAGACGAACAGAAGCAACTTCCATCAGATGTTATCCTGATGAAGAAGATTATATCTCCAAAAGTCATTTCAGAAGTGGGATTCGAACCCACGCCTCCAGAGGAGACTGCGGCCTAAACACAGCGCCTTAGACCACTCGGCCATCCTGACAGTGAAGAGTCCTGAGAAATGTATAAAAGTCACTCTGAAATTTCTGCGTCCATGCAAGCTTGAAATAATTTCAACCTTCAAACACAAGGTGCAACTTTTTGCACAGGACAATAAACACAGAAGATCACATATGAAAGCATTTCATTTCACAGGTGTACTGTTTTTATGCTTTTAGAATAACTTATACCTCTCACCAGCTATTTAGGGTTCTGTATCCTACTCACAAAATTACCTTGCCTGCGACCTTTCTCTCTATACACAAACAACTACTGCTCAGGAAGTAGGAAGGCAGAAGGTGGGGCAGTTTATGCAAATTTATGCTGGCAATGTGCCTTGCACATTCATGCAGAATTTCTAGATCCTTGCTGGAAACAAGAGAGCAGGCCTTGTTTCAGATCAACTGTCCCTAGCAAGGAACGTCTGAGCACATCCATTCTTTTGCTCTCTAGCCCCTGGCTTGGGACTCACCCTCACTGGCTGAGGAGTGAAGTTCTGCATACCAACGTTGCATAGAAGGTATGTTTGTGATTGGTTTGAGATGGGTGGGAGGTCAAGAGCAGGGAAAAGCAAGTCACCTTCACTTCTAGTCTCCTCTTCTATGCCTACCTGCCGTTCACTCACTCTGTCTTTGTTTCATTCTCTCCTTCCTCAACACCCCATCTCACTCACTGGCTCTATCATTTGTGCTCTTTCCCCTTGCTCTTCATTTCATAGTGGAAACATCTCTTGAATGGATCATTAGAAAATGAGGTTACATAAAATTAAAAATCTACTTATTGGAAACCAAAAATATCACAAGACTGAATGTAAGCCATTTCTTCAATAAAAGGGATTTTTTAGGCACCCCCCAAAAAACACATAAAACACCACTAGTGCTAGAAGAATATTATACGAGCTTGAAGACAGAATTGGGCAAATTCATTTGCAGTTGAAACTGAAGTTTGGTACTTATTCAGATATTATATGCACTGCCAATTTTTAGCTGAGATTCTGAAGGAACGCAGTGACAAAATGGACTTAAAGTTTTG
Source organism: Lissotriton helveticus (assembly GCF_964261635.1). Classification (NCBI taxonomy): domain Eukaryota; kingdom Metazoa; phylum Chordata; class Amphibia; order Caudata; family Salamandridae; genus Lissotriton; species Lissotriton helveticus. The sequence continues at coordinate 1,540,860,712 of NC_136069.1, read as the reverse complement.
TCAGAAGTGGGATTCGAACCCACGCCTCCAGGAGAGACTGCGGCCTTAACGCAGCACCTTAGACCACTCGGCCATCCTGACCACATGTTGCTTGTCCATCTACATAGTGAGAAAGATAGTGTGAACAAAAAAAACACACATCTTAGGCCATAAGTGGCTATAGCAAGAAAAAAACTCACTGCACTTTTCCAAAAAGACAACCATATAAGCCCATGTGAGGGAAATGATCTGATTTTCTCCCTCAAGAAAAAAGAAGATTAAACACAGGTTTGTCAGAAGTGGGATTTGAACCCACGCCTCCAGAAGAGACTGCGACCTGAACACAGCGCCTTAGACCACTCAGCCATCCTGACTTGCATTTGCAGCACCTTACTCAAGCCAAACAGCCATGCAAGTTTGGTACCGAAAAGGCATGCCCTCAATTTATTTATCCCATTATAAGCATTTCCAACAGATCTTTGAACAATCCATACAGAGCAGTACCTATAAAGAACTCTTTAGACCTATAAAGCGTACAAAGAGAAAGTGCTATTCACCAGCCACTTGAACGGCCCAAAGCTGCTTTGAAATTGAGTCAACAGCCACATCTTGGCTGACTAAAGCAAATTCAACAAGGGAGCTCAATGTCACAACATAGGGTGGAATACGCAAATCTAAGCAGCCCCTGATCACAGCCCTGAGGACATTGCTGTAAGTGTGCTGGAGTACAGCTGTCTACCAGGTGCTTGACATTCTTCCAAATTTGCATGGCCTGTCTGGCCAGGGAATACAAGAGCATGACTCTTCTAGATGAGCTCTTACATGGGTCCTAAGCTCATTTGGTAAGGATTGCACTTTATCAGCAAGACTTTGTACAACAGAAATATATGAGAAACCCAAGCTCTCTTGACTAGACGAGGACGGAATAACGTCCCAGGTGAAGACGAACAGATGCAACTTCCATCAGATGTTATCCTGATGAAGAAGATTATATCTCCAAAAGTCATGTCAGAAGTGGGATTGGAACCCACGCCTCCAGAGGAGACTGCGGCCTAAACACAGCGCCTTAGACCACTCGGCCATCCTGACAGTGGAGAGTCCTAAGAAATGTATAAAAGTCACTCAGAAATTTCTGCGTCCTTGCAAGCTTGAAATAATTTCAACCTTCAAACACAAGGTGCAACTTTTTGCACAGGACAATAAACACAGAAGATCACATATGAAAGCATTTCATTTCACAGGTGTACTGTTTTTATGCTTTTAGAATAACTTATACCTCTCACCAGCTATTTAGGGTTCTGTATCCTACTCACAAAATTACCTTGCCTGCGACCTCTCTCTTTATACACAAACAACTACTGCTCAGGAAGTAGGAAGGCAGAAGGTGGGGCAGTTTATGCAAATTTATGCTGTCAATGTGCCTTGCAGATTCATGCAGAATTTCTAGATCCTTGCTGGAAACAAGAGAGCAGGCCTTGTTTCAGATCAACTGTCCCTAGCAAGCAACGTCTGAGCACATCCACTCTTTTGCTCTCTAGTCCCTGGCTTGGGACTCACCCTCACTGGCTGAGGAGTGAAGTTCTGCATACCAACGTTGCATAGAAGGTATGTTTGTAATTGGTTTGAGATGGGTGGGAGGTCAAGAGCAGGGTAAAGCAAGTCACCTTCACTTCTAGTCTCCTCTTCTGTGCCTACCTGCCGTTCACTCACTCTGTCTTTGTTTCATTCTCTCCTTCCTCAACACCCCATCTCACTCACTGGCTCTATCATTTGTGCTCTTTCCCCTTGCTCTTCATTTCATAGTGGAAACATCTCTTGAATGGATCATTAGAAAATGAGGTTACATAAAAATAAAAATCTACTTATTGGAAACCAAAAATATCACAAGACTGAATGTAAGCCATTTCTTCAATAAAAGGGATTTTTTAGGCACCCCCCAAAAAACACATAAAACACCACTAGTGCTAGAAGAATATTATACGAGCTTGAAGACAGAATTGGGCAAATTCATTTGCAGTTGAAACTGAAGTTTGGTACTTATTCAGAAATGATATGCACTGCCAATTTTTAGCTGAGATTCTGAAGGAACGCAGAGACAAAATGGACTTAAAGTTTTGTCAGAAGTGGGATTCGAACCCACGCCTCCAGGAGAGACTGCGGCCTTAACGCAGCACCTTAGACCACTCGGCCATCCTGACCACATGTTGCTTGTTCATCTACATAGTGAGAAAGATAGTGTGAACAAAAAAAACACACATCTTAGGCCATGAGTGGCTATAGCAAGAAAAAAACTCACTGCACTTTTCCAAAAAGACAACCATATAAGCCCATGTGAGGGAAATGATCTGATTTTCTCCCTCAAGAAAATAGAAGATTAAACACAGGTTTGTCAGAAGTGGGATTTGAACCCACTCCTCCAGAAGAGACTGCAACCTGAATGCAGCGCCTTAGACCACTCGGCCATCCTGACTTGCATTTGCAGCACCTTCCACAAGCCAGACAGCCATGCAAGTGGGGAACCGAAAAGGCATGCCCTCAATTTATTTATCCCATTATAAGCATTTCCAACAGATCTTTGAACAATCCATACAGAGCAGTACCTATGAAGAACTCTTTAGACCTTTAATGAGTACAAAGAGAAAGTGCTATTCACCAGCCACTTGAACGGCCCAAAGCTGCTTTGAAATTGACTCAATAGCCACATCTTGGCTGACTAAAGCAAATTCAACAAGGGATCTCAATGTCACAACATAGGGTGGAATTCGCAAATCTAAGCAGCCCCTGATCACTGCCCTGAGGAAATTGCTGTAAGTGTGCTGGAGTCCAGCTGTCTACCAGGTGCTTGGCATTCTTCCAAATTTGTATGGCCTGTCTGGCCAGGGAATACAAGAGAATGACTCTTCTAGATGAGCTCTTACATGGGTCATAAGCTCATTTGGTAAGGATTGCACTTTATCAGCAAGACTTTGTACAACAGAAATATATGAGAAACCCAAGCTCTCTTGACTAGACGAGGACAGAATAACGTCCCAGGTGAAGACGAACAGAAGCAACTTCCATCAGATGTTATCCTGATGAAGAAGATTATATCTCCAAAAGTCATTTCAGAAGTGGGATTCGAACCCACGCCTCCAGAGGAGACTGCGGCCTAAACACAGCACCTTGGACCACTCGGCCATCCTGACAGTGAAGAGTCCTGAGAAATGTATAAAAGTCACTCTGAAATTTCTGCGTCCATGCAAGCTTGAAATAATTTCAACCTTCAAACACAAGGTGCAACTTTTTGCACAGGACAATAAACACAGAAGATCACACATGAAAGCATTTCATTTCACAGGTGTACTGTTTTTATGCTTTTAGAATAACTTATACCTCTCACCAGCTATTTAGGGTTCTGTATCCTACTCACAAAATTACCTTGCCTGCGACCTTTCTCTCTATACACAAACAACTACTGCTCAGGAAGTAGGAAGGCAGAAGGTGGGGCAGTTTATGCAAATTTATGCTGGCAATGTGCCTTGCACATTCATGCAGAATTTCTAGATCCTTGCTGGAAACAAGAGAGCAGGCCTTGTTTCAGATCAACTGTCCCTAGCAAGGAACGTCTGAGCACATCCATTCTTTTGCTCTCTAGCCCCTGGCTTGGGACTCACCCTCACTGGCTGAGGAGTGAAGTTCTGCATACCAACGTTGCATAGAAGGTATGTTTGTGATTGGTTTGAGATGGGTGGGAGGTCAAGAGCAGGGAAAAGCAAGTCACCTTCACTTCTAGTCTCCTCTTCTATGCCTACCTGCCGTTCACTCACTCTGTCTTTGTTTCATTCTCTCCTTCCTCAACACCCCATCTCACTCACTGGCTCTATCATTTGTGCTCTTTCCCCTTGCTCTTCATTTCATAGTGGAAACATCTCTTGAATGGATCATTAGAAAATGAGGTTACATAAAATTAAAAATCTACTTATTGGAAACCAAAAATATCACAAGACTGAATGTAAGCCATTTCTTCAATAAAAGGGATTTTTTAGGCACCCCCCAAAAAACACATAAAACACCACTAGTGCTAGAAGAATATTATACGAGCTTGAAGACAGAATTGGGCAAATTCATTTGCAGTTGAAACTGAAGTTTGGTACTTATTCAGATATTATATGCACTGCCAATTTTTAGCTGAGATTCTGAAGGAACGCAGTGACAAAATGGACTTAAAGTTTTGTCAGAAGTGGGATTCGAACCCACGCCTCCAGGAGAGACTGCGGCCTTAACGCAGCACCTTAGACCACTCGGCCATCCTGACCACATGTTGCTTGTCCATCTACATAGTGAGAAAGATAGTGTGAACAAAAAAAACACACATCTTAGGCCATAAGTGGCTATAGCAAGAAAAAAACTCACTGCACTTTTCCAAAAAGACAACCATATAAGCCCATGTGAGGGAAATGATCTGATTTTCTCCCTCAAGAAAAAAGAAGATTAAACACAGGTTTGTCAGAAGTGGGATTTGAACCCACGCCTCCAGAAGAGACTGCGACCTGAACGCAGCGCCTTAGACCACTCAGCCATCCTGACTTGCATTTGCAGCACCTTACTCAAGCCAAACAGCCATGCAAGTTTGGTACCGAAAAGGCATGCCCTCAATTTATTTATCCCATTATAAGCATTTCCAACAGATCTTTGAACAATCCATACAGAGCAGTACCTATAAAGAACTCTTTAGACCTTTAAAGCGTACAAAGAGAAAGTGCTATTCACCAGCCACTTGAACGGCCCAAAGCTGCTTTGAAATTGAGTCAACAGCCACATCTTGGCTGACTAAAGCAAATTCAACAAGGGAGCTCAATGTCACAACATAGGGTGGAATACGCAAATCTAAGCAGCCCCTGATCACAGCCCTGAGGACATTGCTGTAAGTGTGCTGGAGTACAGCTGTCTACCAGGTGCTTGACATTCTTCCAAATTTGCATGGCCTGTCTGGCCAGGGAATACAAGAGCATGACTCTTCTAGATGAGCTCTTACATGGGTCCTAAGCTCATTTGGTAAGGATTGCACTTTATCAGCAAGACTTTGTACAACAGAAATATATGAGAAACCCAAGCTCTCTTGACTAGACGAGGACGGAATAACGTCCCAGGTGAAGACGAACAGATGCAACTTCCATCAGATGTTATCCTGATGAAGAAGATTATATCTCCAAAAGTCATGTCAGAAGTGGGATTGGAACCCACGCCTCCAGAGGAGACTGCGGCCTAAACACAGCGCCTTAGACCACTCGGCCATCCTGACAGTGGAGAGTCCTAAGAAATGTATAAAAGTCACTCAGAAATTTCTGCGTCCATGCAAGCTTGAAATAATTTCAACCTTCAAACACAAGGTGCAACTTTTTGCACAGGACAATAAACACAGAAGATCACATATGAAAGCATTTCATTTCACAGGTGTACTGTTTTTATGCTTTTAGAATAACTTATACCTCTCACCAGCTATTTAGGGTTCTGTATCCTACTCACAAAATTACCTTGCCTGCGACCTCTCTCTTTATACACAAACAACTACTGCTCAGGAAGTAGGAAGGCAGAAGGTGGGGCAGTTTATGCAAATTTATGCTGTCAATGTGCCTTGCAGATTCATGCAGAATTTCTAGATCCTTGCTGGAAACAAGAGAGCAGGCCTTGTTTCAGATCAACTGTCCCTAGCAAGCAACGTCTGAGCACATCCACTCTTTTGCTCTCTAGTCCCTGGCTTGGGACTCACCCTCACTGGCTGAGGAGTGAAGTTCTGCATACCAACGTTGCATAGAAGGTATGTTTGTAATTGGTTTGAGATGGGTGGGAGGTCAAGAGCAGGGTAAAGCAAGTCACCTTCACTTCTAGTCTCCTCTTCTGTGCCTACCTGCCGTTCACTCACTCTGTCTTTGTTTCATTCTCTCCTTCCTCAACACCCCATCTCACTCACTGGCTCTATCATTTGTGCTCTTTCCCCTTGCTCTTCATTTCATAGTGGAAACATCTCTTGAATGGATCATTAGAAAATGAGGTTACATAAAAATAAAAATCTACTTATTGGAAACCAAAAATATCACAAGACTGAATGTAAGCCATTTCTTCAATAAAAGGGATTTTTTAGGCACCCCCCAAAAAACACATAAAACACCACTAGTGCTAGAAGAATATTATACGAGCTTGAAGACAGAATTGGGCAAATTCATTTGCAGTTGAAACTGAAGTTTGGTACTTATTCAGAAATGATATGCACTGCCAATTTTTAGCTGAGATTCTGAAGGAACGCAGAGACAAAATGGACTTAAAGTTTTGTCAGAAGTGGGATTCGAACCCACGCCTCCAGGAGAGACTGCGGCCTTAACGCAGCACCTTAGACCACTCGGCCATCCTGACCACATGTTGCTTGTTCATCTACATAGTGAGAAAGATAGTGTGAACAAAAAAAACACACATCTTAGGCCATGAGTGGCTATAGCAAGAAAAAAACTCACTGCACTTTTCCAAAAAGACAACCATATAAGCCCATGTGAGGGAAATGATCTGATTTTCTCCCTCAAGAAAATAGAAGATTAAACACAGGTTTGTCAGAAGTGGGATTTGAACCCACTCCTCCAGAAGAGTCTGCAACCTGAATGCAGCGCCTTAGACCACTCGGCCATCCTGACTTGCATTTGCAGCACCTTCCACAAGCCAGACAGCCATGCAAGTGGGGAACCGAAAAGGCATGCCCTCAATTTATTTATCCCATTATAAGCATTTCCAACAGATCTTTGAACAATCCATACAGAGCAGTACCTATGAAGAACTCTTTAGACCTTTAATGAGTACAAAGAGAAAGTGCTATTCACCAGCCACTTGAACGGCCCAAAGCTGCTTTGAAATTGACTCAATAGCCACATCTTGGCTGACTAAAGCAAATTCAACAAGGGATCTCAATGTCACAACATAGGGTGGAATTCGCAAATCTAAGCAGCCCCTGATCACTGCCCTGAGGAAATTGCTGTAAGTGTGCTGGAGTCCAGCTGTCTACCAGGTGCTTGGCATTCTTCCAAATTTGTATGGCCTGTCTGGCCAGGGAATACAAGAGAATGACTCTTCTAGATGAGCTCTTACATGGGTCATAAGCTCATTTGGTAAGGATTGCACTTTATCAGCAAGACTTTGTACAACAGAAATATATGAGAAACCCAAGCTCTCTTGACTAGACGAGGACAGAATAACGTCCCAGGTGAAGACGAACAGAAGCAACTTCCATCAGATGTTATCCTGATGAAGAAGATTATATCTCCAAAAGTCATTTCAGAAGTGGGATTCGAACCCACGCCTCCAGAGGAGACTGCGGCCTAAACACAGCACCTTGGACCACTCGGCCATCCTGACAGTGAAGAGTCCTGAGAAATGTATAAAAGTCACTCTGAAATTTCTGCGTCCATGCAAGCTTGAAATAATTTCAACCTTCAAACACAAGGTGCAACTTTTTGCACAGGACAATAAACACAGAAGATCACACATGAAAGCATTTCATTTCACAGGTGTACTGTTTTTATGCTTTTAGAATAACTTATACCTCTCACCAGCTATTTAGGGTTCTGTATCCTACTCACAAAATTACCTTGCCTGCGACCTTTCTCTCTATACACAAACAACTACTGCTCAGGAAGTAGGAAGGCAGAAGGTGGGGCAGGTTATGCAAATTTATGCTGGCAATGTGCCTTGCACATTCATGCAGAATTTCTAGATCCTTGCTGGAAACAAGAGAGCAGGCCTTGTTTCAGATCAACTGTCCCTAGCAAGGAACGTCTGAGCACATCCATTCTTTTGCTCTCTAGCCCCTGGCTTGGGACTCACCCTCACTGGCTGAGGAGTGAAGTTCTGCATACCAACGTTGCATAGAAGGTATGTTTGTGATTGGTTTGAGATGGGTGGGAGGTCAAGAGCAGGGAAAAGCAAGTCACTTTCACTTCTAGTCTCCTCTTCTATGCCTACCTGCCGTTCACTCACTCTGTCTTTGTTTCATTCTCTCCTTCCTCAACACCCCATCTCACTCACTCGCTCTATCATTTGTGCTCTTTCCCCTTGCTCTTCATTTCATAGTGGAAACATCTCTTGAATGGATCATTAGAAAATGAGGTTACATAAAATTAAAAATCTACTTATTGGAAACCAAAAATATCACAAGACTGAATGTAAGCCATTTCTTCAATAAAAGGGATTTTTTAGGCACCCCCCAAAAAACACATAAAACACCACTAGTGCTAGAAGAATATTATAAGAGCTTGAAGACAGAATTGGGCAAATTCATTTGCAGTTGAAACTGAAGTTTGGTACTTATTCAGATATTATATGCACTGCCAATTTTTAGCTGAGATTCTGAAGGAACGCAGAGACAAAATGGACTTAAAGTTTTGTCAGAAGTGGGATTCGAACCCACGCCTCCAGCTGAGACTGCGGCCTTAATGCAGCTCCTTAGACCACTCGGCCATCCTAACCACATGTTGCTTGTTCATCTACATAGTGAGAAAGATAGTGTGAACAAAAAAAACACACATCTTAGGCCATAAGTGGATATAGCAAGAAAAAAACTCACTGCACTTTTCCAAAAAGACAACCATATAAGCCCATGTGAGGGAAATGATCTGATTTTCTCCCTCAATAAAAAAGAAGATTAAACACAGGTTTGTCAGAAGTGGGATTTGAACCCACGCCTCCAGAAGAGACTGCGACCTGAACGCAGCGCCTTAGACCACTCGGCATCCTGACTTGCATTTGCAGCACCTTCCACAAGCCAGACAGCCATGCAAGTTTGGTACCGAAAAGGCATGCCCTCAATTTATTTATCCCATTATAAGCATTTCCAACAGATCTTCGAACAATCCATACAGAGCAGTACCTATGAAGAACTCTTTAGACCTTTAAAGCATACAAAGAGAAAGTGCTATTCACCAGCCACTTGAACGGCCCAAAGCTGCTTTGAAATTGAGTCAACAGCCACATCTTGGTTGACTAAAGCAAATTCAACAAGGGATCTCAATGTCACAACATAGGGTGGAATTTGCAAATCTAAGCAGCCCCTGATCACTGCCCTGAGGAAATTGCTGTAAGTGTGCTGGAGTCCAGCTGTCTACCAGGTGCTTGGCATTCTTCCAAATTTGTATGGCCTGTCTGGCCAGGGAATACAAGAGAATGACTCTTCTAGATGAGCTCTTACATGGGTCCTAAGCTCATTTGGTAAGGATTGCACTTTATCAGCAAGACTTTGTACAACAGAAATATATGAGAAACCCAAGCTCTCTTGACTAGACGAGGACAGAACAACGTCCCAGGTGAAGACGAACAGAAGCAACTTCCATCAGATGTTATCCTGATGAAGAAGATTATATCTCCAAAAGTCATGTCAGAAGTGGGATTCGAACCCACGCCTCCGGAGGAGACTGCGGCCTAAACACAGCGCCTTAGACCACTCGGCCATCCTGACAGTGAAGAGTCCTAAGAAATGTATAAAAGTAACTCTGAAATTTCTGCGTCCATGCAAGCTTGAAATAATTTCAACCTTCAAACACAAGGTGCAACTTTTTGCACAGGACAATAAACACAGAAGATCACATATGAAAGCATTTCATTTCACAGGTGTACTGTTTTTATGCTTTTAGAATAACTTATACCTCTCACCAGCTATTTAGGGTTCTGTATCCTACTCACAAAATTATCTTGCCTGCGACTTCTCTCTTTATACACAAACAACTACTGCTCAGGAAGTAGGAAGGCAGAAGGTGGGGCAGTTTATCCAAATTTATGCTGTCAATGTGCCTTGCAGATTCATGCAGAATTTCTAGATCCTTGCTGGAAACAAGAGAGCAGGCCTTGTTTCAGATCAACTGTCCCTAGCAAGGAACGTCTGAGCACATCCATTCTTTTGCTCTCTAGCCCCTGGCTTGGGACTCACCCTCACTGGCTGAGGAGTGAAGTTCTGCATACCAACGTTGCATAGAAGGTATGTTTGTGATTGGTTTGAGATGAGTGGGAGGTCAAGAGCAGGGAAAAGCAAGTCACCTTCACTTCTAGTCTCCTCTTCTATGCCTACCTGCCGTTCACTCACTCTGTCTTTGTTTCATTCTCTCCTTCCTCAACACCCCATCTCACTCACTGGCTCTATCATTTGTGCTCTTTCCCCTTGCTCTTCATTTCATAGTGGAAACATCTCTTGAATGGATCATTAGAAAATGAGGTTACATAAAATTAAAAATCTACTTATTGGAAACCAAAAATATCACAAGACTGAATGTAAGCCATTTCTTCAATAAAAGGGATTTTTTAGGCACCCCCCAAAAAACACATAAAACACCACTAGTGCTAGAAGAATATTATACGAGCTTGAAGACAGAATTGGGCAAATTCATTTGCAGTTGAAACTGAAGTTTGGTACTTATTCAGATATTATATGCACTGCCAATTTTTAGCTGAGATTCTGAAGGAACGCAGAGACAAAATGGACTTAAAGTTTTGTCAGAAGTGGGATTCGAACCCACGCCTCCAGGAGAGACTGCGGCCTTAACGCAGCGCCTTAGACCACTTGGCCATCCTGACCACATGTTGCTTGTCCATCTACATAGTGAGAAAGATAGTGTGGACAAAAAAAACACACATCTTAGGCCATAAGTGGCTATAGCAAGAAAAAAACTCACTGCACTTTTCCAAAAAGACAACCATATAAGCCCATGTGAGGGAAATGATCTGATTTTCTCCCTCAAGAAAAAAGAAGATTAAACACAGGTTTGTCAGAAGTGGGATTTGAACCCACGCCTCCAGAAGAGACTGCATCCTGAACGCAGCGCCTTAGACCACTCAGCCATCCTGACTTGCATTTGCAGCACCTTCCACAAGCCAGACAGCCATGCAAGTTTGGTACCGAAAAGGCATGCCCTCAATTTATTTATCCCATTATAAGCATTTCCAACAGATCTTTGAACAATCCATACAGAGCAGTACCTATGAAGAACTCTTTAGACCTTTAAAGCGTACAAAGAGAAAGTGCTATTCACCAGCCACTTGAACGGCGCAAAGCTGCTTTGAAATTGAGTCAACAGCCACATCTTGGCTGACTAAAGCAAATTCAACAAGGGAGCTCAATGTCACAACATAGGGTGGAATACGCAAATCTAAGCAGCCCCTGATCACTGCCCTGAGGGCATTGCTGTAAGTGTGCTGGAGTACAGCTGTCTACCAGGTGCTTGGCATTCTTCCAAATTTGCATGGCCTGTCTGGCGAGGGAATACAAGAGCATGACTCTTCTAGATGAGCTCTTACATGGGTCCTAAGCTCATTTGGTAAGGATTGCACTTTATCAGCAAGACTTTGTACAACAGAAATATATGAGAAACCCAAGCTCTCTTGACTAGACGAGGACGGAATAACGTCCCAGGTGAAGACGAACAGATGCAACTTCCATCAGATGTTATCCTGATGAAGAAGATTATATCTCCAAAAGTCATTTCAGAAGTGGGATTCGAACCCACACCTCCAGAGGAGACTGCACCCTAAACACAGCGTCTTAGTCCACTCGGCCATCCTGACAGTGAAGAGGCCTAAGAAATGTATAAAAGTCACTCAGAAATGTCTGCGTCCATGCAAGCTTGAAATAATTTCAACCTTCAAACACAAGGTGCAACTTTTTGCACAGGACAATAAACACAGAAGATCACATATGAAAGCATTTCATTTCACAGGTGTACTGTTTTTATGCTTTTAGAATAACTTATACCTCTCACCAGCTATTTAGGGTTCTGTATCCTACTCACAAAATTATCTTGCCTGCGACCTCTCTCTTTATACACAAACAACTACTGCTCAGGAAGTAGGAAGGCAGAAGGTGGGGCAGTTTATGCAAATTTATGCTGCCAATGTGCCTTGCAGATTCATGCAGAATTTCTAGATCCTTGCTGGAAACAAGAGAGCAGGCCTTGTTTCAGATCAACTGTCCCTAGCAAGGAACGTCTGAGCACATCCATTCTTTTGCTCTCTAGCCCCTGGCTTGGGACTCACCCTCACTGGCTGAGGAGTGACGTTCTGCATACCAACGTTGCATAGAAGGTATGTTTGTGATTGGTTTGAGATGGGTGGGAGGTCAAGAGCAGCACTCGCTCTATCATTTGTGCTCTTTCCCCTTGCTCTTCATTTCATAGTGGAAACATCTCTTGAATGGATCATTAGAAAATGAGGCTACATAAAATTAAAAATCTACTTATTGGAAACCAAAAATATCACAAGACTGAATGTAAGCCATTTCTTCAATAAAAGGGATTTTTTAGGCACCCCCCAAAAAACACATAAAACACCACTAGTGCTAGAAGAATATTATAAGAGCTTGAAGACAGAATTGGGCAAATTCATTTGCAGTTGAAACTGAAGTTTGGTACTTATTCAGATATTTTATGCACTGCCAATTTTTAGCTTAGATTCTGAAGGAACGCAGAGACAAAATGGACTTAAAGTTTTGTCAGAAGTGGGATTCGAACCCACGCCTCGAGGAGAGACTGCAGCCTTAACGCAGCCCCAACGCAGCCCCTTAGACCACTCGGCCATCCTGACCACATGTTGCTTGTCCATCTACATAGTGAGAAAGACAGTGTGAACAAAAAAAACACACATCTTAGGCCATAAGTGGCTATAGCAAGAAAAAAACTCACTGCACTTTTCCAAAAAGACAACCATATAAGCCCATGTGAGGGAAATGATCTGATTTTCTCCCTCAAGAAAAAAGATTAAACACAGGTTTGTCAGAAGTGGGATTTGAACCCACGCCTCCAGAAGAGACTGCGACCTGAACGCAGCGCCTTAGACCACTCGGCCATCCTGACTTGCATTTGCAGCACCTTCCACAAGCCAGACAGCCATGCAAGTGGGGTACCGAAAAGGCATGCCCTCAATTTATTTATCCCATTATAAGCATTTCCAACAGATCTTTGAACAATCCATACAGAGCAGTACCTATGAAGAACTCTTTAGACCTTTAAAGCGTACAAAGAGAAAGTGCTATTCACCAGCCACTTGAACGGCCCAAAGCTGCTTTGAAATTAAGTCAATAGCCACATCTTGGCTGACTAAAGCAAATTCAACAAGGGATCTCAATGTCACAACATAGGGTGGAATTCGCAAATCTAAGCAGCCCCTGATCACTGCCCTGAGGAAATTGCTGTAAGTGTGCTGGAGTCCAGCTGTCTACCAGGTGCTTGGCATTCTACCAAATTTGTATGGCCTGTCTGGCCAGGGAATACAAGAGAATGACTCTTCTAGATGAGCTCTTACATGGGTCATAAGCTCATTTGGTAAGGATTGCACTTTATCAGCAAGACTTTGTACAACAGAAATATATGAGAAACCCAAGCTCTCTTGACTAGACGAGGACAGAATAACGTCCCAGGTGAAGACGAACAGAAGCACCTTCCATCAGATGTTATCCTGATGAAGAAGATTATATCTCCAAAAGTTATTTCAGAAGTGGGATTCGAACCCACGTCTCCAGAGGAGACTGTGGCCTAAACACAGCACCTTAGACCACTCGGCCATCCTGACAGTGAAGAGTCCTAAGAAATGTATAAAAGTCACTCAGAAATTTCTGCGTCCATGCAAGCTTGAAATAATTGCAACCTTCAAACACAAGGTGCAACTTTTTGCACAGGACAATAAACACAGAAGATCACATATGAAAGCATTTCATTTCACAGGTGTACTGTTTTTATGCTTTTAGAATAACTTATACCTCTCACCAGCTATTTAGGGTTCTGTATCCTACTCACAAAATTACCTTGCCTGCGACCTTTCTCTCTATACACAAACAACTACTGCTCAGGAAGTACGAAGGCAGAAGGTGGGGCAGTTTATGCAAATGTATGCTGTCAATGTGCCTTGCACATTCATGCAGAATTTCTAGATCCTTGCTGGAAACAAGAGAGCAGGCCTTGTTTCAGATCAACTGTCCCTAGCAAGGAACGTCTGAGCACATCCATTCTTTTGCTCTCTAGCCCCTGGCTTGGGACTCACACACACTGGCTGAGGAGTGAAGTTCTGCATACCAACGTTGCATAGAAGGTATGTTTGTGATTGGTTTGAGATGGGTGGGAGGTCAAGAGCAGGGAAAAGCAAGTCACTTTCACTTCTAGTCTCCTCTTCTATGCCTACCTGCCGTTCACTCACTCTGTCTTTGTTTCATTCTCTCCTTCCTCAACTCCCCATCTCACTCACTCGCTCTATCATTTGTGCTCTTTCCCCTTGCTCTTCATTTCATAGTGGAAACATCTCTTGAATGGATCATTAGAAAATGAGGTTACATAAAATTAAAAATCTACTTATTGGAAACCAAAAATATCACAAGACTGAATGTAAGCCATTTCTTCAATAAAAGGGATTTTTTAGGCACCCCCCAAAAAACACATAAAACACCACTAGTGCTAGAAGAATATTATAAGAGCTTGAAGACAGAATTGGGCAAATTCATTTGCAGTTGAAACTGAAGTTTGGTACTTATTCAGATATTATATGCACTGCCAATTTTTAGCTGAGATTCTGAAGGAACGCAGAGACAAAATGGACTTAAAGTTTTGTCAGAAGTGGGATTCGAACCCACGCCTCCAGGAGAGACTGCGGCCTTAACGCAGCGCCTTAGACCACTCGGCCATCCTGACCACATGTTGCTTGTCCATCTACATAGTGAGAAAGATAGTTTGAACAAAAAAAACACACATCTTAGGCCATAAGTGGCTATAGCAAGAAAAAAACTCACTGCACTTTTCCAAAAAGACAACCATATAAGCCCATGTGAGGGAAATGATCTGATTTTCTCCCTCAAGAAAAAAGAAGATTAAACACAGGTTTGTCAGAAGTGGGATTTGAACCCACGCCTCCAGAAGAGACTGCAACCTGAACGCAGAGTCTTAGACCACTTGGCCATCCTGACTTGCATTTGCAGCACCTTCCACAAGCCAGACAGCCATGCAAGTTTGGTACCGAAAAGGCATGCCCTCAATTTATTTATCCCATTATAATCATTTCCAACAGATCTTTGAACAATCCATACAGAGCAGTACCTATGAAGAACTCTTTAGACCTTTAAAGCGTACAAAGAGAAAGTGCTATTCACCAGCCACTTGAACGGCCCAAAGCTGCTTTGAAATTGAGTCAACAGCCACATCTTGGCTGACTAAAGCAAATTCAACAAGGGAGCTCAATGTCACAACATAGGGTGGAATACGCAAATCTAAGCAGCCCCTGATCACAGCCGACATTGCTGTAAGTGTGCTGGAGTACAGCTGTCTACCAGGTGCTTGGCATTCTTCCAAATTTGCATGGCCTGTCTGGCCAGGGAAAACAAGAGCATGACTCTTCTAGATGAGCTCTTACATGGGTCCTAAGCTCATTTGGTAAGGATTGCACTTTATCAGCAAGACTTTGTACAACAGAAATATATGAGAAACCCAAGCTCTCTTGACTAGACGAGGACGGAATAACGTCCCTGGTGAAGACGAACAGATGCAACTTCCATCAGATGTTATCCTGATGTAGAAGATTATATCTCCAAAAGTCATTTCAGAAGTGGGATTTGAACCCACGCCTCCAGAGGAGACTGCAGCCTAAACACAGCGCCTTAGACCACTCGGCCATCCTGACAGTGAAGAATCCTAAGAAATGTATAAAAGTCACTCAGAAATTTCTGCGTCCATGCAAGCTTGAAATAATTTCAACCTTCAAACACAAGGTGCAACTTTTTGCACAGGACAATAAACACAGAAGATCACATATGAAAGCATTTCATTTCACAGGTGTACTGTTTTTATGCTTTTAGAATAACTTATACCTCTCACCAGCTATTTAGGGTTCTGTATCCTACTCACAAAATTATCTTGCCTGCGACTTCTCTCTTTATACACAAACAACTACTGCTCAGGAAGTAGGAAGGCAGAAGGTGGGGCAGTTTATCCAAATTTATGCTGTCAATGTGCCTTGCAGATTCATGCAGAATTTCTAGATCCTTGCTGGAAACAAGAGAGCAGGCCTTGTTTCAGATCAACTGTCCCTAGCAAGGAACGTCTGAGCACATCCATTCTTTTGCTCTCTAGCCCCTGGCTTGGGACTCACCCTCACTGGCTGAGGAGTGAAGTTCTGCATACCAACGTTGCATAGAAGGTATGTTTGTGATTGGTTTGAGATGGGTGGGAGGTCAAGAGCAGGGAAAAGCAAGTCACCTTCACTTCTAGTCTCCTCTTCTATGCCTACCTGCCGTTCACTCACTCTGTCTTTGTTTCATTCTCTCCTTCCTCAACACCCCATCTCACTCACTGGCTCTATCATTTGTGCTCTTTCCCCTTGCTCTTCATTTCATAGTGGAAACATCTCTTGAATGGATCATTAGAAAATGAGGTTACATAAAATTAAAAATCTACTTATTGGAAACCAAAAATATCACAAGACTGAATGTAAGCCATTTCTTCAATAAAAGGGATTTTTTAGGCACCCCCCCAAAAAACACATAAAACACCACTAGTGCTAGAAGAATATTATACGAGCTTGAAGACAGAATTGGGCAAATTCATTTGCAGTTGAAACTGAAGTTTGGTACTTATTCAGATATTATATGCACTGCCAATTTTTAGCTGAGATTCTGAAGGAACGCAGAGACAAAATGGACTTAAAGTTTTGTCAGAAGTGGGATTCGAACCCACGCCTCCAGGAGAGACTGTGGCCTTAACGCAGCGCCTTAGACCACTCGGCCATCCTGACCACATGTTGCTTGTCCATCTACATAGTGAGAAAGATAGTGTGAACAAAAAAAACACACATCTTAGGCCATAAGTGGCTATAGCAAGAAAAAAACTCACTGCACTTTTCCAAAAAGACAACCATATAAGCCCATGTGAGGGAAATGATCTGATTTTCTCCCTCAAGAAAAAAGAAGATTAAACACAGGTTTGTCAGAAGTGGGATTTGAACCCACGCCTCCAGAAGAGACTGCATCCTGAACGCAGCGCCTTAGACCACTCAGCCATCCTGACTTGCATTTGCAGCACCTTCCACAAGCCAGACAGCCATGCAAGTTTGGTACCGAAAAGGCATGCCCTCAATTTATTTATCCCATTATAAGCATTTCCAACAGATCTTTGAACAATCCATACAGAGCAGTACCTATGAAGAACTCTTTAGACCTTTAAAGCGTACAAAGAGAAAGTGCTATTCACCAGCCACTTGAACGGCGCAAAGCTGCTTTGAAATTGAGTCAACAGCCACATCTTGGCTGACTAAAGCAAATTCAACAAGGGAGCTCAATGTCACAACATAGGGTGGAATACGCAAATCTAAGCAGCCCCTGATCACAGCCCTGAGGGCATTGCTGTAAGTGTGCTGGAGTACAGCTGGCCACCAGGTGCTTGGCATTCTTCCAAATTTGCATGGCCTGTCTGGCGAGGGAATACAAGAGCATGACTCTTCTAGATGAGCTCTTACATGGGTCATAAGCTCATTTGGTAAGGATTGCACTTTATCAGCAACACTTTGTACAACAGAAATATATGAGAAACCCAAGCTCTCTTGACTAGACGAGGACAGAATAAAGTCCCAGGTGAAGACGAACAGAAGCAACTTCCATCAGATGTTATCCTGATGAAGAAGATTATATCTCCAAAAGTCATTTCAGAAGTGGGATTCGAAACCACGCCTCCAGAGAAGACTGCGGCCTAAACACAGCGCCTTAGACCACTCAGCCATCCTGACAGTGAAGAGTCCTAAGAAATGTATAAAAGTCACTCAGAAATTTCTGCGTCCATGCAAGCTTGAAATAATTTCAACCTTCAAACACAAGGTGCAACTTTTTGCACAGGACAATAAACACAGAAGATCACATATGAAAGCATTTCATTTCACAGGTGTACTGTTTTTATGCTTTTAGAATAACTTGTACCTCTCACCAGCTATTTAGGGTTCTGTATCCTACTCACAAAATTACCTTGCCTGCGACCTTTCTCTCTATACACAAACAACTACTGCTCAGGAAGTAGGAAGGCAGAAGGTGGGGCAGTATATGCAAATTTATGCTGTCAATGTGCCTTGCACATTCATGCAGAATTTCTAGATCCTTGCTGGAAACAAGAGAGCAGGCCTTGTTTCAGATCAACTGTCCCTAGCAAGGAACTTCTGAGCACATCCATTCTTTTGCTCTCTAGCCCCTGGCTTGGGACTCACCCTCACTGGCTGAGGAGTGAAGTTCTGCATACCAACGTTGCATAGAGGGTATGTTTGTGATTGGTTTGAGATGGGTGGGAGGTCAAGAGCAGGGAAAAGCAAGTCACTTTCACTTCTAGTCTCCTCTTCTATGCCTACCTGCCGTTCACTCACTCTGTCTTTGTTTCATTCTCTCCTTCCTCAACACCCCATCTCACTCACTCGCTCTATCATTTGTGCTCTTTCCCCTTGCTCTTCATTTCATAGTGGAAACATCTCTTGAATGGATCATTAGAAAATGAGGTTACATAAAATTAAAAATCTACTTATTGGAAACCAAAAATATCACAAGACTGAATGTAAGCCATTTCTTCAATAAAAGGGATTTTTTAGGCACCCCCCAAAAAACACATAAAACACCACTAGTGCTAGAAGAATATTATAAGAGCTTGAAGACAGAATTGGGCAAATTCATTTGCAGTTGAAACTGAAGTTTGGTACTTATTCAGATATTTTATGCACTGCCAATTTTTAGCTTAGATTCTGAAGGAACGCAGAGACAAAATGGACTTAAAGTTTTGTCAGAAGTGGGATTCGAACCCACGCCTCGAGGAGAGACTGCGGCCTTAACGCAGCGCCTTAGACCACTCGGCCTTCCTGACCACATGTTGCTTGACCATCTACATAGTGAGAAAGATAGTGTGAACAAAAAAAACACACATCTTAGGCCATAAGTGGCTATAGCAAGAAAAAAACTCTCTGCACTTTTCCAAAAAGACAACCATATAAGCCCATGTGAGGGAAATGGTATGATTTTCTCCCTCAAGAAAAAAGAAGATTAAACACAGGTTTGTCAGAAGTGGGATTTGAACCCACGCCTCCAGAAGAGACTGCGACCTGAACGCAGCGCCTTAGACCACTCAGCCATCCTGACTTGCATTTGCAGCACCTTCCACAAGCCAGACAGCCATGCAAGTGGGGTACCGAAAAGGCATGCCCTCAATTTATTTATCCCATTATAAGCATTTCCAACAGATCTTTGAACAATCCATACAGAGCAGTACCTATGAAGAACTCTTTAGACCTTTAAAGCGTACAAAGAGAAAGTGCTATTCACCAGCCACTTGAACGGCCCAAACCTACTTTGAAATTGAGTCAACAGCCACATCTTGGCTGACTAAAGCAAATTCAACAAGGGAGCTCAATGTCACAACATAGGGTGGAATACGCAAATCTAAGCAGCCCCTGATCACAGCCCTAAGGACATTGCTGTAAGTGTGCTGGAGTACAGCTGTCTACCAGGTGCTTGGCATTCTTCCAAATTTGCATGGCCTGTCTGGCCAGGGAATACAAGAGCATGACTCTTCTAGATGAGCTCTTACATGGGTCCTAAGCTCATTTGGTAAGGATTGCACTTTATCAGCAAGACTTTGTACAACAGAAATATATGAGAAACCCAAGCTCTCTTGACTAGACGAGGACGGAATAACGTCCCAGGTGAAGACGAACAGATGTAACTTCCATCAGATGTTATCCTGATGAAGAAGATTATATCTCCAAAAGTCATTTCAGAAGTGGGATTCGATCCCACGCCTCCAGAGGAGACTGCAGCCTAAACACAGCGCCTTAGACCACTCGGCCATCCTGACAGTGAAGAGTCCTAAGAAATGTATAAAAGTCACTCAGAAATTTCTGCGTCCATGCAAGCTTGAAATAATTTCAACCTTCAAACACAAGGTGCAACTTTTTGCACAGGACAATAAACACAGAAGATCACATATGAAAGCATTTCATTTCACAGGTGTACTGTTTTTATGCTTTTAGAATAACTTATACCTCTCACCAGCTATTTAGGGTTCTGTATCCTACTCACAAAATTACCTTGCCTGCGACCTTTCTCTCTATACACAAACAACTACTGCTCAGGAAGTAGGAAGGCAGAAGGTGGGGCAGTTTATGCAAATTTATGCTGGCAATGTGCCTTGCACATTCATGCAGAATTTCTAGATCCTTGCTTGAAACAAGAGAGCAGGCCTTGTTTCAGATCAACTGTCCCTAGCCAGCAACGTCTGAGCACATCCACTCTTTTGCTCTCTAGTCCCTGGCTTGGGACTCACCCTCACTGGCTGAGGAGTGAAGTTCTGCATACCAACGTTGCATAGAAGGTATGTTTGTGATTGGTTTGAGATGGGTGGGAGGTCAAGAGCAGGGTAAAGCAAGTCACCTTCACTTCTAGTCTCCTCTTCTGTGCCTACCTGCCGTTCACTCACTCTGTCTTTGTTTCATTCTCTCCTTCCTCAACACCCCATCTCACTCACTCGCTCTATCATGTGTGCTCTTTCCCCTTGCTCTTCATTTCATAGTGGAAACATCTCTTGAATGGATCATTAGAAAATGAGGTTACATAAAATTAAAAATCTACTTATTGGAAACCAAAAATATCACAAGACTGAATGTAAGCCATTTCTTCAATAAAAGGGATTTTTTAGGCACCCCCCAAAAAACACATAAAACACCACTAGTGCTAGAAGAATATTATAAGAGCTTGAAGACAGAATTGGGCAAATTCATTTGCAGTTGAAACTGAAGTTTGGTACTTATTCAGATATTATATGCACTGCCAATTTTTAGCTGAGATTCTGAAGGAACGCAGAGACAAAATGGACTTAAAGTTTTGTCAGAAGTGGGATTCGAACCCACGCCTCCAGGAGAGACTGCGGCCTTAACGCAGCGCCTTAGACCACTCGGCCATCCTGACCACATGTTGCTTGTCCATCTACATAGTGAGAAAGATAGTGTGAACAAAAAAAACACACATCTTAGGCCATAAGTGGCTATGCAAGAAAAAAACTCACTGCACTTTTCCAAAAAGACAACCATATAAGCCCATGTGAGGGAAATGATCTGATTTTCTCCCTCAAGAAAAAAGAAGATTAAACACAGGTTTGTCAGAAGTGGGATTTGAACCCACGCCTCCAGAAGAGACTGCGTCCTGAACACAGCGCCTTAGACCACTCAGCCATCCTGACTTGCATTTGCAGCACCTTCCACAAGCCAGACAGCCATGCAAGTTTGGTACCGAAAAGGCATGCCCTCAATTTATTTATCCCATTATAAGCATTTCCAACAGATCTTTGAACAATCCATACAGAGCAGTACCTATGAAGAACTCTTTAGACCTTTAAAGCGTACAAAGAGAAAGTGCTATTCACCAGCCACTTGAACGGCCCAAAGCTGCTTTGAAATTGAGTCAACAGCCACATCTTGGCTGACTAAAGCAAATTCAACAAGGGAGCTCAATGTCACAAAATAGGGTGGAATACGCAAATCTAAGCAGCCCCTGATCACAGCCCTGAGGACATTGCTGTAAGTGTGCTGGAGTACAGCTGTCTACCAGGTGCTTGGCATTCTTCCAAATTTGCATGGCCTGTATGGCCAGGGAATACAAGAGCGTGACTCTTCTAGATGAGCTCTTACATGGGTCCTAAGCTCATTTGGTAAGGATTGCACTTTATCAGCAAGACTTTGTACAACAGAAATATATGAGAAACCCAAGCTCTCTTGACTAGACGAGGACGGAATAACGTCCCAGGTGAAGACGAACAGATGCAACTTCCATCAGATGTTATCCTGATGAAGAAGATTATATCTCCAAAAGTCATGTCAGAAGTGGGATTCGAACCCACGCCTCCAGAGGAGACCGTGGCCTAAACACAGCACCTTAGACCACTCGGCCAACCTGACAGTGGAGAGTCCTAAGAAATGTATAAAAGTCACTCAGAAATTTCTGCGTCCATGCAAGTTTGAAATAATTTCAACCTTCAAACACAAGGTGCAACTTTTTGCACAGGACAATAAACACAGAAGATCACATATGAAAGCATTTCATTTCACAGGTGTACTGTTTTTATGCTTTTAGAATAACTTATACCTCTCACCAGCTATTTAGGGTTCTGTATCCTACTCACAAAATTACCTTGCCTGCGACCTCTCTCTTTATACACAAACAACTACTGCTCAGGAAGTAGGAAGGCAGAAGGTGGGGCAGTTTATGCAAATTTATGCTGTCAATGTGCCTTGCAGATTCATGCAGAATTTCTAGATCCTTGCTGGAAACAAGAGAGCAGGCCTTGTTTCAGATCAACTGTCCCTAGCAAGGAACGTCTGAGCACATCCATTCTTTTGCTCTCTAGCCCCTGGCTTGGGACTCACCCTCACTGGCTGAGGAGTGAAGTTCTGCATTCCAACGTTGAATAGAAGGTATGTTTGTGATTGGTTTGAGATGGGTGGGAGGTCAAGAGCAGGGAAAAGCAAGTCACCTTCACTTCTAGTCTCCTCTTCTATGCCTACCTGCCGTTCACTTACTCTGTCTTTGTTTCATTCTCTCCTTCCTCAACACCCCATCTCACTCACTGGCTCTATCATTTGTGCTCTTTCCCCTTGCTCTTCATTTCATAGTGGAAACATCTCTTGAATGGATCATTAGAAAATGAGGTTACATAAAATTAAAAATCTACTTATTGGAAACCAAAAATATCACAAGACTGAATGTAAGCCATTTCTTCAATAAAAGGGATATTTTAGGCACCCCCCAAAAAACACATAAAACACCACTAGTGCTAGAAGAATATTATACGAGCTTGAAGACAGAATTGGGCAAATTCATTTGCAGTTGAAACTGAAGTTTTGTACTTATTCAGATATTATATGCACTGCCAATTTTTAGCTGAGATTCTGAAGGAACGCAGAGACAAAATGGACTTAAAGTTTTGTCAGAAGTGGGATTCGAACCCACGTCTCCAGGAGAGACTGCGGCCTTAACGCAGCGCCTTAGACCACTCGGCCATCCTGACCACATGTTGCTTGAACATCTACATAGTGAGAAAGATAGTGTGAACAAAAAAAAACACACATCTTAGGCGATGAGTGGCTATAGCAAGAAAAAAAACTCACTGCACTTTTCCAAAAAGACAACCATATAAGCCCATGTGAGGGAAATGATCTGATTTTCTCCCTCAAGAAAAAAGAAGATTAAACACAGGGTTACCAGAAGTGGGATTTGAACCCACGCCTCCAGAAGAGACTGCGACCTGAACGCAGCGCCTTAGACCACTCGGCCATCCTGACTTGCAATTGCAGCACCTTCCACAAGCCAGACAGCCATGCAAGTGGGGTACGGAAAAGGCATGCCCTCAATAAGTTTATCCCATTATAAGCATTTCCAACAGATCTTTGAACAATCCATACAGAGCAGTACCTATGAAGAACTCTTTAGACCTTTAATGAGTACAAAGAGAAAGTGCTATTCACCAGCCACTTGAACGGCCCAAAGCTGCTTTGAAATTGAGTCAACAGCCACATCTTGGCTGACTAAAGCAAATTCAACAAGGGAGCTCAATGTCACAACATAGGGTGGAATACACAAATCTAAGCAGCCCCTGATCACAGCCCTGAGGACATTGCTGTAAGTGTGCTGGAGTACAGCTGTCTACCAGGTGCTTGGCATTCTTCCAAATTTGCATGGCCTGTCTGGCCAGGGAATACAAGAGCATGACTCTTCTAGATGAGCTCTTACATGGGTCCTAAGCTCATTTGGTAAGGATTGCACTTTATCAGCAAGACTTTGTAAAACAGAAATATATGAGAAACCCAAGCTCTCTTGACTAGACGAGGACGGAATAACGTCCCAGGTGAAGACGAAGAGATGCAACTTCCATCAGATGTTATCCTGATGAAGAAGATTATATCTCCAAAAGTCATTTCAGAAGTGGGATTCGAACCCACGCCTCCAGAGGAGACTGCAGCCTAAACACAGCGCCTTAGACCACTCGGCCATCCTGACAGTGAAGAGTCCTAAGAAATGTATAAAAGTCACTCAGAAATTTCTGCGTCCATGCAAGCTTGAAATAATTTCAACCTTCAAACACAAGGTGCAACTTTTTGCACAGGACAATAAACACAGAAGATCACATATGAAAGCATTTCATTTCACAGGTGTACTGTTTTTATGCTTTTAGAATAACTTATACCTCTCACCAGCTAGTTAGGGTTCTGTATCCTACTCACAAAATTATCTTGCCTGCGACCTCTCTCTTTATACACAAACAACTATTGCTCAGGAAGTAGGAAGGCAGAAGGTGGGGCAGTTTATGCAAATTTATGCTGTCAATGTGCCTTGCAGATTCATGCAGAATTTCTAGATCCTTGCTGGAAACAAGAGAGCAGGCCTTGTTTCAGATCAACTGTCCCTAGCCAGCAACGTCTGAGCACATCCACTCTTTTGCTCTCTAGTCCCTGGCTTGGGACTCACCCTCACTGGCTGAGGAGTGAAGTTCTGCATACCAACGTTGCATAGAAGGTATGTTTGTGATTGGTTTGAGATGGGTGGGAGGTCAAGAGCAGGGTAAAGCAAGTCACCTTCACTTCTAGTCTCCTCTTCTGTGCCTACCTGCCGTTCACTCACTCTGTCTTTGTTTCATTCTCTCCTTCCTCAACACCCCATCTCACTCACTGGCTCTATCATTTGTGCTCTTTCCCCTTGCTCTTCATCTCATAGTGGAAACATCTCTTGAATGGATCATTAGAAAATGAGGTTACATAAAAATAAAAATCTACTTATTGGAAACCAAAAATATCACAAGACTGAATGTAAGCCATTTCTTCAATAAAAGGGATTTTTTAGGCACCCCCCAAAAAACACATAAAACACCACTAGTGCTAGAAGAATATTATACGAGCTTGAAGACAGAATTGGGCAAATTCATTTGCAGTTGAAACTGAAGTTTGGTACTTATTCAGAAATGATATGCACTGCCAATTTTTAGCTGAGATTCTGAAGGAACGCAGAGACAAAATGGACTTAAAGTTTTGTCAGAAGTGGGATTCGAACCCACGCCTCCAGGAGAGACTGCTGCCTTAACGCAGCGCCTTAGACCACTTGGCCATCCTGACCACATGTTGCTTGTTCATCTACATAGTGAGAAAGATAGTGTGAACAAAAAAAACACACATCTTAGGCCATGAGTGGCTATAGCAAGAAAAAAACTCACTGCACTTTTCCAAAAAGACAACCATATAAGCCCATGTGAGGGAAATGATCTGATTTTCTCCCTCAGGAAAATAGAAGATTAAACACAGATTTGTCAGAAGTGGGATTTGAACCCACGCCTCCAGAAGAGACTGCGACCTGAACGCAGCACCTTAGACCACTCGGCCATCCTGACTTGCATTTGCAGCACCTCCCACAAGCCAGACAGCCATGCAAGTGGGGAACCGAAAAGGCATGCCCTCAATTTATTTATCCCATTATAAGCATTTCCAACAGATCTTTGAACAATCCATACAGAGCAGTACCTATGAAGAACTCTTTAGACCTTTAATGAGTACAAAGAGAAAGTGCTATTCACCAGCCACTTGAACGGCCCAAAGCTGCTTTGAAATTGAGTCAATAGCCACATCTTGGCTGACTAAAGCAAATTCAACAAGGGATCTCAATGTCACAACATAGGGTGGAATTCGCAAATCTAAGCAGCCCCTGATCACTGCCCTGAGGAAATTGCTGTAAGTGTGCTGGAGTCCAGCTGTCTACCAGGTGCTTGGCATTCTTCCAAATTTGTATGGCCTGTCTGGCCAGGGAATACAAGAGAATGACTCTTCTAGATGAGCTCTTACATGGGTCATAAGCTCATTTGGTAAGGATTGCACTTTATCAGCAAGACTTTGTACAACAGAAATATATGAGAAACGCAAGCTCTCTTGACTAGACGAGGACAGAATAACGTCCCAGGTGAAGACGAACAGAAGCAACTTCCATCAGATGTTATCCTGATGAAGAAGATTATATCTCCAAAAGTCATTTCAGAAGTGGGATTCGAACCCACGCCTAAAGAGGAGACTGCGGCCTAAACACAGCGCCTTAGACCACTCGGCCATCCTGACAGTGAAGAGTTCTGAGAAATGTATAAAAGTCACTCTGAAATTTCTGCGTCCATGCAAGCTTGAAATAATTTCAACCTTCAAACACAAGGTACAACTTTTTGCACAGGACAATAAACACAGAAGATCACATATGAAAGCATTTCATTTCACAGGTGTACTGTTTTTATGCTTTTAGAATAACTTATACCTCTCACCAGCTATTTAGGGTTCTGTATCCTACTCACAAAATTACCTTGCCTGCGACCTTTCTCTCTATACACAAACAACTACTGCTCAGGAAGTAGGAAGGCAGAAGGTGGGGCAGTTTATGCAAATTTATGCTGGCAATGTGCCTTGCACATTCATGCAGAATTTCTAGATCCTTGCTGGAAACAAGAGAGCAGGCCTTGTTTCAGATCAACTGTCCCTAGCAAGGAACGTCTGAGCACATCCATTCTTTTGCTCTCTAGCCCCTGGCTTGGGACTCACCCTCACTGGCTGAGGAGTGAAGTTCTGCATACCAACGTTGCATAGAAGGTATGTTTGTGATTGGTTTGAGATGGGTGGGAGGTCAAGAGCAGGGAAAAGCAAGTAACTTTCACTTCTAGTCTCCTCTTCTATGCCTACCTGCCGTTCACTCACTCTGTCTTTGTTTCATTCTCTCCTTCCTCAACACCCCATCTCACTCACTCGCTCTATCATTTGTGCTCTTTCCCCTTGCTCTTCATTTCATAGTGGAAACATCTCTTGAATGGATCATTAGAAAATGAGGTTACATAAAATTAAAAATCTACTTATTGGAAACCAAAAATATCACAAGACTGAATGTAAGCCATTTCTTCAATAAAAGGGATTTTTTAGGCACCCCCCGAAAAACACATAAAACACCACTAGTGCTAGAAGAATATTATACGAGCTTGAAGACAGAATTGGGCAAATTCATTTGAAACTGAAGTTTGGTACTTATTCAGATATTATATGCACTGCCAATTTTTAGCTGAGATTCTGAAGGAACGCAGAGACAAAATGCATTTAAAGATTTGTCAGAAGTGGGATTCGAACCCACGCCTCCAGGAGAGACTGTGGCCTTAACGCAGCGCCTTAGACCACTCGGCCATCCTGACCACATGTTGCTTGTCCATCTACATAGTGAGAAAGATAGTGTGAACAAAAAAAACACACATCTTAGGCCATAAGTGGCTATAGCAAGAAAAAAACTCACTGCACTTTTCCAAAAAGACAACCATATAAGCCCATGTGAGGGAAATGATCTGATTTTCTCCCTCAAGAAAAAAGAAGATTAAACACAGGTTTGTCAGAAGTGGGATTTGAACCCACGCCTCCAGGAGAGACTGCGGCCTTAACGCAGCGCCTTAGACCACTCGGCCATCCTGACCACATGTTGCTTGTCCATCTACATAGTGAGAAAGATAGTGTGAACAAAAAAAACACACATCTTAGGCCATAAGTGGCTATAGCAAGAAAAAAACTCACTGCACTTTTCCAAAAAGACAACCATATAAGCCCATGTGAGGGAAATGATCTGATTTTCTCCCTCAAGAAAAAAGAAGATTAAACACAGGTTTGTCAGAAGTGGGATTTGAACCCACGCCTCCAGAAGAGACTGCGATCTGAACTCAGCGCCTTAGACCACTCAGCCATCCTGACTTGCATTTGCAGCACCTTCCACAAGCCAGACAGCCATGCAAGTTTGGTACCGAAAAGGCATGCCCTCAATTTATTTATCCCATTATAAGCATTTCCAACAGATCTTTGAACAATCCACACAGAGCAGTACCTATGAAGAACTCTTTAGACCTTTAATGAGTACAAAGAGAAAGTGCTATTCACCAGCCACTTGAACGGCCCAAAGCTGCTTTGAAATTGAGTCAATAGCCACATCTTGGCTGACTAAAGCAAATTCAACAAGGGATCTCAATGTCACAACATAGGGTGGAATTCGCAAATCTAAGCAGCCCCTGATCACTGCCCTGAGGAAATTGCTGTAAGTGTGCTGGAGTCCAGCTGTCTACCAGGTGCTTGGCATTCTTCCAAATTTGTATGGCCTGTCTGGCCAGGGAATACAAGAGAATAACTCTTCTAGATGAGCTCTTACATGGGTCATAAGCTCATTTGGTAAGGATTGCACTTTATCAGCAAGACTTTGTACAACAGAAATATATGAGAAACCCAAGCTCTCTTGACTAGACGAGGACAGAATAACGTCCCAGGTGAAGACGAACAGAAGCAACTTCCATCAGATGTTATCCTGATGAAGAAGATTATATCTCCAAAAGTCATTTCAGAAGTGGGATTCGAACCCACGCCTCCAGAGGAGACTGCGGCCTAAACACAGCGCCTTAGACCACTCGGCCATCCTGACAGTGAAGAGTCCTAAGAAATGTATAAAAGTCACTCTGAAATTTCTGCGTCCATGCAAGCTTGAAATAATTTCAACCTTCAAACACAAGGTGCAACTTTTTGCACAGGACAATAAACACAGAAGATCACATATGAAAGCATTTCATTTCACAGGTGTACTGTTTTTATGCTTTTAGAATAACTTATACCTCTCACCAGCTATTTAGGGTTCTGTATCCTACTCACAAAATTACCTTGCCTGCGACCTTTCTCTCTATACACAAACAACTACTGCTCAGGAAGTAGGAAGGCAGAAGGTGGGGCAGTTTATGCAAATTTATGCTGGCAATGTGCCTTGCACATTCATGCAGAATTTCTAGATCCTTGCTGGAAACAAGAGAGCAGGCCTTGTTTCAGATCAACTGTCCCTAGCAAGGAACGTCCGAGCACATCCATTCTTTTGCTCTCTAGCCCCTGGCTTGGGACTCACCCTCACTGGCTGAGGAGTGAAGTTCTGCATACCAACGTTGCATAGATGGTATGTTTGTGATTGGTTTGAGATGGGTGGGAGGTCAAGAGCAGGGAAAAGCAAGTCACCTTCACTTCTAGTCTCCTCTTCTATGCCTACCTGCCGTTCACTCACTCTGTCTTTGTTTCATTCTCTCCTTCCTCAACACCCCATCTCACTCACTCGCGCTATCATTTGTGCTCTTTCCCCTTGCTCTTCATTTCATAGTGGAAACATCTCTTGAATGGATAATTAGAAAATGAGGTTACATAAAATTAAAAATCTACTTATTGGAAACCAAAAATATCACAAGACTGAATGTAAGCCATTTCTTCAATAAAAGGGAGTTTTTTAGGCACCCCCCAAAAAACACATAAAACACCACTAGTGCTAGAAGAATATTATAAGAGCTTGAAGACAGAATTGGGCAAATTCATTTGCAGTTGAAACTGAAGTTTGGTACTTATTCAGATATTGTATGCACTGCCAATTTTTAGCTGAGATTCTGAAGGAACGCAGAGACAAAATGGACTTAAAGTTTTGTCAGAAGTGGGATTCGAACCCACGCCTCCAGGAGAGACTGCAGCCTTAACGCAGCGCCTTAGACCACTCGGCCATCATGACCACATGTTGCTTGTCCATCTACATAGTGAGAAAGATAGTGTGAACAAAAAAAACACACATCTTAGGCCATAAGTGGCTATAGCAAGAAAAAAACTCACTGCACTTTTCCAAAAAGACAACGATATAAGCCCATGTGAGGGAAATGATCTGATTTTCTCCCTCAAGAAAAATGAAGATTAAACACAGGTTTGTCAGAAGTGGGATTTGAACCCATGCCTCCAGAAGAGACTGCGACCTGAACGCAGCGCCTTAGACCACTCGGCCATCCTGACTTGCATTTGCAGCACCTTCCACAAGCCAGACAGCCATGCAAGTGGGGTACCGAAAAGGCATGCCCTCAATTTATTTATCCCATTATAAGCATTTCCAACAGATCTTTGAACAATCCATACAGAGCAGTAACTATGAAGAACTCTTTAGACCTTTAAAGCGTACAAAGAGAAAGTGCTATTCACCAGCCACTTGAACGGCCCAAAGCTGCTTTGAAATTGAGTCAACAGCCACATCTTGGCTGACTAAAGCAAATTCAACAAGGGAGCTCAATGTCACAACATAGGGTGGAATACGCAAATCTAAGCAGCCCCTGATCACAGCCCTGAGGACATTGCTGTAAGTGTGCTGGAGTACAGCTGTCTACCAGGTTCTTGACATTCTTCCAAATTTGCATGGCCTGTCTGGCCAGGGAATACAAGAGCATGACTCTTCTAGATGAGCTCTTACATGGGTCCTAAGCTCATTTGGTAAGGATTGCACTTTATCAGCAAGACTTTGTACAACAGAAATATATGAGAAACCCAAGCTCTCTTGACTAGACGAGGACGGAATAACGTCCCAGGTGAAGACGAACAGATGCAACTTCCATCAGATGTTATCCTGATGAAGAAGATTATATCTCCAAAAGTCATTTCAGAAGTGGGATTCGAACCCACGCCTCCACAGGAGACTGTAGCCTACACACAGCACCTTAGACCACTCGGCCATCCTGACAGTGAAGAGTCCTAAGAAATGTTTAAAAGTCACTCAGAAATTTCTGCGTCCATGCAAGCTTGAAATAATTTCAACCTTCAAACACAAGGTGCAACTTTTTGCACAGGACAATAAACACAGAAGATCACATATGAAAGCATTTCATTTCACAGGTGTACTGTTTTTATGCTTTTAGAATAACTTATACCTCTCACCAGCTATTTAGGGTTCTGTATCCTACTCACTAAATTATCTTGCCTGCGACCTCTCTCTTTATACACAAACAACTACTGCTCAGGAAGTAGGAAGGCAGAAGGTGGGGCAGTTTATGCAAATTCATGCTGTCAATGTGCCTTGCAGATTCATGCAGAATTTCTAGATCCTTGCTGGAAACAAGAGAGCAGGCCTTGTTTCAGATCAACTGTCCCTAGCAAGGAACGTCTGAGCACATCCATTCTTTTGCTCTCTAGCCCCTGGCTTGGGACTCACCCTTACTGGCTGAGGAGCGAAGTTCTGCATACCAACGTTGCATAGAAGGTATGTTTGTGATTGGTTTGAGATGGGTGGGAGGTCAAGAGCAGGGAAAAGCAAGTCACCTTCACTTCTAGTCTCTTCTTCTATGCCTACCTGCCGTTCACTCACTCTGTCTTTGTTTCATTCTCTCCTTCCTCAACACCCCATCTCACTCACTGGCTCTATCATTTGTGCTCTTTCCCCTTGCTCTTCATTTCATAGTGGAAACATCTCTTGAATGGATCATTAGAAAATGAGGTTACATAAAATTAAAAATCTACTTATTGGAAAGCAAAAATATCACAAGACTGAATGTAAGCCATTTCTTCAATAAAAGGGATTTTTTAGGCACCCCCCAAAAAACACATAAAACACCACTAGTGCTAGAAGAATATTATACGAGCTTGAAGACAGAATTGGGCAAATTCATCTGCAGTTGAAACTGAAGTTTGGTACTTATTCAGATATTATATGCACTGCCAATTTTTAGCTGAGATTCTGAAGGAACGCAGAGACAAAATGGACTTAAAGTTTTGTCAGAAGTGGGATTCGAACCCACGCCTCCAGGAGAGACTGCAGCCTTAACGCAGCGCCTTAGACCACTCGGCCATCATGACCACATGTTGCTTGTCCATCTACATAGTGAGAAAGATAGTGTGAACAAAAAAAACACACATCTTAGGCCATAAGTGGCTATAGCAAGAAAAAAACTCACTGCACTTTTCCAAAAAGACAACGATATAAGCCCATGTGAGGGAAATGATCTGATTTTCTCCCTCAAGAAAAATGAAGATTAAACACAGGTTTGTCAGAAGTGGGATTTGAACCCACGCCTCCAGAAGAGACTGCGACCTGAACGCAGCGCCTTAGACCACTCGGCCATCCTGACTTGCATTTGCAGCACCTTCCACAAGCCAGACAGCCATGCAAGTGGGGTACCGAAAAGGCATGCCCTCAATTTATTTATCCCATTATAAGCATTTCCAACAGATCTTTGAACAATCCATACAGAGCAGTAACTATGAAGAACTCTTTAGACCTTTAAAGCGTACAAAGAGAAAGTGCTATTCACCAGCCACTTGAACGGCCCAAAGCTGCTTTGAAATTGAGTCAACAGCCACATCTTGGCTGACTAAAGCAAATTCAACAAGGGAGCTCAATGTCACAACATAGGGTGGAATACGCAAATCTAAGCAGCCCCTGATCACAGCCCTGAGGACATTGCTGTAAGTGTGCTGGAGTACAGCTGTCTACCAGGTTCTTGACATTCTTCCAAATTTGCATGGCCTGTCTGGCCAGGGAATACAAGAGCATGACTCTTCTAGATGAGCTCTTACATGGGTCCTAAGCTCATTTGGTAAGGATTGCACTTTATCAGCAAGACTTTGTACAACAGAAATATATGAGAAACCCAAGCTCTCTTGACTAGACGAGGACGGAATAACGTCCCAGGTGAAGACGAACAGATGCAAATTCCATCAGATGTTATCCTGATGAAGAAGATTATATCTCCAAAAGTCATATCAGAAGTGGGATTCGAACCCACGCCTCCAGAGGAGACTGCGGCCTAAACACAGCGCCTTAGACCACTCGGCCATCCTGACAGTGGAGAGTCTTAAGAAATGTATGATAGTCACTCAGAAATTTCTGCGTCCATGCAAGCTTGAAACAATTTCAACCTTCAAACACAAGGTGCAACTTTTTGCACAGGACAATAAACACAGAAGATCACATATGAAAGCATTTCATTTCACAGGTGTACTGTTTTTATGCTTTTAGAATAACTTATACCTCTCACCAGCTATTTAGGGTTCTGTATCCTACTCACAAAATTACCTTGCCTGCGACCTCTCTCTTTATACACAAACAACTACTGCTTAGGAAGTAGGAAGGCAGAAGGTGGGGCAGTTTATGCAAATTTATGCTGTCAATGTGCCTTGCAGATTCATGCAGAATTTCTAGATCCTTGCTGGAAACAAGAGAGCAGGCCTTGTTTCAGATCAACTGTCCTAGCAAGGAACGTCTGAGCACATCCATTCTTTTGCTCTCTAGCCCCTGGCTTGGGACTCACCCTTACTGGCTGAGGAGTGAAGTTCTGTATACCAACGTTGCATAGAAGGTATGTTTGTGATTGGTTTGAGATGGGTGGGAGGTCAAGAGCAGGGAAAAGCAAGTCACCTTCACTTCTAGTCTCTTCTTCTATGCCTACCTGCCGTTCACTCACTCTGTCTTTGTTTCATTCTCTCCTTCCTCAACACCCCATCTCACTCACTGGCTCTATCATTTGTGCTCTTTCCCCTTGCTCTTCATTTCATAGTGGAAACATCTCTTGAATGGATCATTAGAAAATGAGGTTACATAAAATTAAAAATCTACTTATTGGAAACCAAAAATATCACAAGACTGAATGTAAGCCATTTCTTCAATAAAAGGGATTTTTTAGGCACCCCCCAAAAAACACATAAAACACCACTAGTGCTAGAAGAATATTATACGAACTTGAAGACAGAATTGGGCGAATTCATTTGCAGTTGAAACTGAAGTTTGGTACTTATTCAGATATTATATGCACTGCCAATTTTTAGCTGAGATTCTGAAGGAACGCAGAGACAAAATGGACTTAAAGTTTTGTCAGAAGTGGTATTCGAACCCACGCCTCCAGGAGAGACTGCGGCCTTAACGCAGCACCTTAGACCATTCGGCCAACCTGACCACATGTTGCTTGTTCATCTACATAGTTAGAAAGATAGTGTGAACAAAAAAAACACACATCTTAGGCCATGAGTGGCTATAGCAAGAAAAAAACTCACTGCACTTTTCCAAAAAGACAACCATATAAGCCCATGTGAGGGAAATGATCTGATTTTCTCCCTCAAGAAAAAAGAAGATTAAACACAGGTTTGTCAGAAGTGGGATTTGAACCCACGCCTCCAGAAGAGACTGCGACCTGAACGCAGCACCTTAGACCAGTCAGCCATCCTGACTTGCATTTGCAGCACCTTCCACAAGCCAGACAGCCATGCAAGTGGGGTACCGAAAAGGCATGCCCTCAATTTATTTATCCCATTATAAGCATTTCCAACAGATCTTTGAACAATCCATACAGAGCAGTACCTATGAAGAACTCTTTAGACCTTTAATGAGTACAAAGAGAAAGTGCTATTCACCAGCCACTTGAACGGCCCAAAGCTGCTTTGAAATTGAGTCAATAGCCACATCTTGGCTGACTAAAGCAAATTCAACAAGGGATCTCAATGTCACAACATAGGGTGGAATTCGCAAATCTAAGTAGCCCCTGATCACTGCCCTGAGGAAATTGCTGTAAGTGTGCTGGAGTCCAGTTGTCTACCAGGTGCTTGGCATTCTTCCAAATGTGTATGGCCTGTCTGGCCAGGGAATACAAGAGAATGACTCTTCTAGATGAGCTCTTACATGGGTCATAAGCTCATTTGGTAAGGATTGCACTTTATCAGCAAGACTTTGTACAACAGAAATATATGAGAACCCCAAGCTCTCTTGACTAGACGAGGACGGAATAACGTCCCAGGTGAAGACGAACAGATGCAACTTCCATCAGATGTTATCCTGATGAAGAAGATTATATCTCCAAAAGTCATGTCAGAAGTGGGATTCGAACCCACGCCTCCAGAGGAGACTGCGGCCTAAACACAGTGCCTTAGACCACTCGGCCATCCTGACAGTGGAGAGTCCTAAGAAATGTATAAAAGTCACTCAGAAATTTCTGCGTCCATGCAAGCTTGAAATAATTTCAACCTTCAAACACAAGGTGCAACTTTTTGCACAGGACAATAAACACAGAAGATCACATATGAAAGCATTTCATTTCACAGGTGTACTGTTTTTATGCTTTTAGAATAACTTATACCTCTCACCAGCTATTTAGGGTTCTGTATCCTACTCACAAAATTACCTTGCCTGCGACCTCTCTCTTTATACACAAACAACTACTGCTCAGGAAGTAGGAAGGCAGAAGGTGGGGCAGTTTATGCAAATTTATGCTGTCAATGTGCCTTGCAGATTCATGCAGAATTTCTAGATCCTTGCTGGAAACAAGAGAGCAGGCCTTGTTTCAGATCAACTGTCCCTAGCAAGGAACGTCTGAGCACATCCATTCTTTTGCTCTCTAGCCCCTGGCTTGGGACTCACCCTCACTGGCTGAGGAGTGAAGTGATGCATACCAACGTTGCATAGAAGGTATGTTTGTGATTGGTTTGAGATGGGTGGGAGGTCAAGAGCAGGGAAAAGCAAGTCACCTTCACTTCTAGTCTCCTCTTCTATGCCTACCTGCCGTTCACTCACTCTGTCTTTGTTTCATTCTCTCCTTCCTCAACACCCCATCTCACTCACTGGCTCTATCATTTGTGCTCTTTCCCCTTGCTCTTCATTTCATAGTGAAAACATCTCTTGAATGGATCATTAGAAAATGAGGTTACATAAAAATAAAAATCTACTTATTGGAAACCAAAAATATCACAAGACTGAATGTAAGCCATTTCTTCAATAAAAGGGATTTTTTAGGCACCCCCCAAAAAACACATAAAACACCACTAGTGCTAGAAGAATATTATACGAACTTGAAGACAGAATTGGGCGAATTCATTTGCAGTTGAAACTGAAGTTTGGTACTTATTCAGATATTATATGCACTGCCAATTTTTAGCTGAGATTCTGAAGGAACGCTGAGACAAAATGGACTTAAAGTTTTGTCAGAAGTGGTATTCGAACCCACGCCTCCAGGAGAGACTGCGGCCTTAACGCAGCACCTTAGACCATTCGGCCAACCTGACCACATGTTGCTTGTTCATCTACATAGTTAGAAAGATAGTGTGAACAAAAAAAACACACATCTTAGGCCATGAGTGGCTATAGCAAGAAAAAAACTCACTGCACTTTTCCAAAAAGACAACCATATAAGCCCATGTGAGGGAAATGATCTGATTTTCTCCCTCAAGAAAAAAGAAGATTAAACACAGGTTTGTCAGAAGTGGGATTTGAACCCACGCCTCCAGAAGAGACTGCGACCTGAACGCAGCACCTTAGACCACTCAGCCATCCTGACTTGCATTTGCAGCACCTTCCACAAGCCAGACAGCCATGCAAGTGGGGTACCGAAAAGGCATGCCCTCAATTTATTTATCCCATTATAAGCATTTCCAACAGATCTTTGAACAATCCATACAGAGCAGTACCTATGAAGAACTCTTTAGACCTTTAATGAGTACAAAGAGAAAGTGCTATTCACCAGCCACTTGAACGGCCCAAAGCTGCTTTGAAATTGAGTCAATAGCCACATCTTGGCTGACTAAAGCAAATTCAACAAGAGATCTCAATGTCACAACATAGGGTGGAATTCGCAAATCTAAGTAGCCCCTGATCACTGCCCTGAGGAAATTGCTGTAAGTGTGCTGGAGTCCAGTTGTCTACCAGGTGCTTGGCATTCTTCCAAATGTGTATGGCCTGTCTGGCCAGGGAATACAAGAGAATGACTCTTCTAGATGAGCTCTTACATGGGTCATAAGCTCATTTGGTAAGGATTGC
The DNA here is from genome assembly GCF_964261635.1 of Lissotriton helveticus. Lineage (NCBI taxonomy): Eukaryota > Metazoa > Chordata > Amphibia > Caudata > Salamandridae > Lissotriton > Lissotriton helveticus. Next base: position 1,540,824,084 of record NC_136069.1, on the reverse strand, counting down.
ACTTTATCAGCAAGACTTTGTACAACAGAAATATATGAGAACCCCAAGCTCTCTTGACTAGACGAGGACGGAATAACGTCCCAGGTGAAGACGAACAGATGCAACTTCCATCAGATGTTATCCTGATGAAGAAGATTATATCTCCAAAAGTCATGTCAGAAGTGGGATTCGAACCCACGCCTCCAGAGGAGACTGCGGCCTAAACACAGTGCCTTAGACCACTCGGCCATCCTGACAGTGGAGAGTCCTAAGAAATGTATAAAAGTCACTCAGAAATTTCTGCATCCATGCAAGCTTGAAATAATTTCAACCTTCAAACACAAGGTGCAACTTTTTGCACAGGACAATAAACACAGAAGATCACATATGAAAGCATTTCATTTCACAGGTGTACTGTTTTTATGCTTTTAGAATAACTTATACCTCTCACCAGCTATTTAGGGTTCTGTATCCTACTCACAAAATTACCTTGCCTGCGACCTCTCTCTTTATACACAAACAACTACTGCTCAGGAAGTAGGAAGGCAGAAGGTGGGGCAGTTTATGCAAATTTATGCTGTCAATGTGCCTTGCAGATTCATGCAGAATTTCTAGATCCTTGCTGGAAACAAGAGAGCAGGCCTTGTTTCAGATCAACTGTCCCTAGCAAGGAACGTCTGAGCACATCCATTCTTTTGCTCTCTAGCCCCTGGCTTGGGACTCACCCTCACTGGCTGAGGAGTGAAGTGATGCATACCAACGTTGCATAGAAGGTATGTTTGTGATTGGTTTGAGATGGGTGGGAGGTCAAGAGCAGGGAAAAGCAAGTCACCTTCACTTCTAGTCTCCTCTTCTATGCCTACCTGCCGTTCACTCACTCTGTCTTTGTTTCATTCTCTCCTTCCTCAACACCCCATCTCACTCACTGGCTCTATCATTTGTGCTCTTTCCCCTTGCTCTTCATTTCATAGTGAAAACATCTCTTGAATGGATCATTAGAAAATGAGGTTACATAAAAATAAAAATCTACTTATTGGAAACCAAAAATATCACAAGACTGAATGTAAGCCATTTCTTCAATAAAAGGGAGTTTTTAGGCACCCCCCAAAAAACACATAAAACACCACTAGTGCTAGAAGAATATTATACGAGCTTGAAGACAGAATTGGGCAAATTCATTTGCAGTTGAAACTGAAGTTTGGTACTTATTCAGATATTATATGCACTGCCAATTTTTAGCTGAGATTCTGAAGGAACGCAGAGACAAAATGGACTTAAAGTTTTGTCAGAAGTGGGATTCGAACCCACGCCTCCAGCAGAGACTGCGGCCTTAATGCAGCTCCTTAGACCACTCGGCCATCCTGACCACATGTTGCTTGTCCATCTACATAGTGAGAAAGATAGTGTGAACAAAAAAAACACACATCTTAGGCCATAAGTGGATATAGCAAGAAAAAAACTCACTGCACTTTTCCAAAAAGACAACCATATAAGCCCATGTGAGGGAAATGATCTGATTTTCTCCCTCAATAAAAAAGAAGATTTAACACAGGTTTGTCAGAAGTGGGATTTGAACCCACGCCTCCAGAAGAGACTGCGACCTGAAAGCAGCGCCTTAGACCCCTCGGCATCCTGACTTGCATTTGCAGCACCTTCCACAAGCCAGACAGCCATGCAAGTTTGGTACCGAAAAGGCATGCCCTCAATTTATTTATCCCATTATAAGCATTTCCAACAGATCTTCGAACAATCCATACAGAGCAGTACCTATGAAGAACTCTTTAGACCTTTAAAGCGTACAAAGAGAAAGTGCTATTCACCAGCCACTTGAACGGCCCAAAGCTGCTTTGAAATTGAGTCAACAGCCACATATTGGCTGACTAAAGCAAATTCAACAAGGGATCTCAATGTCACAACATAGGGTGGAATTCGCAAATCTAAGCAGCCCCTGATCACTGCCCTGAGGAAATTGCTGTAAGTGTGCCGGAGTCCAGCTGTCTACCAGGTGCTTGGCATTCTTCCAAATTTGTATGGCCTGTCTGGCCAGGGAATACAAGAGAATGACTCTTCTAGATGAGCTCTTACATGGGTCCTAAGCTCATTTGGTAAGGATTGCACTTTATCAGCAAGACTTTGTACAACAGAAATATATGAGAAACCCAAGCTCTCTTGACTAGACGAGGACAGAATAACGTCCCAGGTGAAGACGAACAGAAGCAACTTCCATCAGATGTTATCCTGATGAAGAAGATTATATCTCCAAAAGTCATGTCAGAAGTGGGATGCGAACCCACACCTCCAGAGGAGACTGCGGCCTAAACACAGCGCCTTAGACCACTCGGCCATCCTGACAGTGAAGAGTCTTAAGAAATGTATAAAAGTCACTCTGAAATTTCTGCGTCCATGCAAGCTTGAAATAATTTCAACCTTCAAACACAAGGTGCAACTTTTTGCACAGGACAATAAACACAGAAGATCACATATGAAAGCATTTCATTTCACAGGTGTACTGTTTTTATGCTTTTAGAATAACTTATACCTCTCACCAGCTATTTAGGGTTCTGTATCCTACTCACAAAATTACCTTGCCTGCGACCTTTCTCTCTATACACAAACAACTACTGCTCAGGAAGTAGGAAGGCAGAAGGTGGGGCAGTTTATGCAAATTTATGCTGGCAATGTGCCTTGCACATTCATGCAGAATTTCTAGATCCTTGCTGGAAACAAGAGAGCAGGCCTTGTTTCAGATCAACTGTCCCTAGCAAGGAACGTCTGAGCACATCCATTCTTTTGCTCTCTAGCCCCTGGCTTGGGACTCACCCTCACTGGCTGAGGAGTGAAGTTCTGCATACCAACGTTGCATAGAAGGTATGTTTGTGATTGGTTTGAGATGGGTGGGAGGTCAAGAGCACGGAAAAGCAAGTCACCTTCACTTCTAGTCTCCTCTTCTATCCCTACCTGCCGTTCACTCACTCTGTCTTTGTTTCATTCTCTCCTTCCTCAACACCCCATCTCACTCACTGGCTCTATCATTTGTGCTCTTTCCCCTTGCTCTTCATTTCATAGTGGAAACATCTCTTGAATGGATCATTAGAAAATGAGGTTACATAAAATTAAAAATCTACTTATTGGAAACCAAAAATATCACAAGACTGAATGTAAGCCATTTCTTCAATAAAAGGGATTTTTTAGGCACCCCCCAAAAAACACATAAAACACCACTAGTGCTAGAAGAATATTATACGAGCTTGAAGACAGAATTGGGCAAATTCATTTGCAGTTGAAACTGAAGTTTGGTACTTATTCAGATATTATATGCACTGCCAATTTTTAGCTGAGATTCTGAAGGAACGCAGTGACAAAATTGACTTAAAGTTTTGTCAGAAGTGGGATTCGAACCCACGCCTCCAGGAGAGACTGAGGCCTTAACGCAGCACCTTAGACCACTCGGCCATCCTGACCACATGTTGCTTGTCCATCTACATAGTGAGAAAGATAGTGTGAACAAAAAAAACACACATCTTAGGCCATAAGTGGCTATAGCAAGAAAAAAACTCACTGCACTTTTCCAAAAAGACAACCATATAAGCCCATGTGAGGGAAATGATCTGATTTTCTCCCTCAAGAAAAAAGAAGATTAAACACAGGTTTGTCAGAAGTGGGATTTGAACCCACGCCTCCAGAAGAGACTGCAACCTGAACGCAGCGCCTTAGACCACTCGGCCATCCTGACTTGCATTTGCAGCACCTTCCACAAGCCAGACAGCCATGCAAGTTTGGTACCGAAAAGGCATGCCCTCAATTTATTTATCCCATTATAAGCATTTCCAACAGATCTTTGAACAATCCATACAGAGCAGTACCTATGAAGAACTCTTTAGACCTTTAAAGCGTACAAAGAGAAAGTGCTATTCACCAGCCACTTGAACGGCGCAAAGCTGCTTTGAAATTGAGTCAACAGCCACATCTTGCCTGACTAAAGCAAATTCAACAAGGGAGCTCAATGTCACAACATAGGGTGGAATACGCAAATCTAAGCAGCCCCTGATCACAGCCCTGAGGACATTGCTGTAAGTGTGCTGGAGTACAGCTGTCTACCAGGTGCTTGGCATTCTTCCAAATTTGCATGGCCTGTCTGGCCAGGGAATACAAGAGCATGACTCTTCTAGATGAGCTCTTACATGGGTCCTAAGCTCATTTGGTAAGGATTGCACTTTATCAGCAAGACTTTGTACAACAGAAATATATGAGAAACCCAAGCTCTCTTGACTAGACGAGGACGGAATAACGTCCCAGGTGAAGACGAACAGATGCAACTTCCATCAGATGTTATCCTGATGAAGAAGATTATATCTCCAAAAGTCATTTCAGAAGTGGGATTCGAACCCACGCCTCCACAGGAGACTGTAGCCTACACACAGCACCTTAGACCACTCGGCCATCCTGACAGTGAAGAGTCCTAAGAAATGTTTAAAAGTCACTCAGAAATTTCTGCGTCCATGCAAGCTTGAAATAATTTCAACCTTCAAACACAAGGTGCAACTTTTTGCACAGGACAATAAACACAGAAGATCACATATGAAAGCATTTCATTTCACAGGTGTACTGTTTTTATGCTTTTAGAATAACTTATACCTCTCACCAGCTATTTAGGGTTCTGTATCCTACTCACTAAATTATCTTGCCTGCGACCTCTCTCTTTATACACAAACAACTACTGCTCAGGAAGTAGGAAGGCAGAAGGTGGGGCAGTTTATGCAAATTCATGCTGTCAATGTGCCTTGCAGATTCATGCAGAATTTCTAGATCCTTGCTGGAAACAAGAGAGCAGGCCTTGTTTCAGATCAACTGTCCCTAGCAAGGAACGTCTGAGCACATCCATTCTTTTGCTCTCTAGCCCCTGGCTTGGGACTCACCCTTACTGGCTGAGGAGCGAAGTTCTGCATACCAACGTTGCATAGAAGGTATGTTTGTGATTGGTTTGAGATGGGTGGGAGGTCAAGAGCAGGGAAAAGCAAGTCACCTTCACTTCTAGTCTCTTCTTCTATGCCTACCTGCCGTTCACTCACTCTGTCTTTGTTTCATTCTCTCCTTCCTCAACACCCCATCTCACTCACTGGCTCTATCATTTGTGCTCTTTCCCCTTGCTCTTCATTTCATAGTGGAAACATCTCTTGAATGGATCATTAGAAAATGAGGTTACATAAAATTAAAAATCTACTTATTGGAAAGCAAAAATATCACAAGACTGAATGTAAGCCATTTCTTCAATAAAAGGGATTTTTTAGGCACCCCCCAAAAAACACATAAAACACCACTAGTGCTAGAAGAATATTATACGAGCTTGAAGACAGAATTGGGCAAATTCATCTGCAGTTGAAACTGAAGTTTGGTACTTATTCAGATATTATATGCACTGCCAATTTTTAGCTGAGATTCTGAAGGAACGCAGAGACAAAATGGACTTAAAGATTTGTCAGAAGTGGGATTCGAACCCACGCCTCCAGGAGAGACTGCGGCCTTAACGCAGCGCCTTAGACCACTCGGCCATCCTGACCACATGTTGCTTGTCCATCTACATAGTGAGAAAGATAGTGTGAACAAATAAAACACACATCTTAGGCCATAAGTGGCTATAGCAAGAAAAAAACTCACTGCACTTTTCCAAAAAGACAACCATATAAGCCCATGTGAGGGAAATGATCTGATTTTCTCCCTCAAGAAAAAAGAAGATTAAACACAGGTTTGTCAGAAGTGGGATTCGAACCCACGCCTCCAGGAGAGACTGCAGCCTTAACGCAGCGCCTTAGACCACTCGGCCATCCTGACCACATGTTGCTTGTCCATCTACATAGTGAGAAAGATAGTGTGAACAAAAAAAACACACATCTTAGGCCATAAGTGGCTATAGCAAGAAAAAAACTCACTGCACTTTTCCAAAAAGACAACCATATAAGCCCATGTGAGGGAAATGATCTGATTTTCTCCCTCAAGAAAAAAGAAGATTAAACACAGGTTTGTCAGAAGTGGGATTTGAACCCACGCCTCCAGAAGAGACTGCGACCTGAACGCAGCGCCTTAGACCATTCGGCCATCCTGACTTGCATTTGCAGCACCTTCCACAAGCCAGACAGCCATGCAAGTTTGGTACCGAAAAGGCATGCCCTCAATTTATTTATCCCATTATAAGCATTTCCAACAGATCTTTGAACAATCCACACAGAGCAGTACCTATGAAGAACTCTTTAGACCTTTAAAGCGTACAAAGAGAAAGTGCTATTCACCAGCCACTTGAACGGCGCAAAGCTGCTTTGAAATTGAGTCAACAGCCACATCTTGGCTGACTAAAGCAAATTCAACAAGGGAGCTCAATGTCACAACATAGGGTGGAATACGCAAATCTAAGCAGCCCCTGATCACAGCCCTGAGGACATTGCTGTAAGTGTGCTGGAGTACAGCTGTCTACCAGGTGCTTGGCATTCTTCCAAATTTGCATGGCCTGTCTGGCCAGGGAATACAAGAGCATGACTCTTCTAGATGAGCTCTTACATGGGTCCTAAGCTCATTTGGTAAGGATTGCACTTTATCAGCAAGACTTTGTACAACAGAAATATATGAGAAACCCAAGCTCTCTTGACTAGACGAGGACGGAATAACGTCCCAGGTGAAGACGAACAGATGCAACTTCCATCAGATGTTATCCTGATGAAGAAGATTATATCTCCAAAAGTCATGTCAGAAGTGGGATTCGAACCCACCCCTCCAGAGGAGACTGCGGCCTAAACACAGCGCCTTAGACCACTCGGCCATCCTGACAGTGGAGAGTCCTAAGAAATGTATAAAAGTCACTCAGAAATTTCTGCGTCCATGCAAGCTTGAAATAATTTCAACCTTCAAACACAAGGTGCAACTTTTTGCACAGGACAATAAACACAGAAGATCACATATGAAAGCATTTCATTTCACAGGTGTACTGTTTTTATGCTTTTAGAATAACTTATACCTCTCACCAGCTATTTAGGGTTCTGTATCCTACTCACAAAATTACCTTGCCTGCGACCTTTCTCTCTATACACAAACAACTACTGCTCAGGAAGTAGGAAGGCAGAAGGTGGGGCAGTTTATGCAAATTTATGCTGTCAATGTGCCTTGCAGATTCATGCAGAATTTCTAGATCCTTGCTGGAAACAAGAGAGCAGGCCTTGTTTCAGATCAACTGTCCCTAGCAAGGAACGTCTGAGCACATCCATTCTTTTGCTCTCTAGCCCCTGGCTTGGGACTCACCCTTACTGGCTGAGGAGCGAAGTTCTGCATACCAACGTTGCATAGAAGGTATGTTTGTGATTGGTTTGAGATGGGTGGGAGGTCAAGTGCAGGGAAAAGCAAGTCACCTTCACTTCTAGTCTCTTCTTCTATGCCTACCTGCCGTTCACTCACTCTGTCTTTGTTTCATTCTCTCCTTCCTCAACACCCCATCTCACTCACTGGCTCTATCATTTGTGCTCTTTCCCCTTGCTCTTCATTTCATAGTGGAAACATCTCTTGAATGGATCATTAGAAAATGAGGTTACATAAAATTAAAAATCTACTTATTGGAAAGCAAAAATATCACAAGACTGAATGTAAGCCATTTCTTCAATAAAAGGGATTTTTTAGGCACCCCCCAAAAAACACATAAAACACCACTAGTGCTAGAAGAATATTATACGAGCTTGAAGACAGAATTGGGCAAATTCATTTGCAGTTGAAACTGAAGTTTGGTACTTATTCAGATATTATATGCACTGCCAATTTTTAGCTGAGATTCTGAAGGAACGCAGAGACAAAATGGACTTAAAGATTTGTCAGAAGTGGGATTTGAACCCACACCTCCAGGAGAGACTGCGGCCTTAACGCAGCGCCTTAGACCACTCGGCCATCCTGACCACATGTTGCTTGTCCATCTACATAGTGAGAAAGATAGTGTGAACAAATAAAACACACATCTTAGGCCATAAGTGGCTATAGCAAGAAAAAAACTCACTGCACTTTTCCAAAAAGACAACCATATAAGCCCATGTGAGGGAAATGATCTGATTTTCTCCCTCAAGAAAAAAGAAGATTAAACACAGGTTTGTCAGAAGTGGGATTCGAACCCACGCCTCCAGGAGAGACTGCAGCCTTAACGCAGCCCCTTAGACCACTCGGCCATCCTGACCACATGTTGCTTGTCCATCTACATAGTGAGAAAGATAGTGTGAACAAAAAAAACACACATCTTAGGCCATAAGTGGCTATAGCAAGAAAAAAACTCACTGCACTTTTCCAAAAAGACAACCATATAAGCCCATGTGAGGGAAATGATCTGATTTTCTCCCTCAAGAAAAAAGAAAATTAAACACAGGTTTGTCTGAAGTGGGATTTGAACCCACGCCTCCAGAAGAGACTGCGACCTGAACGCAGCGCCTTAGACCATTCGGCCATCCTGACTTGCAATTGCAGCACCTTCCACAAGCCAGACAGCCATGCAAGTTTGGTACCGAAAAGGCATGCCCTCAATTTATTTATCCCATTATAAGCATTTCCAACAGATCTTTGAACAATCCACACAGAGCAGTACCTATGAAGAACTCTTTAGACCTTTAAAGCGTACAAAGAGAAAGTGCTATTCACCAGCCACTTGAACGGCGCAAAGCTGCTTTGAAATTGAGTCAACAGCCACATCTTGGCTGACTAAAGCAAATTCAACAAGGGAGCTCAATGTCACAACATAGGGTGGAATACGCAAATCTAAGCAGCCCCTGATCACAGCCCTGAGGACATTGCTGTAAGTGTGCTGGAGTACAGCTGTCTACCAGGTGCTTGGCATTCTTCCAAATTTGCATGGCCTGTCTGGCCAGGGAATACAAGAGCATGACTCTTCTAGATGAGCTCTTACATGGGTCCTAAGCTCATTTGGTAAGGATTGCACTTTATCAGCAAGACTTTGTACAACAGAAATATATGAGAAACCCAAGCTCTCTTGACTAGACGAGGACGGAATAACGTCCCAGGTGAAGACGAACAGATGCAACTTCCATCAGATGTTATCCTGATGAAGAAGATTATATCTCCAAAAGTCATGTCAGAAGTGGGATTCGAACCCACCCCTCCAGAGGAGACTGCGGCCTAAACACAGCGCCTTAGACCACTCGGCCATCCTGACAGTGGAGAGTCCTAAGAAATGTATAAAAGTCACTCAGAAATTTCTGCGTCCATGCAAGCTTGAAATAATTTCAACCTTCAAACACAAGGTGCAACTTTTTGCACAGGACAATAAACACAGAAGATCACATATGAAAGCATTTCATTTCACAGGTGTACTGTTTTTATGCTTTTAGAATAACTTATACCTCTCACCAGCTATTTAGGGTTCTGTATCCTACTCACAAAATTACCTTGCCTGCGACCTCTCTCTTTATACACAAACAACTACTGCTCAGGAAGTAGGAAGGCAGAAGGTGGGGCAGTTTATGCAAATTTATGCTGTCAATGTGCCTTGCAGATTCATGCAGAATTTCTAGATCCTTGCTGGAAACAAGAGAGCAGGCCTTGTTTCAGATCAACTGTCCCTAGCCAGCAACGTCTGAGCACATCCACTCTTTTGCTCTCTAGTCCCTGGCTTGGGACTCACCCTCACTGGCTGAGGAGTGAAGTTCTGCATACCAACGTTGCATAGAAGGTATGTTTGTGATTGGTTTGAGATGGGTGGGAGGTCAAGAGCAGGGTAAAGCAAGTCACCTTCACTTCTAGTCTCCTCTTCTGTGCCTACCTGCCGTTCACTCACTCTGTCTTTGTTTCATTCTCTCCTTCCTCAACACCCCATCTCACTCACTGGCTCTATCATTTGTGCTCTTTCCCCTTGCTCTTCATTTCATAGTGGAAACATCTCTTGAATGGATCATTAGAAAATGAGGTTACATAAAAATAAAAATCTACTTATTGGAAACCAAAAATATCACAAGACTGAATGTAAGCCATTTCTTCAATAAAAGGGATTTTTTAGGCACCCCCCAAAAAACACATAAAACACCACTAATGCTAGAAGAATATTATACGAGCTTGAAGACAGAATTGGGCAAATTCATTTGCAGTTGAAACTGAAGTTTGGTACTTATTCAGAAATGATATGCACTGCCAATTTTTAGCTGAGATTCTGAAGGAACGCAGAGACAAAATGGACTTAAAGTTTTGTCAGAAGTGGGATTCGAACCCACGCCTCCAGGAGAGACTGCGGCCTTAACGCAGCGCCTTAGACCACTCGGCCATCCTGACCACATGTTGCTTGTTCATCTACATAGTGAGAAAGATAGTGTGAACAAAAAAAACACACATCTTAGGCCATGAGTGTCTATAGCAAGAAAAAAACTCACTGCACTTTTCCAAAAAGACAACCATATAAGCCCATGTGAGGGAAATGATCTGATTTTCTCCCTCAAGAAAATAGAAGATTAAACCCAGGTTTGTCAGAAGTGGGATTTGAACCCACGCCTCCAGAAGAGACTGCGACCTGAACGCAGCACCTTAGACCACTCGGCCATCCTGACTTGCATTTGCAGCACCTTCCACAAGCCAGACAGCCATGCAAGTGGGGAACCGAAAAGGCATGCCCTCAATTTATTTATCCCATTATAAGCATTTCCAACAGATCTTTGAACAATCCATACAGAGCAGTACCTATAAAGATCTCTTTAGACCTTTAATGAGTACAAAGAGAAAGTGCTATTCACCAGCCACTTGAACGGCCCAAAGCTGCTTTGAAATTGAGTCAATAGCCACATCTTGGCTGACTAAAGCAAATTCAACAAGGGATCTCAATGTCACAACATAGGGTGGAATTCGCAAATCTAAGCAGCCCCTGATCACTGCCCTGAGGAAATTGCTGTAAGTGTGCTGGAGTCCAGCTGTCTACCAGGTGCTTGGCATTCTTCCAAATTTGTATGGCCTGTCTGGCCAGGGAATACAAGAGAATGACTCTTCTAGATGAGCTCTTACATGGGTCATAAGCTCATTTGGTAAGGATTGCACTTTATCAGCAAGACTTTGTACAACAGAAATATATGAGAAACCCAAGCTCTCTTGACTAGACGAGGACAGAATAACGTCCCAGGTGAAGACGAACAGAAGCAACTTCCATCAGATGTTATCCTGATGAAGAAGATTATATCTCCAAAAGTCATTTCAGAAGTGGGATTCGAACCCACGCCTCCAGAGGAGACTGCGGCCTAAACACAGCGCCTTAGACCACTCGGCCATCCTGACAGTGAAGAGTCCTGAGAAATGTATAAAAGTCACTCTGAAATTTCTGCGTCCATGCAAGCTTGAAATAATTTCAACCTTCAAACACAAGGTGCAACTTTTTGCACAGGACAATAAACACAGAAGATCACATATGAAAGCATTTCATTTCACAGGTGTACTGTTTTTATGCTTTTAGAATAACTTATACCTCTCACCAGCTATTTAGGGTTCTGTATCCTACTCACAAAATTACCTTGCCTGCGACCTTTCTCTCTATACACAAACAACTACTGCTCAGGAAGTAGGAAGGCAGAAGGTGGGGCAGTGTATGCAAATTTATGCTGGCAATGTGCCTTGCACATTCATGCAGAATTTCTAGATCCTTGCTGGAAACAAGAGAGCAGGCCTTGTTTCAGATCAACTGTCCCTAGCAAGGAACGTCTGAGCACATCCATTCTTTTGCTCTCTAGCCCCTGGCTTGGGACTCACCCTCACTGGCTGAGGAGTGAAGTTCTGCATACCAACGTTGCATAGAAGGTATGTTTGTGATTGGTTTGAGATGGGTGGGAGGTCAAGAGCAGGGAAAAGCAAGTCACTTTCACTTCTAGTCTCCTCTTCTATGCCTACCTGCCGTTCACTCACTCTGTCTTTGTTTCATTCTCTCCTTCCTCAACACCCCATCTCACTCACTCGCTCTATCATTTGTGCTCTTTCCCCTTGCTCTTCATTTCATAGTGGAAACATCTCTTGAATGGATCATTAGAAAATGAGGTTACATAAAATTAAAAATCTACTTATTGGAAACCAAAAATATCACAAGACTGAATGTAAGCCATTTCTTCAATAAAAGGGATTTTACAGGCACCCCCCGAAAAACACATAAAACACCACTAGTGCTAGAAGAATATTATAAGAGCTTGAAGACAGAATTGGGCAAATTCATTTGCAGTTGAAACTGAAGTTTGGTACTTATTCAGATATTATATGCACTGCCAATTTTTAGCTGAGATTCTGAAGGAACGCAGAGACAAAATGGACTTAAAGTTTTGTCAGAAGTGGGATTCGAACCCACGCCTCCAACAGAGACTGCGGCCTTAATGCAGCTCCTTAGACCACTCGGCCATCCTGACCACATGTTGCTTGTCCATCTACATAGTGAGAAAGATAGTGTGAACAAAAAAAACACACATCTTAGGCCATAAGTGGATATAGCAAGAAAAAAACTCACTGCACTTTTCCAAAAAGACAACCATATAAGCCCATGTGAGGGAAATGATCTGATTTTCTCCCTCAATAAAAAAGAAGATTAAACACAGGTTTGTCAGAAGTGGGATTTGAACCCACGCCTCCAGAAGAGACTGCGACCTGAACGCAGCGCCTTAGACCACTCGGCATCCTGACTTGCATTTGCAGCACCTTCCACAAGCCAGACAGCCATGCAAGTTTGGTACCGAAAAGGAATGCCCTCAATTTATTTATCCCATTATAAGCATTTCCAACAGATCTTCGAACAATCCATACAGAGCAGTACCTATGAAGAACTCTTTAGACCTTTAAAGCGTACAAAGAGAAAGTGCTATTCACCAGCCACTTGAACGGCCCAAAGCTGCTTTGAAATTGAGTCAACAGCCACATATTGGCTGACTAAAGCAAATTCAACAAGGGATCTCAATGTCACAACATAGGGTGGAATTCGCAAATCTAAGCAGCCCCTGATCACTGCCCTGAGGAAATTGCTGTAAGTGTGCTGGAGTCCAGCTGTCTACCAGGTGCTTGGCATTCTTCCAAATTTGTATGGCCTGTCTGGCCAGGGAATACAAGAGAATGACTCTTCTAGATGAGCTCTTACATGGGTCCTAAGCTCATTTGGTAAGGATTGCACTTTATCAGCAAGACTTTGTACAACAGAAATATATGAGAAACCCAAGCTCTCTTGACTAGACGAGGACAGAATAACGTCCCAGGTGAAGACGAACAGAAGCAACTTCCATCAGATGTTATCCTGATGAAGAAGATTATATCTCCAAAAGTCATGTCAGAAGTGGGATGCGAACCCACGCCTCCAGAGGAGACTGCGGCCTAAACACAGCGCCTTAGACCACTCGGCCATCCTGACAGTGAAGAGTCTTAAGAAATGTATAAAAGTCACTCTGAAATTTCTGCGTCCATGCAAGCTTGAAATAATTTCAACCTTCAAACACAAGGTGCAACTTTTTGCACAGGACAATAAACACAGAAGATCACATATGAAAGCATTTCATTTCACAGGTGTACTGTTTTTATGCTTTTAGAATAACTTATACCTCTCACCAGCTATTTAGGGTTCTGTATCCTACTCACTAAATTATCTTGCCTGCGACCTCTCTCTTTATACACAAACAACTACTGCTCAGGAAGTAGGAAGGCAGAAGGTGGGGCAGTTTATGCACATTTATGCTGTCAATGTGCCTTGCAGATTCATGCAGAATTTCTAGATCCTTGCTGGAAACAAGAGAGCAGGCCTTGTTTCAGATCAACTGTCCCTAGCAAGGAACGTCTGAGCACATCCATTCTTTTGCTCTCTAGCCCCTGGCTTGGGACTCACCCTTACTGGCTGAGGAGTGAAGTTCTGCATACCAACGTTGCATAGAAGGTATGTTTGTGATTGGTTTGAGATGGGTGGGAGGTCAAGAGCAGGGAAAAGCAAGTCACCTTCACTTCTAGTCTCTTCTTCTATGCCTACCTGCCGTTCACTCACTCTGTCTTTGTTTCATTCTCTCCTTCCTCAACACCCCATCTCACTCACTGGCTCTATCATTTGTGCTCTTTCCCCTTGCTCTTCATTTCATAGTGGAAACATCTCTTGAATGGATCATTAGAAAATGAGGTTACATAAAATTAAAAATCTACTTATTGGAAAGCAAAAATATCACAAGACTGAATGTAAGCCATTTCTTCAATAAAAGGGATTTTTTAGGCACCCCCCAAAAAACACATAAAACACCACTAGTGCTAGAAGAATATTATACGAGCTTGAAGACAGAATTGGGCAAATTCATTTGCAGTTGAAACTGAAGTTTGGTACTTATTCAGATATTATATGCACTGCCAATTTTTAGCTGAGATTCTGAAGGAACGCAGTGACAAAATGGACTTAAAGATTTGTCAGAAGTGGGATTCGAACCCATGCCTCCAGGAGAGACTGCAGCCTTAACGCAGCGCCTTAGACCACTCGGCCATCCTGACCACATGTTGCTTGTCCATCTACATAGTGAGAAAGATAGTGTGAACAAAAAAAACACACATCTTAGGCCATAAGTGGCTATAGCAAGAAAAAAACTCACTGCACTTTTCCAAAAAGACAACCATATAAGCCCATGTGAGGGAAATGATCTGATTTTCTCCCTCAAGAAAAAAGAAGATTAAACACAGGTTTGTCAGAAGTGGGATTTGAACCCACGCCTCCAGAAGAGACTGCGACCTGAACGCAGCGCCTTAGACCATTCGGCCATCCTGACTTGCATTTGCAGCACCTTCCACAAGCCAGACAGCCATGCAAGTTTGGTACCGAAAAGGCATGCCCTCAATTTATTTATCCCATTATAAGCATTTCCAACAGATCTTTGAACAATCCACACAGAGCAGTACCTATGAAGAACTCTTTAGACCTTTAAAGCGTACAAAGAGAAAGTGCTATTCACCAGCCACTTGAACGGCGCAAAGCTGCTTTGAAATTGAGTCAACAGCCACATCTTGGCTGACTAAAGCAAATTCAACAAGGGATCTCAATGTCACAACATAGGGTGGAATACGCAAATCTAAGCAGCCCCTGATCACAGCCCTGAGGACATTGCTGTAAGTGTGCTGGAGTACAGCTGTCTACCAGGTGCTTGGCATTCTTCCAAATTTGCATGGCCTGTCTGGCCAGGGAATACAAGAGCATGACTCTTCTAGATGAGCTCTTACATGGGTCCTAAGCTCATTTGGTAAGGATTGCACTTTATCAGCAAGACTTTGTACAACAGAAATATATGAGAAACCCAAGCTCTCTTGACTAGACGAGGACGGAATAACGTCCCAGGTGAAGACGAACAGATGCAACTTCCATCAGATGTTATCCTGATGAAGAAGATTATATCTCCAAAAGTCATGTCAGAAGTGGGATTCGAACCCACGCCTCCAGAGGAGACTGCGGCCTAAACACAGCGCCTTAGACCACTCGGCCATCCTGACAGTGGAGAATCCTAAGAAATGTATAAAAGTCACTCAGAAATTTCTGCGTCCATGCAAGCTTGAAATAATTTCAACCTTCAAACACAAGGTGCAACTTTTTGCACAGGACAATAAACACAGAAGATCACATATGAAAGCATTTCATTTCACAGGTGTACTGTTTTTATGCTTTTAGAATAACTTATACCTCTCACCAGCTATTTAGGGTTCTGTATCCTACTCACAAAATTACCTTGCCTGCGACCTCTCTCTTTATACACAAACAACTACTGCTCAGGAAGTAGGAAGGCAGAAGGTGGGGCAGTTTATGCAAATTTATGCTGTCAATGTGCCTTGCAGATTCATGCAGAATTTCTAGATCCTTGCTGGAAACAAGAGAGCAGGCCTTGTTTCAGATCAACTGTCCCTAGCCAGCAACGTCTGAGCACATCCACTCTTTTGCTCTCTAGTCCCTGGCTTGGGACTCACCCTCACTGGCTGAGGAGTGAAGTTCTGCATACCAACGTTGCATAGAAGGTATGTTTGTGATTGGTTTGAGATGGGTGGGAGGTCAAGAGCAGGGTAAAGCAAGTCACCTTCACTTCTAGTCTCCTCTTCTGTGCCTACCTGCCGTTCACTCACTCTGTCTTTGTTTCATTCTCTCCTTCCTCAACACCCCATCTCACTCACTGGCTCTATCGTTTGTGCTCTTTCCCCTTGCTCTTCATTTCATAGTGGAAACATCTCTTGAATGGATCATTAGAAAATGAGGTTACATAAAAATAAAAATCTACTTATTGGAAACCAAAAATATCACAAGACTGAATGTAAGCCATTTCTTCAATAAAAGGGATTTTTTAGGCACCCCCCAAAAAACACATAAAACACCACTAGTGCTAGAAGAATATTATACGAGCTTGAAGACAGAATTGGGCAAATTCATTTGCAGTTGAAACTGAAGTTTGGTACTTATTCAGAAATGATATGCACTGCCAATTTTTAGCTGAGATTCTGAAGGAACGCAGAGACAAAATGGACTTAAAGTTTTGTCAGAAGTGGGATTCGAACCCACGCCTCCAGGAGAGACTGCGGCCTTAACGCAGCACCTTAGACCACTCGGCCATCCTGACCACATGTTGCTTGTTCATCTACATAGTGAGAAAGATAGTGTGAACAAAAAAAACACACATCTTAGGCCATGAGTGGCTATAGCAAGAAAAAAACTCACTGCACTTTTCCAAAAAGACAACCATATAAGCCCATGTGAGGGAAATGATCTGATTTTCTCCCTCAAGAAAATAGAAGATTAAACACAGGTTTGTCAGAAGTGGGATTTGAACCCACGCCTCCAGAAGAGACTGCGACCTGAACACAGCACCTTAGACCACTCGGCCATCCTGACTTGCATTTGCAGCACCTTCCACAAGCCAGACAGCCATGCAAGTGGGGAACCGAAAAGGCATGCCCTCAATTTATTTATCCCATTATAAGCATTTCCAACAGATCTTTGAACAATCCATACAGAGCAGTACCTATGAAGAACTCTTTAGACCTTTAATGAGTACAAAGAGAAAGTGCTATTCACCAGCCACTTGAACGGCCCAAAGCTGCTTTGAAATTGAGTCAATAGCCACATCTTGGCTGACTAAAGCAAATTCAACAAGGGATCTCAATGTCACAACATAGGGTGGAATTCGCAAATCTAAGCAGCCCCTGATCACTGCCCTGAGGAAATTGCTGTAAGTGTGCTGGAGTCCAGCTGTCTACCAGGTGCTTGGCATTCTTCCAAATTTGTATGGCCTGTCTGGCCAGGGAATACAAGAGAATGACTCTTCTAGATGAGCTCTTACATGGGTCATAAGCTCATTTGGTAAGGATTGCACTTTATCAGCAAGACTTTGTACAACAGAAATATATGAGAAACCCAAGCTCTCTTGACTAGACGAGGACAGAATAACGTCCCAGGTGAAGACGAACAGAAGCAACTTCCATCAGATGTTATCCTGATGAAGAAGATTATATCTCCAAAAGTCATTTCAGAAGTGGGATTCGAACCCACGCCTCCAGAGGAGACTGCGGCCTAAACACAGCGCCTTAGACCACTCGGCCATCCTGACAGTGAAGAGTCCTGAGAAATGTATAAAAGTCACTCTGAAATTTCTGCGTCCATGCAAGCTTGAAATAATTTCAACCTTCAAACACAAGGTGCAACTTTTTGCACAGGACAATAAACACAGAAGATCACATATGAAAGCATTTCATTTCACAGGTGTACTGTTTTTATGCTTTTAGAATAACTTATACCTCTCACCAGCTATTTAGGGTTCTGTATCCTACTCACAAAATTACCTTGCCTGCGACCTCTCTCTTTATACACAAACAACTACTGCTCAGGAAGTAGGAAGGCAGAAGGTGGGGCAGTTTATGCAAATTTATGCTGTCAATGTGCCTTGCAGATTCATGCAGAATTTCTAGATCCTTGCTGGAAACAAGAGAGCAGGCCTTGTTTTAGATCAACTGTCCCTAGCAAGGAACGTCTGAGCACATCCATTCTTTTGCTCTCTAGCCCCTGGCTTGGGACTCACCCTCACTGGCTGAGGAGTGAAGTTCTGCATTCCAACGTTGAATAGAAGGTATGTTTGTGATTGGTTTGAGATGGGTGGGAGGTCAAGAGCAGGGTAAAGCAAGTCACCTTCACTTCTAGTCTCCTCTTCTGTGCCTACCTGCCGTTCACTCACTCTGTCTTTGTTTCATTCTCTCCTTCCTCAACACCCCATCTCACTCACTGGCTCTATCATTTGTGCTCTTTCCCCTTGCTCTTCATTTCATAGTGGAAACATCTCTTGAATGGATCATTAGAAAATGAGGTTACATAAAAATAAAAATCTACTTATTGGAAACCAAAAATATCACAAGACTGAATGTAAGCCATTTCTTCAATAAAAGGGATTTTTTAGGCACCCCCCAAAAAACACATAAAACACCACTAGTGCTAGAAGAATATTATACGAGCTTGAAGACAGAATTGGGCAAATTCATTTGCAGTTGAAACTGAAGTTTGGTACTTATTCAGAAATGATATGCACTGCCAATTTTTAGCTGAGATTCTGAAGGAACGCAGAGACAAAATGGACTTAAAGTTTTGTCAGAAGTGGGATTCGAACCCACGCCTCCAGGAGAGACTGCGGCCTTAACGCAGCGCCTTAGACCACTCGGCCATCCTGACCACATGTTGCTTGTTCATCTACATAGTGAGAAAGATAGTGTGAACAAAAAAAACACACATCTTAGGCCATGAGTGGCTATAGCAAGAAAAAAACTCACTGCACTTTTCCAAAAAGACAACCATATAAGCCCATGTGAGGGAAATGATCTGATTTTCTCCCTCAAGAAAATAGAAGATTAAACACAGGTTTGTCAGAAGTGGGATTTGAACCCACGCCTCCAGAAGAGACTGCGACCTGAATGCAGCACCTTAGACCACTCGGCCATCCTGACTTGCATTTGAAGCACCTTCCACAAGCCAGACAGCCATGCAAGTGGGGAACCGAAAAGGCATGCCCTCAATTTATTTATCCCATTATAAGCATTTCCAACAGATCTTTGAACAATCCATACAGAGCAGTACCTATGAAGAACTCTTTAGACCTTTAATGAGTACAAAGAGAAAGTGCTATTCACCAGCCACTTGAACGGCCCAAAGCTGCTTTGAAATTGAGTCAATAGCCACATCTTGGCTGACTAAAGCAAATTCAACAAGGGATCTCAATGTCACAACATAGGGTGGAATTCGCAAATCTAAGCAGCCCCTGATCACTGCCCTGAGGAAATTGCTGTAAGTGTGCTGGAGTCCAGCTGTCTACCAGGTGCTTGGCATTCTTCCAAATTTGTATGGCCTGTCTGGCCAGGGAATACAAGAGAATGACTCTTCTAGATGAGCTCTTACATGGGTCATAAGCTCATTTGGTAAGGATTGCACTTTATCAGCAAGACTTTGTACAACAGAAATATATGAGAAACCCAAGCTCTCTTGACTAGACGAGGACAGAATAACGTCCCAGGTGAAGACGAACAGAAGCAACTTCCATCAGATGTTATCCTGATGAAGAAGATTATATCTCCAAAAGTCATTTCAGAAGTGGGATTCGAACCCACGCCTCCAGAGGAGACTGCGGCCTAAACACAGCGCCTTAGACCACTCGGCCATCCTGACAGTGAAGAGTCCTGAGAAATGTATAAAAGTCACTCTGAAATTTCTGCGTCCATGCAAGCTTGAAATAATTTCAACCTACAAACACAAGGTGCAACTTTTTGCACAGGACAATAAACACAGAAGATCACATATGAAAGCATTTTATTTCACAGGTGTACTGTTTTTATGCTTTTAGAATAACTTATACCTCTCACCAGCTATTTAGGGTTCTGTATCCTACTCACAAAATTACCTTGCCTGCGACCTTTCTCTCTATACACAAACAACTACTGCTCAGGAAGTAGGAAGGCAGAAGGTGGGGCAGTTTATGCAAATTTATGCTGGCAATGTGCCTTGCACATTCATGCAGAATTTCTAGATCCTTGCTGGAAACAAGAGAGCAGGCCTTGTTTCAGATCAACTGTCCCTAGCAAGGAACGTCTGAGCACATCCATTCTTTTGCTCTCTAGCCCCTGGCTTGGGACTCACCCTCACTGGCTGAGGAGTGAAGTTCTGCATACCAACGTTGCATAGAAGGTATGTTTGTGATTGGTTTGAGATGGGTGGGAGGTCAAGAGCAGGGTAAAGCAAGTCACCTTCACTTCTAGTCTCCTCTTCTATGCCTACCTGCCGTTCACTCACTCTGTCTTTGTTTCATTCTCTCCTTCCTCAACACCCCATCTCACTCACTGGCTCTATCATTTGTGCTCTTTCCCCTTGCTCTTCATTTCATAGTGGAAACATCTCTTGAATGGATCATTAGAAAATGAGGTTACATAAAAATAAAAATCTACTTATTGGAAACCAAAAATATCACAAGACTGAATGTAAGCCATTTCTTCAATAAAAGGGATTATTTAGGCACCCCCCAAAAAACACATAAAACACCACTAGTGCTAGAAGAATATTATACGAGCTTGAAGACAGAATTGGGCAAATTCATTTGCAGTTGAAACTGAAGTTTGGTACTTATTCAGAAATGATATGCACTGCCAATTTTTAGCTGAGATTCTGAAGGAACGCAGAGACAAAATGGACTTAAAGTTTTGTCAGAAGTGGGATTCGAACCCACGCCTCCAGGAGAGACTGCGGCCTTAACGCAGCGCCTTAGACCACTCGGCCATCCTGACCACATGTTGCTTGTTCATCTACATAGTGAGAAAGATAGTGTGAACAAAAAAAACACACATCTTAGGCCATGAGTGGCTATAGCAAGAAAAAAACTCACCGCACTTTTCCAAAAAGACAACCATATAAGCCCATGTGAGGGAAATGATCTGATTTTCTCCCTCAAGAAAATAGAAGATTAAACACAGGTTTGTCAGAAGTGGGATTTGAACCCACGCCTCCAGAAGAGACTGCGACCTGAACGCAGCGCCTTAGACCACTCGGCATCCTGACTTGCATTTGCAGCACCTTCCACAAGCCAGACAGCCATGCAAGTTTGGTACCGAAAAGGAATGCCCTCAATTTATTTATCCCATTATAAGCATTTCCAACAGATCTTCGAACAATCCATACAGAGCAGTACCTATGAAGAACTCTTTAGACCTTTAAAGCGTACAAAGAGAAAGTGCTATTCACCAGCCACTTGAACGGCCCAAAGCTGCTTTGAAATTGAGTCAACAGCCACATATTGGCTGACTAAAGCAAATTCAACAAGGGATCTCAATGTCACAACATAGGGTGGAATTCGCAAATCTAAGCAGCCCCTGATCACTGCCCTGAGGAAATTGCTGTAAGTGTGCTGGAGTCCAGCTGTCTACCAGGTGCTTGGCATTCTTCCAAATTTGTATGGCCTGTCTGGCCAGGGAATACAAGAGAATGACTCTTCTAGATGAGCTCTTACATGGGTCCTAAGCTCATTTGGTAAGGATTGCACTTTATCAGCAAGACTTTGTACAACAGAAATATATGAGAAACCCAAGCTCTCTTGACTAGACGAGGACAGAATAACGTCCCAGGTGAAGACGAACAGAAGCAACTTCCATCAGATGTTATCCTGATGAAGAAGATTATATCTCCAAAAGTCATGTCAGAAGTGGGATGCGAACCCACGCCTCCAGAGGAGACTGCGGCCTAAACACAGCGCCTTAGACCACTCGGCCATCCTGACAGTGAAGAGTCTTAAGAAATGTATAAAAGTCACTCTGAAATTTCAGCGTCCATGCAAGCTTGAAATAATTTCAACCTTCAAACACAAGGTGCAACTTTTTGCACAGGACAATAAACACAGAAGATCACATATGAAAGCATTTCATTTCACAGGTGTACTGTTTTTATGCTTTTAGAATAACTTATACCTCTCACCAGCTATTTAGGGTTCTGTATCCTACTCACTAAATTATCTTGCCTGCGACCTCTCTCTTTATACACAAACAACTACTGCTCAGGAAGTAGGAAGGCAGAAGGTGGGGCAGTTTATGCAAATTTATGCTGTCAATGTGCCTTGCAGATTCATGCAGAATTTCTAGATCCTTGCTGGAAACAAGAGAGCAGGCCTTGTTTCAGATCAACTGTCCCTAGCAAGGAACGTCTGAGCACATCCATTCTTTTGCTCTCTAGCCCCTGGCTTGGGACTCACCCTTACTGGCTGAGGAGTGAAGTTCTGCATACCAACGTTGCATAGAAGGTATGTTTGTGATTGGTTTGAGATGGGTGGGAGGTCAAGAGCAGGGAAAAGCAAGTCACCTTCACTTCTAGTCTCTTCTTCTATGCCTACCTGCCGTTCACTCACTCTGTCTTTGTTTCATTCTCTCCTTCCTCAACACCCCATCTCACTCACTGGCTCTATCATTTGTGCTCTTTCCCCTTGCTCTTCATTTCATAGTGGAAACATCTCTTGAATGGATCATTAGAATATGAGGTTACATAAAATTAAAAATCTACTTATTGGAAAGCAAAAATATCACAAGACTGAATGTAAGCCATTTCTTCAATAAAAGGGATTTTTTAGGCACCCCCCAAAAAACACATAAAACACCACTAGTGCTAGAAGAATATTATACGAGCTTGAAGACAGAATTGGGCAAATTTATTTGCAGTTGAAACTGAAGTTTGGTACTTATTCAGATATTATATGCACTGCCAATTTTTAGCTGAGATTCTGAAGGAACGCAGTGACAAAATGGACTTAAAGATTTGTCAGAAGTGGGATTCGAACCCACACCTCCAGGAGAGACTGCAGCCTTAAGGCAGCGCCTTAGACCACTCGGCCATCCTGACCACATTTTGCTTGTCCATCTACATAGTGAGAAAGATAGTGTGAACAAATAAAACACACATCTTAGGCCATAAGTGGCTATAGCAAGAAAAAAACTCACTGCACTTTTCCAAAAAGACAACCATATAAGCCCATGTGAGGGAAATGATCTGATTTTCTCCCTCAAGAAAAAAGAAGATTAAACACAGGTTTGTCAGAAGTGGGATTCGATCCCATGCCTCCAGGAGAGACTGCAGCCTTAACGCAGCGCCTTAGACCACTCGGCCATCCTGACCACATGTTGCTTGTCCATCTACATAGTGAGAAAGATAGTGTGAACAAAAAAAACACACATCTTAGGCCATAAGTGGCTATAGCAAGAAAAAAACTCACTGCACTTTTCCAAAAAGACAACCATATAAGCCCATGTGAGGGAAATGATCTGATTTTCTCCCTCAAGAAAAAAGAAGATTAAACACAGGTTTGTCAGAAGTGGGATTTGAACCCACGCCTCCAGAAGAGACTGCGACCTGAACGCAGCGCCTTAGACCATTCGGCCATCCTGACTTGCATTTGCAGCACCTTCCACAAGCCAGACAGCCATGCAAGTTTGGTACCGAAAAGGCATGCCCTCAATTTATTTATCCCATTATAAGCATTTCCAACAGATCTTTGAACAATCCACACAGAGCAGTACCTATGAAGAACTCTTTAGACCTTTAAAGCGTACAAAGAGAAAGTGCTATTCACCAGCCACTTGAACGGCGCAAAGCTGCTTTGAAATTGAGTCAACAGCCACATCTTGGCTGACTAAAGCAAATTCAACAAGGGATCTCAATGTCACAACATAGGGTGGAATACGCAAATCTAAGCAGCCCCTGATCACAGCCCTGAGGACATTGCTGTAAGTGTGCTGGAGTACAGCTGTCTACCAGGTGCTTGGCATTCTTCCAAATTTGCATGGCCTGTCTGGCCAGGGAATACAAGAGCATGACTCTTCTAGATGAGCTCTTACATGGGTCCTAAGCTCATTTGGTAAGGATTGCACTTCATCAGCAAGACTTTGTACAACAGAAATATATGAGAAACCCAAGCTCTCTTGACTAGACGAGGACGGAATAACGTCCCAGGTGAAGACGAACAGATGCAACTTCCATCAGATGTTATCCTGATGAAGAAGATTATATCTCCAAAAGTCATGTCAGAAGTGGGATTCGAACCCACGCCTCCAGAGGAGACTGCGGCCTAAACACAGCGCCTTAGACCACTCGGCGATCCTGACAGTGGAGAATCCTAAGAAATGTATAAAAGTCACTCAGAAATTTCTGCGTCCATGCAAGCTTGAAATAATTTCAACCTTCAAACACAAGGTGCAACTTTTTGCACAGGACAATAAACACAGAAGATCACATATGAAAGCATTTCATTTCACAGGTGTACTGTTTTTATGCTTTTAGAATAACTTATACCTCTCACCAGCTATTTAGGGTTCTGTATCCTACTCACAAAATTACCTTGCCTGCGACCTCTCTCTTTATACACAAACAACTACTGCTCAGGAAGTAGGAAGGCAGAAGGTGGGGCAGTTTATGCAAATTTATGCTGTCAATGTGCCTTGCAGATTCATGCAGAATTTCT
Source organism: Lissotriton helveticus (assembly GCF_964261635.1). NCBI lineage: Eukaryota > Metazoa > Chordata > Amphibia > Caudata > Salamandridae > Lissotriton > Lissotriton helveticus. Next base: position 1,540,799,623 of record NC_136069.1, on the reverse strand, counting down.
AGATCCTTGCTGGAAACAAGAGAGCAGGCCTTGTTTCAGATCAACTGTCCCTAGCCAGCAACGTCTGAGCACATCCACTCTTTTGCTCTCTAGTCCCTGGCTTGGGACTCACCCTCACTGGCTGAGGAGTGAAGTTCTGCATACCAACGTTGCATAGAAGGTATGTTTGTGATTGGTTTGAGATGGGTGGGAGGTCAAGAGCAGGGTAAAGCAAGTCACCTTCACTTCTAGTCTCCTCTTCTGTGCCTACCTGCCGTTCACTCACTCTGTCTTTGTTTCATTCTCTCCTTCCTCAACACCCCATCTCACTCACTGGCTCTATCATTTGTGCTCTTTCCCCTTGCTCTTCATTTCATAGTGGAAACATCTCTTGAATGGATCATTAGAAAATGAGGTTACATAAAAATAAAAATCTACTTATTGGAAACCAAAAATATCACAAGACTGAATGTAAGCCATTTCTTCAATAAAAGGGATTTTTTAGGCACCCCCCAAAAAACACATAAAACACCACTAGTGCTAGAAGAATATTATACGAGCTTGAAGACAGAATTGGGCAAATTCATTTGCAGTTGAAACTGAAGTTTGGTACTTATTCAGAAATGATATGCACTGCCAATTTTTAGCTGAGATTCTGAAGGAACGCAGAGACAAAATGGACTTAAAGTTTTGTCAGAAGTGGGATTCGAACCCACGCCTCCAGGAGAGACTGCGGCCTTAACGCAGCACCTTAGACCACTCGGCCATCCTGACCACATGTTGCTTATTCATCTACATAGTGAGAAAGATAGTGTGAACAAAAAAAACACACATCTTAGGCCATGAGTGGCTATAGCAAGAAAAAAACTCACTGCACTTTTCCAAAAAGACAACCATATAAGCCCATGTGAGGGAAATGATCTGATTTTCTCCCTCAAGAAAATAGAAGATTAAACACAGGTTTGTCAGAAGTGGGATTTGAACCCACGCCTCCAGAAGAGACTGCGACCTGAACACAGCACCTTAGACCACTCGGCCATCCTGACTTGCATTTGCAGCACCTTCCACAAGCCAGACAGCCATGCAAGTGGGGAACCGAAAAGGCATGCCCTCAATTTATTTATCCCATTATAAGCATTTCCAACAGATCTTTGAACAATCCATACAGAGCAGTACCTATGAAGAACTCTTTAGACCTTTAATGAGTACAAAGAGAAAGTGCTATTCACCAGCCACTTGAACGGCCCAAAGCTGCTTTGAAATTGAGTCAATAGCCACATCTTGGCTGACTAAAGCAAATTCAACAAGGGATCTCAATGTCACAACATAGGGTGGAATTCGCAAATCTAAGCAGCCCCTGATCACTGCCCTGAGGAAATTGCTGTAAGTGTGCTGGAGTCCAGCTGTCTACCAGGTGCTTGGCATTCTTCCAAATTTGTATGGCCTGTCTGGCCAGGGAATACAAGAGAATGACTCTTCTAGATGAGCTCTTACATGGGTCATAAGCTCATTTGGTAAGGATTGCACTTTATCAGCAAGACTTTGTACAACAGAAATATATGAGAAACCCAAGCTCTCTTGACTAGACGAGGACAGAATAACGTCCCAGGTGAAGACGAACAGAAGCAACTTCCATCAGATGTTATCCTGATGAAGAAGATTATATCTCCAAAAGTCATTTCAGAAGTGGGATTCGAACCCACGCCTCCAGAGGAGACTGCGGCCTAAACACAGCGCCTTAGACCACTCGGCCATCCTGACAGTGAAGAGTCCTGAGAAATGTATAAAAGTCACTCTGAAATTTCTGCGTCCATGCAAGCTTGAAATAATTTCAACCTTCAAACACAAGGTGCAACTTTTTGCACAGGACAATAAACACAGAAGATCACATATGAAAGCATTTCATTTCACAGGTGTACTGTTTTTATGCTTTTAGAATAACTTATACCTCTCACCAGCTATTTAGGGTTCTGTATCCTACTCACAAAATTACCTTGCCTGCGACCTCTCTCTTTATACACAAACAACTACTGCTCAGGAAGTAGGAAGGCAGAAGGTGGGGCAGTTTATGCAAATTTATGCTGTCAATGTGCCTTGCAGATTCATGCAGAATTTCTAGATCCTTGCTGGAAACAAGAGAGCAGGCCTTGTTTCAGATCAACTGTCCCTAGCAAGGAACGTCTGAGCACATCCATTCTTTTGCTCTCTAGCCCCTGGCTTGGGACTCACCCTCACTGGCTGAGGAGTGAAGTTCTGCATTCCAACGTTGAATAGAAGGTATGTTTGTGATTGGTTTGAGATGGGTGGGAGGTCAAGAGCAGGGTAAAGCAAGTCACCTTCACTTCTAGTCTCCTCTTCTGTGCCTACCTGCCGTTCACTCACTCTGTCTTTGTTTCATTCTCTCCTTCCTCAACACCCCATCTCACTCACTGGCTCTATCATTTGTGCTCTTTCCCCTTGCTCTTCATTTCATAGTGGAAACATCTCTTGAATGGATCATTAGAAAATGAGGTTACATAAAAATAAAAATCTACTTATTGGAAACCAAAAATATCACAAGACTGAATGTAAGCCATTTCTTCAATAAAAGGGATTTTTTAGGCACCCCCCAAAAAACACATAAAACACCACTAGTGCTAGAAGAATATTATACGAGCTTGAAGACAGAATTGGGCAAATTCATTTGCAGTTGAAACTGAAGTTTGGTACTTATTCAGAAATGATATGCACTGCCAATTTTTAGCTGAGATTCTGAAGGAACGCAGAGACAAAATGGACTTAAAGTTTTGTCAGAAGTGGGATTCGAACCCACGCCTCCAGGAGAGACTGCGGCCTTAACGCAGCGCCTTAGACCACTCGGCCATCCTGACCACATGTTGCTTGTTCATCTACATAGTGAGAAAGATAGTGTGAACAAAAAAAACACACATCTTAGGCCATGAGTGGCTATAGCAAGAAAAAAACTCACTGCACTTTTCCAAAAAGACAACCATATAAGCCCATGTGAGGGAAATGATCTGATTTTCTCCCTCAAGAAAATAGAAGATTAAACACAGGTTTGTCAGAAGTGGGATTTGAACCCACGTCTCCAGAAGAGACTGCGACCTGAATGCAGCACCTTAGACCACTCGGCCATCCTGACTTGCATTTGAAGCACCTTCCACAAGCCAGACAGCCATGCAAGTGGGGAACCGAAAAGGCATGCCCTCAATTTATTTATCCCATTATAAGCATTTCCAACAGATCTTTGAACAATCCATACAGAGCAGTACCTATGAAGAACTCTTTAGACCTTTAATGAGTACAAAGAGAAAGTGCTATTCACCAGCCACTTGAACGGCCCAAAGCTGCTTTGAAATTGAGTCAATAGCCACATCTTGGCTGACTAAAGCAAATTCAACAAGGGATCTCAATGTCACAACATAGGGTGGAATTCGCAAATCTAAGCAGCCCCTGATCACTGCCCTGAGGAAATTGCTGTAAGTGTGCTGGAGTCCAGCTGTCTACCAGGTGCTTGGCATTCTTCCAAATTTGTATGGCCTGTCTGGCCAGGGAATACAAGAGAATGACTCTTCTAGATGAGCTCTTACATGGGTCATAAGCTCATTTGGTAAGGATTGCACTTTATCAGCAAGACTTTGTACAACAGAAATATATGAGAAACCCAAGCTCTCTTGACTAGACGAGGACAGAATAACGTCCCAGGTGAAGACGAACAGAAGCAACTTCCATCAGATGTTATCCTGATGAAGAAGATTATATCTCCAAAAGTCATTTCAGAAGTGGGATTCGAACCCACGCCTCCAGAGGAGACTGCGGCCTAAACACAGCGCCTTAGACCACTCGGCCATCCTGACAGTGAAGAGTCCTGAGAAATGTATAAAAGTCACTCTGAAATTTCTGCGTCCATGCAAGCTTGAAATAATTTCAACCTTCAAACACAAGGTGCAACTTTTTGCACAGGACAATAAACACAGAAGATCACATATGAAAGCATTTCATTTCACAGGTGTACTGTTTTTATGCTTTTAGAATAACTTATACCTCTCACCAGCTATTTAGGGTTCTGTATCCTACTCACAAAATTACCTTGCCTGCGACCTCTCTCTTTATACACAAACAACTACTGCTCAGGAAGTAGGAAGGCAGAAGGTGGGGCAGTTTATGCAAATTTATGCTGTCAATGTGCCTTGCAGATTCATGCAGAATTTCTAGATCCTTGCTGGAAACAAGAGAGCAGGCCTTGTTTCAGATCAACTGTCCCTAGCAAGGAACGTCTGAGCACATCCATTCTTTTGCTCTCTAGCCCCTGGCTTGGGACTCACCCTCACTGGCTGAGGAGTGAAGTTCTGCATTCCAACGTTGAATAGAAGGTATGTTTGTGATTGGTTTGAGATGGGTGGGAGGTCAAGAGCAGGGTAAAGCAAGTCACCTTCACTTCTAGTCTCCTCTTCTGTGCCTACCTGCCGTTCACTCACTCTGTCTTTGTTTCATTCTCTCCTTCCTCAACACCCCATCTCACTCACTGGCTCTATCATTTGTGCTCTTTCCCCTTGCTCTTCATTTCATAGTGGAAACATCTCTTGAATGGATCATTAGAAAATGAGGTTACATAAAAATAAAAATCTACTTATTGGAAACCAAAAATATCACAAGACTGAATGTAAGCCATTTCTTCAATAAAAGGGATTTTTTAGGCACCCCCCAAAAAACACATAAAACACCACTAGTGCTAGAAGAATATTATACGAGCTTGAAGACAGAATTGGGCAAATTCATTTGCAGTTGAAACTGAAGTTTGGTACTTATTCAGAAATGATATGCACTGCCAATTTTTAGCTGAGATTCTGAAGGAACGCAGAGACAAAATGGACTTAAAGTTTTGTCAGAAGTGGGATTCGAACCCACGCCTCCAGGAGAGACTGCGGCCTTAACGCAGCGCCTTAGACCACTCGGCCATCCTGACCACATGTTGCTTGTTCATCTACATAGTGAGAAAGATAGTGTGAACAAAAAAAACACACATCTTAGGCCATGAGTGGCTATAGCAAGAAAAAAACTCACTGCACTTTTCCAAAAAGACAACCATATAAGCCCATGTGAGGGAAATGATCTGATTTTCTCCCTCAAGAAAATAGAAGATTAAACACAGGTTTGTCAGAAGTGGGATTTGAACCCACGTCTCCAGAAGAGACTGCGACCTGAATGCAGCACCTTAGACCACTCGGCCATCCTGACTTGCATTTGAAGCACCTTCCACAAGCCAGACAGCCATGCAAGTGGGGAACCGAAAAGGCATGCCCTCAATTTATTTATCCCATTATAAGCATTTCCAACAGATCTTTGAACAATCCATACAGAGCAGTACCTATGAAGAACTCTTTAGACCTTTAATGAGTACAAAGAGAAAGTGCTATTCACCAGCCACTTGAACGGCCCAAAGCTGCTTTGAAATTGAGTCAATAGCCACATCTTGGCTGACTAAAGCAAATTCAACAAGGGATCTCAATGTCACAACATAGGGTGGAATTCGCAAATCTAAGCAGCCCCTGATCACTGCCCTGAGGAAATTGCTGTAAGTGTGCTGGAGTCCAGCTGTCTACCAGGTGCTTGGCATTCTTCCAAATTTGTATGGCCTGTCTGGCCAGGGAATACAAGAGAATGACTCTTCTAGATGAGCTCTTACATGGGTCATAAGCTCATTTGGTAAGGATTGCACTTTATCAGCAAGACTTTGTACAACAGAAATATATGAGAAACCCAAGCTCTCTTGACTAGACGAGGACAGAATAACGTCCCAGGTGAAGACGAACAGAAGCAACTTCCATCAGATGTTATCCTGATGAAGAAGATTATATCTCCAAAAGTCATTTCAGAAGTGGGATTCGAACCCACGCCTCCAGAGGAGACTGCGGCCTAAACACAGCGCCTTAGACCACTCGGCCATCCTGACAGTGAAGAGTCCTGAGAAATGTATAAAAGTCACTCTGAAATTTCTGCGTCCATGCAAGCTTGAAATAATTTCAACCTTCAAACACAAGGTGCAACTTTTTGCACAGGACAATAAACACAGAAGATCACATATGAAAGCATTTTATTTCACAGGTGTACTGTTTTTATGCTTTTAGAATAACTTATACCTCTCACCAGCTATTTAGGGTTCTGTATCCTACTCACAAAATTACCTTGCCTGCGACCTTTCTCTCTATACACAAACAACTACTGCTCAGGAAGTAGGAAGGCAGAAGGTGGGGCAGTTTATGCAAATTTATGCTGGCAATGTGCCTTGCACATTCATGCAGAATTTCTAGATCCTTGCTGGAAACAAGAGAGCAGGCCTTGTTTCAGATCAACTGTCCCTAGCAAGGAACGTCTGAGCACATCCATTCTTTTGCTCTCTAGCCCCTGGCTTGGGACTCACCCTCACTGTCTGAGGAGTGAAGTTCTGCATACCAACGTTGCATAGAAGGTATGTTTGTGATTGGTTTGAGATGGGTGGGAGGTCAAGAGCAGGGAAAAGCAAGTCACTTTCACTTCTAGTCTCCTCTTCTATGCCTATCTGCCGTTCACTCACTCTGTCTTTGTTTCATTCTCTCCTTCCTCAACACCCCATCTCACTCACTCGCTCTATCATTTGTGCTCGTTCCCCTTGCTCTTCATTTCATAGTTGAAACATCTCTTGAATGGATCATTAGAAAATGAGGTTACATAAAATTAAAAATCTACTTATTGGAAACCAAAAATATCACAAGACTGAATGTAAGCCATTTCTTCAATAAAAGGGATTTTTTAGGCACCCCCCGAAAAACACATAAAACACCACTAGTGCTAGAAGAATATTATAAGAGCTTGAAGACAGAATTGGGCAAATTCATTTGCAGTTGAAACTGAAGTTTGGTACTTATTCAGATATTATATGCACTGCCAATTTTTAGCTGAGATTCTGAAGGAACGCAGAGACAAAATGGACTTAAAGTTTTGTCAGAAGTGGGATTCGAACCCACGCCTCCAGCAGAGACTGCGGCCTTAATGCAGCTCCTTAGACCACTCGGCCATCCTGACCACATGTTGCTTGTCCATCTACATAGTGAGAAAGATAGTGTGAACAAAAAAAACACACATCTTAGGCCATAAGTGGATATAGCAAGAAAAAAACTCACTGCACTTTTCCAAAAAGACAACCATATAAGCCCATGTGAGGGAAATGATCTGATTTTCTCCCTCAATAAAAAAGAAGATTAAACACAGGTTTGTCAGAAGTGGGATTTGAACCCACGCCTCCAGAAGAGACTGCGACCTGAACGCAGCGCCTTAGACCACTCGGCATCCTGACTTGGATTTGCAGCACCTTCCACAAGCCAGACAGCCATGCAAGTTTGGTACCGAAAAGGCATGCCCTCAATTTATTTATCCCATTATAAGCATTTCCAACAGATCTTCGAACAATCCATACAGAGCAGTACCTATGAAGAACTCTTTAGACCTTTAAAGCGTACAAAGAGAAAGTGCTATTCACCAGCCACTTGAACGGCCCAAAGCTGCTTTGAAATTGAGTCAACAGCCACATCTTGGCTGACTAAAGCAAATTCAACAAGGGATCTCAATGTCACAACATAGGGTGGAATTCGCAAATCTAAGCAGCCCCTGATCACTGCCCTGAGGAAATTGCTGTAAGTGTGCTGGAGTCCAGCTGTCTACCAGGTGCTTGGCATTCTTCCAAATTTGTATGGCCTGTCTGGCCAGGGAATACAAGAGAATGACTCTTCTAGATGAGCTCTTACATGGGTCCTAAGCTCATTTGGTAAGGATTGCACTTTATCAGCAAGACTTTGTACAACCGAAATATATGAGAAACCCAAGCTCTCTTGACTAGACGAGGACAGAATAACGTCCCAGGTGAAGACGAACAGAAGCGACTTCCATCAGATGTTATCCTGATGAAGAAGATTATATCTCCAAAAGTCATGTCAGAAGTGGGATTCGAACCCACGCCTCCAGAGGAGACTGCGGCCTAAACACAGCGCCTTAGACCACTAGGCCATCCTGACAGTGAAGAGTCCCAAGAAATGTATAAAAGTCACTCTGAAATTTCTGCGTCCATGCAAGCTTGAAATAATTTCAACCTTCAAACACAAGGTGCAACTTTTTGCACAGGACAATAAACACAGAAGATCACATATGAAAGCATTTCATTTCACAGGTGTACTGTTTTTATGCTTTTAGAATAACTTATACCTCTCACCAGCTATTTAGGGTTCTGTATCCTACTCACAAAATTACCTTGCCTGCGACCTTTCTCTCTATACACAAACAACTACTGCTCAGGAAGTAGGAAGGCAGAAGGTGGGGCAGTTTATGCAAATTTATGCTGGCAATGTGCCTTGCACATTCATGCAGAATTTCTAGATCCTTGCTGGAAACAAGAGAGCAGGCCTTGTTTCAGATCAACTGTCCCTAGCAAGGAACGTCTGAGCACATCCATTTATTTATTTATTTATTTATTTAGAATTTTATAGAGCGCACGGCTACCTCCAGAGGGGGTGTCCCGGCGCTAAGACTACTTGATTATCACAGAGGGGAGTACCAAGTTCATAAAAAATCTGGAAGTGTACAGAAGCTTTGTAGACTAGTGCTTAGAAAACAGCCAAATTTTCAGTTTACGGCGAAAGACTTGTTCTGATTCGGAAAACCTGAGATCCAAGGGAAGACTGTTCCAAAGCTTAGCGGACAGAACGGTAAAGGTTCTACCACCAGTACGCGTGAGTCTGAAGCGAGGAACCGTCATCAGGCATAGACTATTAGATCTCAGATGCCTAACTGAAGAAGCTATATTAAGCCTTTTGCTCAAATAGCAGGGGCCAATGCCATTGATTGCCCTAAAGGCAAGGGTCAGAACCTTAAAATCAATGCGGCGGGCAATTGGGAGCCAATGAAGCTCCTCTCGATAGGCTCTGACCGAGTTGCGTGGAGGGATGTTGCCAATCAGCCTTGCAGCCGCATTTTGTATAATCTGAAGTCGATCAATGAGATATTGGGGGGCACCGGCATAGAGGCTGTTGGCATAATCAAGATGAGACGTAATAAGTCCCTGAACCACTGTTTTACGGGAAGATTGGGGGAGATAGGGAAAAATCTTCCTGATCATGCGCAGTTTATTAAAGCAAGCAGCCGCCACTTTATTAACCTGGATTTTTCCGGACAAGGTATTGTCAAATATAAAGCCCAGGTTGCGGGCTGAATGCACTGGTACAGGAGGAGGGTCCAGAATGGCAGGCCACCAGAGGGTAGAAGGGGGAGCAGTTTTCTGGCTGAAAAAAAGGACCTCTGTTTTTTCAGTGTTAAGGGCAAGATGGTTAGCAGCCATCCAAGTGCAGATATTGCCAAGGCAGTTTCGAAAGTTGGAAAAGAGGGAGTCAGAATGGTCTCTAAATGAAAAAACAAGCTGAGTATCATCAGCATACGAGACCACCCTGACTCCGAAAGACTCAACTACCTTGGCAAGAGGGGCCAGGTAAACATTAAACAATAAAGGGCTCAAAGCTGAGCCCTGGGGTACGCCACACAGGAGGGGTTTATCTTCAGATTGGTAAGGATGCAGCAGTACCCTTTGGGTCCGTCCGGATAAAAAGGATTTGATCCATGCTAAAACAGTGCCCTCAATCCCCAGCTGTTGGAGTCTGGATGTAAGAATGACATGGGAAACCGTGTTGAATGCGGCGGATAGGTCGAGGAGAACCAACATAGCCTCCTCACCCCTATCCACCGATTCCCTAATTGTCTCTGAGACTTCCAGCAACGCTGTCTCGGTGCTGTAGCCGGTTCGAAACCCAGATTGGGAATCGTGAAGCAGTTTATTTGTTTCCAAGAATTGGGCCATTTGTTTCTGAACAACTTTCTCCAATATCTTAGCTGGCTTAGGCAGAAGCGAAATGGGTCGGTAGCTGCAGAACAGGGAAGAATCAGCGTTGGGTTTTTTAAGAATGGGAAGCAGCCTAGCTTGTTTCCATGCTGAAGGAAAAAGACCCTGGGTCAGGGAGGCGTTCCAAATGGAAAGAAGGGGATTAACTAAAACAGGGGCAAGATTGCCCATTATTTTAGCAGGAACAGGGTCTAAAGGTGAGCCAGACTTGACTTGCTGAAGAAGAGATAAAGCAGACTCAAATGATAATTCATTAAAGGAGTTGAAGGAACTTTGCACAAGGGGAGAGGAGTCTGAAATTGGGTTGGGCATGGCTGAGACAAATGAAGAAGCAAGTTTAGCAATTTTATCCTGAAAAAAATCAGAGAGACCGTTGCAAAGATCTTGGGTAGGGCTGCATTGAGTTTTTATGGCCTGAGGAGTAACAAAATCTTTCACAATTGAGAAAAGAGTTTTTGATGAATTCTGTGCCTGTTGAATACGGTTAGAGAAATATGATCTCATGGAAGAACGTTTGAGCATTTGAAATTTATTTAAAGCAGATTTATAGGCCAGTTTAGCCTCTGGATCATATTTCTGACGCCAAATGCGTTCTAGCCTTTTACATTTGCTTTTTTCCTCGCGAAGGAGGGGGGTAAACCAGGGAGCCGAGGGACGAGATCTGGCGGATGCCAGGGGAGCAAGAGGAGCAATGGAATCAAGTACTGAGGTAAGGACAGAGTTGTATCTTGCCGTTTCCGTATCCAGATCCACCGTCTGATTAAAATGGAACTGAAATTGAGAGTCAATGGCATCACAGGTCACTTTAGCCCATTTACGACCACTATCTCTGCTAAGGGAAGAGGTAGGGGGAAGGGGAGGTCTGTCAATATGAAAGGGGATAAAAAAGTGGTCAGACCAGGTAAGAGGGAAAGATGGAAAAACCGTTATGCAAGGATGATTTGAAAAAATCAAATCTAATGTGTGACCGGCTTTGTGCGTAGGGCCTTTAACTAGTTGGGACAAGGTCAGTCCTTGTAAGGTTTCCAGAATTGAAGAGGCTTGAGCACAGGAAGGATTATCTATGTGAAGATTAAAATCTCCCAGCACTGTGAAGTGCGAGTGTTTAAGGGAAAAGTCCGCAATTGAGTGCACAAGGGCACTGAGAGAACAGGCAGTAACGGGGGGAGGGTTATATACAAGGATACCAGCAAAGATAATGCGGGCAGCGTCCTTAATTACAAAATACATGGCCTCGATCAAACCGAGGTTAATAATTTGAGTCGAGCTCAGAGTAAAATGAGATTTAGCAATGATCGCCAGACCCCCTCCAGGTTTAGGACCGTCACGATTAATGCCTATCAAACGGAAGCCGGAGGGAATGGCCAAGTTAATATCTGGCATGGACGAGTCTTTAAGCCATGTTTCAGTGAGAAATAAAATATCCCACTTGTTTGTATCTAGTAGAAGCCAAATGTCAGATGCATGTGCAGGAAGAGACCGGCAGTTAATTAGGCCGGCATGAATGGTAGGCGAGGATGAGCAGTGAGTACCACTGTTGGATGGTAAACAGCGTGTAGTGCAAGCGGGAATAAAAAGATTACACCCTGGGCAAGAATAAGAACAATTGTCCAAAGTTTGGGGGTTACAGTGTTTGTGCGGGTTACAAGTGTTACGGCGTAATAATGTAAGTTGCTCCGAAGACCAGGTGATCATGCAGGTATGAGAGGCAGGGGGATTGGCGCTGAGCGCGGGTCCGGCGCGGACGGGCGCAGACGGGCTTGCCTTAGGCGCGCCCGCTGCGCCCGCCCGCTGCGCGGACGGGAAAGTCGTTTTTTTATATCCATAGCGTAAAGGGAGTGGGAGGAGGGTGGGAGGCGTCCAGGAGCTGGAGCGCTACCCTGCCTCCCCCCAAGATGGCGGTTCCGCTTTGCCCAGCCGGCGAGAGCGCTGTGCTCGGCTGCACCGGTGAAGAAGTGGAGATCGGGACCCCTGTGACGATTTAATCTCGTCCAAACATGCAGGCGGTCAGTAACCGATTTTTAAAAGAGCCACAATTAAAAAAATTACAATGTTTAAAATGCCGGTCAGCGTGACTGCATACAGGTCATAAGTCACCACACAAACAATTTCTGAGCACACAATCATACAGGTTCGATTTTAGTAGTTAGCAGAGAAAGCAAAATGCCCCCGGCTTCCGCCTCAGGGGAAAACTAGTAGTCAGTTTCCACAATTACTAACACTCCTTAAGTAGTGAGGGAGGGCGGGAGGCGTCCAGGAGCTGGAGCGCTACCCTGCCTCCCCCCAAGATGGCGGTTCCGCTTTGCCCAGCCGGCGAGAGCGCTGTGCTCGGCTGCACCGGTGAAGAAGTGGAGATCGGGACCCCTGTGACGATTTAATCTCGTCCAAACATGCAGGCGGTCAGTAACCGATTTTTAAAAGAGCCACAATTAAAATAATTACAATGTTTAAAATGCCGGTCAGCGTGACTGCATACAGGTCATAAGTCACCACACAAACAATTTCTGAGCACACAATCATACAGGTTCGATTTTAGTAGTTAGCAGAGAAAGCAAAATGCCCCCGGCTTCCGCCTCAGGGGAAAACTAGTAGTCAGTTTCCACAATTACTAACACTCCTTAAGTAGTGAGGGAGGGCGGGAGGCGTCCAGGAGCTGGAGCGCTACCCTGCCTCCCCCCAAGATGGCGGTTCCGCTTTGCCCAGCCGGCGAGAGCGCTGTGCTCGGCTGCACCGGTGAAGAAGTGGAGATCGGGACCCCTGTGACAATTTAATCTCCATTCCATTCCATTCTTTTGCTCTCTAGCCCCTGGCTTGGGACTCACCCTCACTGGCTGAGGAGTGAAGTTCTGCATACCAACGTTGCATAGAAGGTATGTTTGTGATTGGTTTGAGATGGGTGGGAGGTCAAGAGCAGGGAAAAGCAAGTCACCTTCACTTCTAGTCTCCTCTTCTATGCCTACCTGCCGTTCACTCACTCTGTCTTTGTTTCATTCTCTCCTTCCTCAACACCCCATCTCACTCACTGGCTCTATCATTTGTGCTCTTTCCCCTTGCTCTTCATTTCATAGTGGAAACATCTCTTGAATGGATCATTAGAAAATGAGGTTACATAAAATTAAAAATCTACTTATTGGAAACCAAAAATATCACAAGACTGAATGTAAGCCATTTCTTCAATAAAAGGGATTTTTTAGGCACCCCCCAAAAAACACATAAAACACCACTAGTGCTAGAAGAATATTATACGAGCTTGAAGACAGAATTGGGCAAATTCATTTGCAGTTGAAACTGAAGTTTGGTACTTATTCAGATATTATATGCACTGCCAATTTTTAGCTGAGATTCTGAAGGAACGCAGTGACAAAATTGACTTAAAGTTTTGTCAGAAGTGGGATTCGAACCCACGCCTCCAGGAGAGACTGCGGCCTTAACGCAGCACCTTAGACCACTCGGCCATCCTGACCACATGTTGCTTGTCCATCTACATAGTGAGAAAGATAGTGTGAACAAAAAAAACACACATCTTAGGCCATAAGTGGCTATAGCAAGAAAAAAACTCACTGCACTTTTCCAAAAAGACAACCATATAAGCCCATGTGAGGGAAATGATCTGATTTTCTCCCTCAAGAAAAAAGAAGATTAAACACAGGTTTGTCAGAAGTGGGATTTGAACCCACGCCTCCAGAAGAGACTGCGACCTGAACGCAGCGCCTTAGACCACTCGGCCATCCTGACTTGCATTTGCAGCACCTTCCACAAGCCAGACAGCCATGCAAGTTTGGTACCGAAAAGGCATGCCCTCAATTTATTTATCCCATTATAAGCATTTCCAACAGATCTTTGAACAATCCACACAGAGCAGTACCTATGAAGAACTCTTTAGACCTTTAAAGCGTACAAAGAGAAAGTGCTATTCACCAGCTACTTGAACGGCGCAAAGCTGCTTTGAAATTGAGTCAACAGCCACATCTTGGCTGACTAAAGCAAATTCAACAAGGGAGCTCAATGTCACAACATAGGGTGGAATACGCAAATCTAAGCAGCCCCTGATCACAGCCCTGAGGACATTGCTGTAAGTGTGCTGGAGTACAGCTGTCTACCAGGTGCTTGGCATTCTTCCAAATTTGCATGGCCTGTCTGGCCAGGGAATACAAGAGCATGACTCTTCTAGATGAGCTCTTACATGGGTCCTAAGCTCATTTGGTAAGGATTGCACTTTATCAGCAAGACTTTGTACAACAGAAATATATGAGAAACCCAAGCTCTCTTGACTAGACGAGGACGGAATAACGTCCCAGGTGAAGACGAACAGATGCAACTTCCATCAGATGTTATCCTGATGAAGAAGATTATATCTCCAAAAGTCATGTCAGAAGTGGGATTCGAACCCACGCCTCCAGAGGAGACTGCGGCCTAAACACAGCGCCTTAGACCACTCGGCCATCCTGACAGTGGAGAGTCCTAAGAAATGTATAAAAGTCACTCAGAAATTTCTGCGTCCATGCAAGCTTGAAATAATTTCAACCTTCAAACACAAGGTGCACCTTTTTGCACAGGACAATAAACACAGAAGATCACATATGAAAGCATTTCATTTCACAGGTGTACTGTTTTTATGCTTTTAGAATAACTTATACCTCTCACCAGCTATTTAGGGTTCTGTATCCTACTCACAAAATTACCTTGCCTGCGACCTCTCTCTTTATACACAAACAACTACTGCTCAGGAAGTAGGAAGGCAGAAGGTGGGGCAGTTTATGCAAATTTATGCTGTCAATGTGCCTTGCAGATTCATGCAGAATTTCTAGATCCTTGCTGGAAACAAGAGAGCAGGCCTTGTTTCAGATCAACTGTCCCTAGCCAGCAACGTCTGAGCACATCCACTCTTTTGCTCTCTAGTCCCTGGCTTGGGACTCACCCTCACTGGCTGAGGAGTGAAGTTCTGCATACCAACGTTGCATAGAAGGTATGTTTGTGATTGGTTTGAGATGGGTGGGAGGTCAAGAGCAGGGTAAAGCAAGTCACCTTCACTTCTAGTCTCCTCTTCTGTGCCTACCTGCCGTTCACTCACTCTGCCTTTGTTTCATTCTCTCCTTCCTCAACACCCCATCTCACTCACTGGCTCTATCATTTGTGCTCTTTCCCCTTGCTCTTCATTTCATAGTGGAAACATCTCTTGAATGGATCATTAGAAAATGAGGTTACATAAAAATAAAAATCTACTTATTGGAAACCAAAAATATCACAAGACTGAATGTAAGCCATTTCTTCAATAAAAGGGATTTTTTAGGCACCCCCCAAAAAACACATAAAACACCACTAGTGCTAGAAGAATATTATACGAGCTTGAAGACAGAATTGGGCAAATTCATTTGCAGTTGAAACTGAAGTTTGGTACTTATTCAGAAATGATATGCACTGCCAATTTTTAGCTGAGATTCTGAAGGAACGCAGAGACAAAATGGACTTAAAGTTTTGTCAGAAGTGGGATTCGAACCCACGCCTCCAGGAGAGACTGCGGCCTTAACGCAGCGCCTTAGACCACTCGGCCATCCTGACCACATGTTGCTTGTTCATCTACATAGTGAGAAAGATAGTGTGAACAAAAAAAACACACATCTTAGGCCATGAGTGGCTATAGCAAGAAAAAAACTCACTGCACTTTTCCAAAAAGACAACCATATAAGCCCATGTGAGGGAAATGATCTGATTTTCTCCCTCAAGAAAATAGAAGATTAAACACAGGTTTGTCAGAAGTGGGATTTGAACCCACGCCTCCAGAAGAGACTGCAACCTGAACCCAGCACCTTAGACCACTCGGCCATCCTGACTTGCATTTGCAGCACCTTCCACAAGCCAGACAGCCATGCAAGTGGGGAACCGAAAAGGCATGCCCTCAATTTATTTATCCCATTATAAGCATTTCCAACAGATCTTTGAACAATCCATACAGAGCAGTACCTATGAAGAACTCTTTAGACCTTTAATGAGTACAAAGAGAAAGTGCTATTCACCAGCCACTTGAACGGCCCAAAGCTGCTTTGAAATTGAGTCAATAGCCACATCTTGGCTGACTAAAGCAAATTCAACAAGGGATCTCAATGTCACAACATAGGGTGGAATTCGCAAATCTAAGCAGCCCCTGATCACTGCCCTGAGGAAATTGCTGTAAGTGTGCTGGAGTCCAGCTGTCTACCAGGTGCTTGGCATTCTTCCAAATTTGTATGGCCTGTCTGGCCAGGGAATACAAGAGAATGACTCTTCTAGATGAGCTCTTACATGGGTCATAAGCTCATTTGGTAAGGATTGCACTTTATCAGCAAGACTTTGTACAACAGAAATATATGAGAAACCCAAGCTCTCTTGACTAGACGAGGACAGAATAACGTCCCAGGTGAAGACAAACAGATGCAACTTCCATCAGATGTTATCCTGATGAAGAAGATTATATCTCCAAAAGTCATTTCAGAAGTGGGATTCGAACCCACACCTCCAGAGGAGACTGCGGCTTAAACACATCGCCTTAGACCACTCGGCCATCCTGACATTGAAGAGTCCTGAGAAATGTATAAAAGTCACTCTGAAATTTCTGCGTCCATGCAAGCTTGAAATAATTTCAACCTTCAAACACAAGGTGCAACTTTTTGCACAGGACAATAAACACAGAAGATCACATATGAAAGCATTTCATTTCACAGGTGTACTGTTTTTATGCTTTTAGAATAACTTATACCTCTCACCAGCTATTTAGGGTTCTGTATCCTACTCACAAAATTACCTTGCCTGCGACCTTTCTCTCTATACACAAACAACTACTGCTCAGGAAGTAGGAAGGCAGAAGGTGGGGCAGTTTATGCAAATTTATGCTGGCAATGTGCCTTGCACATTCATGCAGAATTTCTAGATCCTTGCTGGAAACAAGAGAGCAGGCCTTGTTTCAGATCAACTGTCCCTAGCAAGGAACGTCTGAGCACATCCATTCTTTTGCTCTCTAGCCCCTGGCTTGGGACTCACCCTCACTGGCTGAGGAGTGAAGTTCTGCATACCAACGTTGCATAGATGGTATGTTTGTGATTGGTTTGAGATGGGTGGGAGGTCAAGAGCAGGGAAAAGCAAGTCACTTTCACTTCTAGTCTCCTCTTCTATGCCTACCTGCCGTTCACTCACTCTGTCTTTGTTTCATTCTCTCTTTCCTCAACACCCCATCTCACTCACTCGCGCTATCATTTGTGCTCTTTCCCCTTGCTCTTCATTTCATAGTGGAAACATCTCTTGAATGGATCATTAGAAAATGAGGTTACATAAAATTTAAAATCTACTTATTGGAAACCAAAAATATCACAAGACTGAATGTAAGCCATTTCTTCAATAAAAGGGAGTTTTTTAGGCACCCCCCAAAAAACACATAAAACACCACTAGTGCTAGAAGAATATTATAAGAGCTTGAAGACAGAATTGGGCAAATTCATTTGCAGTTGAAACTGAAGTTTGGTACTTATTCAGATATTGTATGCACTGCCAATTTTTAGCTGAGATTCTGAAGGAACTCAGAGACAAAATGGACTTAAAGTTTTGTGAGAAGTGGGATTCGAACCCACGCCTCCAGGAGAGACTGCAGCCTTAACGCAGTGCCTTAGACCACTCGGCCATCCTGACCACATGTTGCTTGTCCATCTACATAGTGAGAAAGATAGTGTGAACAAAAAAAACACACATCTTAGGCCATAAGTGGCTATAGCAAGAAAAAAACTCACTGCACTTTTCCAAAAAGACAACCATATAAGCCCATGTGAGGGAAATGATCTGATTTTCTCCCTCAAGAAAAATGAAGATTAAACACAGGTTTGTCAGAAGTGGGATTTGAACCCACGCCTCCAGAAGAGACTGCGACCTGAACGCAGCGCCTTAGACCACTGGGCCATCCTGACTTACATTTGCAGCACCTTTCACAAGCCAGACAGCCATGCAAGTGGGGTACCGAAAAGGCATGCCCTCAATTTATTTATCCCATTATAAGCATTTCCAACAGATCTTTGAACAATCCATACAGAGCAGTAACTATGAAGAACTCTTTAGACCTTTAAAGCGTACAAAGAGAAAGTGCTATTCACCAGCCACTTGAACGGCCCAAAGCTGCTTTGAAATTGAGTCAACAGCCACATCTTGGCTGACTAAAGCAGATTCAACAAGGGAGCTCAATGTCACAACATAGGGTGGAATACGCAAATCTAAGCAGCCCCTGATCACAGCCCTGAGGACTTGCTGTAAGTGTGCTGGAGTACAGCTGTCTACCAGGTGCTTGACATTCTTCCAAATTTGCATGGCCTGTCTGGCCAGGGAATACAAGAGCATGACTCTTCTAGATGAGCTCTTACATGGGTCCTAAGCTCATTTGGTAAGGATTGCACTTTATCAGCAAGACTTTGTACAACAGAAATATATGAGAAACCCAAGCTCTCTTGACTAGACGAGGACGGAATAACGTCCCAGGTGAAGACGAACAGATGCAAATTCCATCAGATGTTATCCTGATGAAGAAGATTATATCTCCAAAAGTCATGTCAGAAGTGGGATTCGAACCCACGCCTCCAGAGGAGACTGCGGCCTAAACACAGCGCCTTAGACCACTCGGCCATCCTGACAGTGGAGAGTCTTAAGAAATGTATAAAAGTCACTCAGAAATTTCTGCGTCCATGCAAGCTTGAAACAATTTCAACCTTCAAACACAAGGTGCAACTTTTTGCACAGGACAATAAACACAGAAGATCACATATGAAAGCATTTCATTTCACAGGTGTACTGTTTTTATGCTTTTAGAATAACTTATACCTCTCACCAGCTATTTAGGGTTCTGTATCCTACTCACAAAATTACCTTGCCTGCGACCTCTCTCTTTATACACAAACAACTACTGCTTAGGAAGTAGGAAGGCAGAAGGTGGGGCAGTTTATGCAAATTTATGCTGTCAATGTGCCTTGCAGATTCATGCAGAATTTCTAGATCCTTGCAGGAAACAAGAGAGCAGGCCTTGTTTCAGATCAACTGTCCTAGCAAGGAACGTCTGAGCACATCCATTCTTTTGCTCTCTAGCCCCTGGCTTGGGACTCACCCTCACTGGCTGAGGAGTGAAGTTCTGCATACCAACGTTGCATAGAAGGTATGTTTGTGATTGGTTTGAGATGGGTGGGAGGTCAAGAGCAGGGAAAAGCAAGTCACCTTCACTTCTAGTCTCCTCTTCTATGCCTACCTGCCGTTCACTCACTCTGTCTTTGTTTCATTCTCTCCTTCCTCAACACCCCATCTCACTCACTGGCTCTATCATTTGTGCTCTTTCCCCTTGCTCTTCATTTCATAGTGGAAACATCTCTTGAATGGATCATTAGAAAATGAGGTTACATAAAATTAAAAATCTACTTATTGGAAACCAAAAATATCACAAGACTGAATGTAAGCCATTTCTTCAATAAAAGGGATTTTTTAGGCACCCCCAAAAAACACATAAAACACCACTAGTGCTAGAAGAATATTATACGAGCTTGAAGACAGAATTGGGCGAATTCATTTGCAGTTGAAACTGAAGTTTGGTACTTATTCAGATATTATATGCACTGCCAATTTTTAGCTGAGATTCTGAAGGAACGCAGAGACAAAATGGACTTAAAGTTTTGTCAGAAGTGGTATTCGAACCCACGCCTCCAGGAGAGACTGCGGCCTTAACGCAGCACCTTAGACCACTCGGCCATCCTGACCACATGTTGCTTGTTCATCTACATAGTTAGAAAGATAGTGTGAACAAAAAAAACACACATCTTAGGCCATGAGTGGCTATAGCAAGAAAAAAACTCACTGCACTTTTCCAAAAAGACAACCATATAAGCCCATGTGAGGGAAATGATCTGATTTTCTCCCTCAAGAAAAAAGAAGATTAAACACAGGTTTGTCAGAAGTGGGATTTGAACCCACGCCTCCAGAACAGACTGCGACCTGAACGCAGCACCTTAGACCACTCGGCCATCCTGACTTGCATTTGCAGCACCTTCCACAAGCCAGACAGCCATGCAAGTGGGGTACCGAAAAGGCATGCCCTCAATTTATTTATCCCATTATAAGCATTTCCAACAGATCTTTGAACAATCCATACAGAGCAGTGCCTATGAAGAACTCTTTAGACCTTTAATGAGTACAAAGAGAAAGTGCTATTCACCAGCCACTTGAACGGCCCAAAGCTGCTTTGAAATTGAGTCAATAGCCACATCTTGGCTGACTAAAGCAAATTCAACAAGGGATCTCAATGTCACAACATAGGGTGGAATTCGCAAATCTAAGTAGCCCCTGATCACTGCCCTGAGGAAATTGCTGTAAGTGTGCTGGAGTCCAGTTGTCTACCAGGTGCTTGGCATTCTTCCAAATGTGTATGGCCTGTCTGGCCAGGGAATACAAGAGAATGACTCTTCTAGATGAGCTCTTACATGGGTCATAAGCTCATTTGGTAAGGATTGCACTTTATCAGCAAGACTTTGTACAACAGAAATATATGAGAACCGCAAGCTCTCTTGACTAGACGAGGACGGAATAACGTCCCAGGTGAAGACGAACAGATGCAACTTCCATCAGATGTTATCCTGATGAAGAAGATTATATCTCCAAAAGTCATGTCAGAAGTGGGATTCGAACCCACGCCTCCAGAGGAGACTGCGGCCTAACACAGCACCTTAGACCACTCGGCCATCCTGACAGTGGAGAGTCCTAAGAAATGTATAAAAGTCACTCAGAAATTTCTGCGTCCATGCAAGCTTGAAATAATTTCAACCTTCAAACACAAGGTGCAACTTTTTGCACAGGACAATAAACACAGAAGATCACATATGAAAGCATTTCATTTCACAGGTGTACTGTTTTTATGCTTTTAGAATAACTTATACCTCTCACCAGCTATTTAGGGTTCTGTATCCTACTCACAAAATTACCTTGCCTGCGACCTCTCTCTTTATACACAAACAACTACTGCTCAGGAAGTAGGAAGGCAGAAGGTGGGGCAGTTTATGCAAATTTATGCTGTCAATGTGCCTTGCAGATTCATGCAGAATTTCTAGATCCTTGCTGGAAACAAGAGAGCAGGCCTTGTTTCAGATCAACTGTCCCTAGCAAGGAACGTCTGAGCACATCCATTCTTTTGCTCTCTAGCCCCTGGCTTGGGACTCACCCTCACTGGCTGAGGAGTGAAGTTCTGCATACCAACGTTGCATAGAAGGTATGTTTGTGATTGGTTTGAGATGGGTGGGAGGTCAAGAGCAGGGAAAAGCAAGTCACCTTCCCTTCTAGTCTCCAATTCTATGCCTACCTGCCGTTCACTCACTCTGTCTTTGTTTCATTCTCTCCTTCCTCAACACCCCATCTCACTCACTGGCTCTATCATTTGTGCTCTTTCCCCTTGCTCTTCATTTCATAGTGGAAACATCTCTTGAATGGATCATTAGAAAATGAGGTTACATAAAAATAAAAATCTACTTATTGGAAACCAAAAATATCACAAGACTGAATGTAAGCCATTTCTTCAATAAAAGGGATTTTTTAGGCACCCCCCAAAAAACACATAAAACACCACTAGTGCTAGAAGAATATTATACGAGCTTGAAGACAGAATTGGGCAAAATCATTTGCAGTTGAAACTGAAGTTTGGTACTTATTCAGATATTATATGCACTGCCAATTTTTAGCTGAGATTCTGAAGGAACGCAGAGACAAAATGGACTTAAAGTTTTGTCAGAAGTGGGATTCGAACCCACGCCTCCAGCAGAGACTGCGGCCTTAATGCAGCTCCTTAGACCACTCGGCCATCCTGACCACATGTTGCTTGTCCATCTACATAGTGAGAAAGATAGTGTGAACAAAAAAAACACACATCTTAGGCCATAAGTGGATATAGCAAGAAAAAAACTCACTGCACTTTTCCAAAATGACAACCATATAAGCCCATGTGAGGGAAATGATCTGATTTTCTCCCTCAATAAAAAAGAAGATTAAACACAGGTTTGTCAGAAGTGGGATTTGAACCCACGCCTCCAGAAGAGACTGCGACCTGAACGCAGCGCCTTAGACCACTCGGCATCCTGACTTGCATTTGCAGCACCTTCCACAAGCCAGACAGCCATGCAAGTTTGGTACCAAAAAGGCATGCCCTCAATTTATTTATCCCATTATAAGCATTTCCAACAGATCTTCGAACAATCCATACAGAGCAGTACCTATGAAGAACTCTTTAGACCTTTAAAGCGTACAAAGAGAAAGTGCTATTCACCAGCCACTTGAACGGCCCAAAGCTGCTTTGAAATTGAGTCAACAGCCACATATTGGCTGACTAAAGCAAATTCAACAAGGGATCTCAATGTCACAACATAGGGTGGAATTCGCAAATCTAAGCAGCCCCTGATCACTGCCCTGAGGAAATTGCTGTAAGTGTGCTGGAGTCCAGCTGTCTACCAGGTGCTTGGCATTCTTCCAAATTTGTATGGCCTGTCTGGCCAGGGAATACAAGAGAATGACTCTTCTAGATGAGCTCTTACATGGGTCCTAAGCTCATTTGGTAAGGATTGCACTTTATCAGCAAGACTTTGTACAACAGAAATATATGAGAAACCCAAGCTCTCTTGACTAGACGAGGACAGAATAACGTCCCAGGTGAAGACGAACAGAAGCAACTTCCATCAGATGTTATCCTGATGAAGAAGATTATATCTCCAAAAGTCATGTCAGAAGTGGGATGCGAACCCACGCCTCCAGAGGAGACTGCGTCCTAAACACAGCGCCTTAGACCACTCGGCCATCCTGACAGTGAAGAGTCTTAAGAAATGTATAAAAGTCACTCTGAAATTTCTGCGTCCATGCAAGCTTGAAATAATTTCAACCTTCAAACACAAGGTGCAACTTTTTGCACAGGACAATAAACACAGAAGATCACATATGAAAGCATTTCATTTCACAGGTGTACTGTTTTTATGCTTTTAGAATAACTTATACCTCTCACCAGCTATTTAGGGTTCTGTATCCTACTCACAAAATTACCTTGCCTGCGACCTTTCTCTCTACACACAAACAACTACTGCTCAGGAAGTAGGAAGGCAGAAGGTGGGGCAGTTTATGCAAATTTATGCTGGCAATGTGCCTTGCACATTCATGCAGAATTTCTAGATCCTTGCTGGAAACAAGAGAGCAGGCCTTGTTTCAGAACAACTGTCCCTAGCAAGGAACGTCTGAGCACATCCATTCTTTTGCTCTCTAGCCCCTGGCTTGGGACTCACCCTCACTGGCTGAGGAGTGAAGTTCTGCATACCAACATTGCATAGAAGGTATGTTTGTGATTGGTTTGAGATGGGTGGGAGGTCAAGAGCAGGGAAAAGCAAGTCACCTTCACTTCTAGTCTCCTCTTCTATGCCTACCTGCCGTTCACTCACTCTGTCTTTGTTTCATTCTCTCCTTCCTCAACACCCCATCTCACTCACTGGCTCTATCATTTGTGCTCTTTCCCCTTGCTCTTCATTTCATAGTGGAAACATATCTTGAATGGATCATTAGAAAATGAGGTTACATAAAATTAAAAATCTACTTATTGGAAACCAAAAATATCACAAGACTGAATGTAAGCCATTTCTTCAATAAAAGGGATTTTTTAGGCACCCCCCAAAAAACACATAAAACACCACTAGTGCTAGAAGAATATTATACGAGCTTGAAGACAGAATTGGGCAAATTCATTTGCAGTTGAAACTGAAGTTTGGTACTTATTCAGATATTATATGCACTGCCAATTTTTAGCTGAGATTCTGAAGGAACGCAGTGACAAAATTGACTTAAAGTTTTGTCAGAAGTGGGATTCGAACCCACGCCTCCAGGAGAGACTGCGGCCTTAATGCAGCACCTTAGACCACTCGGCCATCCTGACCACATGTTGCTTGTCCATCTACATAGTGAGAAAGATAGTGTGAACAAAAAAAACACACATCTTAGGCCATAAGTGGCTATAGCAAGAAAAAAACTCACTGCACTTTTCCAAAAAGACAACCATATAAGCCCATGTGAGGGAAATGATCTGATTTTCTCCCTCAAGAAAAAAGAAGATTAAACACAGGTTTGTCAGAAGTGGGATTTGAACCCACGCCTCCAGAAGAGACTGCGACCTGAACGCAGCGCCTTAGACCACTCGGACATCCTGACTTGCATTTGCAGCACCTTCCACAAGCCAGACAGCCATGCAAGTTTGGTACCGAAAAGGCATGCCCTCAATTTATTTATCCCATTATAAGCATTTCCAACAGATCTTTGAACAATCCATACAGAGCAGTACCTATGAAGAACTCTTTAGACCTTTAAAGCGTACAAAGAGAAAGTGCTATTCACCAGCCACTTGAACGGCGCAAAGCTGCTTTGAAATTGAGTCAACAGCCACATCTTGCCTGACTAAAGCAAATTCAACAAGGGAGCTCAATGTCACAACATAGGGTGGAATACGCAAATCTAAGCAGCCCCTGATCACAGCCCTGAGGACATTGCTGTAAGTGTGCTGGAGTACAGCTGTCTACCAGGTGCTTGGCATTCTTCCAAATTTGCATGGCCTGTCTGGCCAGGGAATACAAGAGCATGACTCTTCTAGATGAGCTCTTACATGGGTCCTAAGCTCATTTGGTAAGGATTGCACTTCATCAGCAAGACTTTGTACAACAGAAATATATGAGAAACCCAAGCTCTCTTGACTAGACGAGGACGGAATAACGTCCCAGGTGAAGACGAACAGATGCAACTTCCATCAGATGTTATCCTGATGAAGAAGATTATATCTCCAAAAGTCATTTCAGAAGTGGGATTCGAACCCACGCCTCCACAGGAGACTGCAGCCTACACACAGCACCTTAGACCACTCGGCCATCCTGACAGTGAAGAGTCCTAAGAAATGTATAAAAGTCAATCAGAAATTTCTCCGTCCATGCAAGCTTGAAATAATTTCAACCTTCAAACACATGGTGCAACTTTTTGCACAGGACAATAAACACAGAAGATCACATATGAAAGCATTTCATTTCACAGGTGTACTGTTTTTATGCTTTTAGAATAACTTATACCTCTCACCAGCTATTTAGGGTTCTGTATCCTACTCACTAAATTATCTTGCCTGCGACCTCTCTCTTTATACACAAACAACTACTGCTCAGGAAGTAGGAAGGCAGAAGGTGGGCCAGTTTATGCAAATTTATGCTGTCAATGTGCCTTGCAGATTCATGCAGAATTTCTAGATCCTTGCTGGAAACAAGAGAGCAGGCCTTGTTTCAGATCAACTGTCCCTAGCAAGGAACGTCTGAGCACATCCATTCTTTTGCTCTCTAGCCCCTGGCTTGGGACTCACCCTTACTGGCTGAGGATTGAAGTTCTGCATACCAACGTTGCATAGAAGGTATGTTTGTGATTGGTTTGAGATGGGTGGGAGGTCAAGAGCAGGGAAAAGCAAGTCACCTTCACTTCTAGTCTCTTCTTCTATGCCTACCTGCCGTTCACTCACTCTGTCTTTGTTTCATTCTCTCCTTCCTCAACACCCCATCTCACTCACTGGCTCTATCATTTGTGCTCTTTCCCCTTGCTCTTCATTTCATAGTGGAAACATCTCTTGAATGGATCATTAGAAAATGAGGTTACATAAAATTAAAAATCTACTTATTGGAAAGCAAAAATATCACAAGACTGAATGTAAGCCATTTCTTCAATAAAAGGGATTTTTTAGGCACCCCCCAAAAAACACATAAAACACCACTAGTGCTAGAAGAATATTATACGAGCTTGAAGACAGAATTGGGCAAATTCATTTGCAGTTGAAACTGAAGTTTGGTACTTATTCAGATATTATATGCACTGCCAATTTTTAGCTGAGATTCTGAAGGAACGCAGAGACAAAATGGACTTAAAGATTTGTCAGAAGTGGGATTCGAACCCACGCCTCCAGGAGAGACTGCGGCCTTAACGCAGCGCCTTAGACCACTCGGCCATCCTGACCACATGTTGCTTGTCCATCTACATAGTGAGAAAGATAGTGTGAACAAATAAAACACACATCTTAGGCCATAAGTGGCTATAGCAAGAAAAAAACTCACTGCACTTTTCCAAAAAGACAACCATATAAGCCCATGTGAGGGAAATGATCTGATTTTCTCCCTCAAGAAAAAAGAAGATTAAACACAGGTTTGTCAGAAGTGGGATTCGAACCCACGCCTCCAGGAGAGACTGCGGCCTTAACGCAGCGCCTTAGACCACTCGGCCATCCTGACCACATGTTGCTTGTCCATCTACATAGTGAGAAAGATAGTGTGAACAAATAAAACACACATCTTAGGCCATAAGTGGCTATAGCAAGAAAAAAACTCACTGCACTTTTCCAAAAAGACAACCATATAAGCCCATGTGAGGGAAATGATCTGATTTTCTCCCTCAAGAAAAAAGAAGATTAAACACAGGTTTGTCAGAAGTGGGATTTGAACCCACGCCTCCAGAAGAGACTGCGACCTGAACGCAGCACCTTAGACCATTCGGCCATCCTGACTTGCATTTGCAGCACCTTCCACAAGCCAGACAGCCATGCAAGTTTGGTACCGAAAAGGCATGCCCTCAATTTATTTATCCCATTATAAGCATTTCCAACAGATCTTTGAACAATCCACACAGAGCAGTACCTATGAAGAACTCTTTAGACCTTTAAAGCGTACAAAGAGAAAGTGCTATTCACCAGCCACTTGAACGGCGCAAAGCTGCTTTGAAATTGAGTCAACAGCCACATCTTGGCTGACTAAAGCAAATTCAACAAGGGAGCTCAATGTCACAACATAGGGTGGAATACGCAAATCTAAGCAGCCCCTGATCACAGCCCTGAGGACATTGCTGTAAGTGTGCTGGAGTACAGCTGTCTACCAGGTGCTTGGCATTCTTCCAAATTTGCATGGCCTGTCTGGCCAGGGAATACAAGAGCATGACTCTTCTAGATGAGCTCTTACATGGGTCCTAAGCTCATTTGGTAAGGATTGCACTTTATCAGCAAGACTTTGTACAACAGAAATATATGAGAAACCCAAGCTCTCTTGACTAGACGAGGACGGAATAACGTCCCAGGTGAAGACGAACAGATGCAACTTCCATCAGATGTTATCCTGATGAAGAAGATTATATCTCCAAAAGTCATGTCAGAAGTGGGATTCGAACCCACGCCTCCAGAGGAGACTGCGGCCTAAACACAGCGCCTTAGACCACTCGGCCATCCTGACAGTGGAGAGTCCTAAGAAATGTATAAAAGTCACTCAGAAATTTCTGCGTCCATGCAAGCTTGAAATAATTTCAACCTTCAAACACAAGGTGCAACTTTTTGCACAGGACAATAAACACAGAAGATCACATATGAAAGCATTTCATTTCACAGGTGTACTGTTTTTATGCTTTTAGAATAACTTATACCTCTCACCAGCTATTTAGGGTTCTGTATCCTACTCACAAAATTACCTTGCCTGCGACCTCTCTCTTTATACACAAACAACTACTGCTCAGGAAGTAGGAAGGCAGAAGGTGGGGCAGTTTATGCAAATTTATGCTGTCAATGTGCCTTGCAGATTCATGCAGAATTTCTAGATCCTTGCTGGAAACAAGAGAGCAGGCCTTGTTTCAGATCAACTGTCCCTAGCCAGCAACGTCTGAGCACATCCACTCTTTTGCTCTCTAGTCCCTGGCTTGGGACTCACCCTCACTGGCTGAGGAGTGAAGTTCTGCATACCAACGTTGCATAGAAGGTATGTTTGTGATTGGTTTGAGATGGGTGGGAGGTCAAGAGCAGGGTAAAGCAAGTCACCTTCACTTCTAGTCTCCTCTTCTGTGCCTACCTGCCGTTCACTCACTCTGTCTTTGTTTCATTCTCTCCTTCCTCAACACCCCATCTCACTCACTGGCTCTATCATTTGTGCTCTTTCCCCTTGCTCTTCATTTCATAGTGGAAACATCTCTTGAATGGATCATTAGAAAATGAGGTTACATAAAAATAAAAATCTACTTATTGGAAACCAAAAATATCACAAGACTGAATGTAAGCCATTTCTTCAATAAAAGGGATTTTTTAGGCACCCCCCAAAAAACACATAAAACACCACTAGTGCTAGAAGAATATTATACGAGCTTGAAGACAGAATTGGGCAAATTCATTTGCAGTTGAAACTGAAGTTTGGTACTTATTCAGAAATGATATGCACTGCCAATTTTTAGCTGACATTCTGAAGGAACGCAGAGACAAAATGGACTTAAAGTTTTGTCAGAAGTGGGATTCGAACCCACGCCTCCAGGAGAGACTGCGGCCTTAACGCAGCGCCTTAGACCACTCGGCCATCCTGACCACATGTTGCTTGTTCATCTACATAGTGAGAAAGATAGTGTGAACAAAAAAAACACACATCTTAGGCCATGAGTGGCTATAGCAAGAAAAAAACTCACTGCACTTTTCCAAAAAGACAACCATATAAGCCCATGTGAGGGAAATGATCTGATTTTCTCCCTCAAGAAAATAGAAGATTAAACACAGGTTTGTCAGAAGTGGGATTTGAACCCACGCCTCCAGAAGAGACTGCGACCTGAACGCAGCGCCTTAGACCACTCGGCCATCCTGACTTGCATTTGCAGCACCTTACACAAGCCAGACAGCCATGCAAGTTTGGTACCGAAAAGGCATGCCCTCAATTTATTTATCCCATTATAAGCATTTCCAACAGATCTTTGAACAATCCATACAGAGCAGTACCTATAAAGAACTCTTTAGACCTTTAAAGCGTACAAAGAGAAAGTGCTATTCACCAGCCACTTGAACGGCCCAAAGCTGCTTTGAAATTGAGTCAACAGCCACATCTTGGCTGACTAAAGCAAATTCAACAAGGGAGCTCAATGTCACAACATAGGGTGGAATACGCAAATCTAAGCAGCCCCTGATCACAGCCCTGAGGACATTGCTGTAAGTGTGCTGGAGTACAGCTGTCTACCAGGTGCTTGGCATTCTTCCAAATTTGCATGGCCTGTCTGGCCAGGGAATACAAGAGCATGACTCTTCTAGATGAGCTCTTACATGGGTCCTAAGCTCATTTGGTAAGGATTGCACTTTATCAGCAAGACTTTGTACAACAGAAATATATGAGAAACCCAAGCTCTCTTGACTAGACGAGGACGGAATAACGTCCCAGGTGAAGACGAACAGATGCAACTTCCATCAGATGTTATCCTGATGAAGAAGATTATATCTCCAAAACTCATGTCAGAAGTGGGATTCGAACCCATGCCTCCAGAGGAGACTGCGGCCTAAACACAGCGCCTTAGACCACTCGGCCATCCTGACAGTGGAGAGTCCTAAGAAATGTATAAAAGTCACTCAGAAATTTCTGCGTCCATGCAAGCTTGAAATAATTTCAACCTTCAAACACAAGGTGCAACTTTTTGCACAGGACAATAAACACAGAAGATCACATATGAAAGCATTTCATTTCACAGGTGTACTGTTTTTATGCTTTTAGAATAACTTATACCTCTCACCAGCTATTTAGGGTTCTGTATCCTACTCACAAAATTACCTTGCCTGCGACCTCTCTCTTTATACACAAACAACTACTGCTCAGGAAGTAGGAAGGCAGAAGGTGGGGCAGTTTATGCAAATTTATGCTGTCAATGTGCCTTGCAGATTCATGCAGAATTTCTAGATCCTTGCTGGAAACAAGAGAGCAGGCCTTGTTTCAGATCAACTGTCCCTAGCCAGCAACGTCTGAGCACATCCACTCTTTTGCTCTCTAGTCCCTGGCTTGGGACTCACCCTCACTGGCTGAGGAGTGAAGTTCTGCATACCAACGTTGCATAGAAGGTATGTTTGTGATTGGTTTGAGATGGGTGGGAGGTCAAGAGCAGGGTAAAGCAAGTCACCTTCACTTCTAGTCTCCTCTTCTGTGCCTACCTGCCGTTCACTCACTCTGTCTTTGTTTCATTCTCTCCTTCCTCAACACCCCATCTCACTCACTGGCTCTATCATTTGTGCTCTTTCCCCTTGCTCTTCATTTCATAGTGGAAACATCTCTTGAATGGATCATTAGAAAATGAGGTTACATAAAAATAAAAATCTACTTATTGGAAACCAAAAATTTCACAAGACTGAATGTAAGCCATTTCTTCAATAAAAGGGATTTTTTAGGCACCCCCAAAAAACACATAAAACACCACTAGTGCTAGAAGAATATTATACGAGCTTGAAGACAGAATTGGGCAAATTCATTTGCAGTTGAAACTGAAGTTTGGTACTTATTCAGAAATGATATGCACTGCCAATTTTTAGCTGAGATTCTGAAGGAACGCAGAGACAAAATGGACTTAAAGTTTTGTCAGAAGTGGGATTCGAACCCACGCCTCCAGGAGAGACTGCGGCCTTAACGCAGCGCCTTAGACCACTCGGCCATCCTGACCACATGTTGCTTGTTCATCTACATAGTGAGAAAGATAGTGTGAACAAAAAAAACACACATCTTAGGCCATGAGTGGCTATAGCAAGAAAAAAACTCACTGCACTTTTCCAAAAAGACAACCATATAAGCCCATGTGAGGGAAATGATCTGATTTTCTCCCTCAAGAAAATAGAAGATTAAACACAGGTTTGTCAGAAGTGGGATTTGAACCCACGCCTCCAGAAGAGACTGCGACCTGAACGCAGCACCTTAGACCACTCGGCCATCCTGACTTGCATTTGCAGCACCTTCCACAAGCCAGACAGCCATGCAAGTGGGGAACCGAAAAGGCATGCCCTCAATTTATTTATCCCATTATAAGCATTTCCAACAGATCTTTGAACAATCCATACAGAGCAGTACCTATGAAGAACTCTTTAGACCTTTAATGAGTACAAAGAGAAAGAGCTATTCACCAGCCACTTGAACGGCCCAAAGCTGCTTTGAAATTGAGTCAATAGCCACATCTTGGCTGACTAAAGCAAATTCAACAAGGGATCTCAATGTCACAACATAGGGTGGAATTCGCAAATCTAAGCAGCCCCTGATCACTGCCCTGAGGAAATTGCTGTAAGTGTGCTGGAGTCCAGCTGTCTACCAGGTGCTTGGCATTCTTCCAAATTTGTATGGCCTGTCTGGCCAGGGAATACAAGAGAATGACTCTTCTAGATGAGCTCTTACATGGGTCATAAGCTCATTTGGTAAGGATTGCACTTTATCAGCAAGACTTTGTACAACAGAAATATATGAGAAACCCAAGCTCTCTTGACTAGACGAGGACAGAATAACGTCCCAGGTGAAGACGAACAGAAGCAACTTCCATCAGATGTTATCCTGATGAAGAAGATTATATCTCCAAAAGTCATTTCAGAAGTGGGATTCGAACCCACGCCTCCAGAGGAGACTGCGGCCTAAACACAGCGCCTTAGACCACTCGGCCATCCTGACAGTGAAGAGTCCTGAGAAATGTATAAAAGTCACTCTGAAATTTCTGCGTCCATGCAAGCTTGAAATAATTACAACCTTCAAACACAAGGTGCAACTTTTTGCACAGGACAATAAACACAGAAGATCACATATGAAAGCATTTCATTTCACAGGTGTACTGTTTTTATGCTTTTAGAATAACTTATACCTCTCACCAGCTATTTAGGGTTCTGTATCCTACTCACAAAATTACCTTGCCTGCGACCTTTCTCTCTATACACAAACAACTACTGCTCAGGAAGTAGGAAGGCAGAAGGTGGGGCAGTTTATGCAAATTTATGCTGGCAATGTGCCTTGCAGATTCATGCAGAATTTCTAGATCCTTGCTGGAAACAAGAGAGCAGGCCTTGTTTCAGATCAACTGTCCCTAGCAAGGAACGTCTGAGCACATCCATTCTTTTGCTCTCTAGCCCCTGGCTTGGGACTCACCCTCACTGGCTGAGGAGTGAAGTTCTGCATACCAACGTTGCATAGAAGGTATGTTTGTGATTGGTTTGAGATGGGTGGGAGGTCAAGAGCAGGGAAAAGCAAGTCACTTTCACTTCTAGTCTCCTCTTCTATGCCTACCTGCCGTTCACTCACTCTGTTTTTGTTTCATTCTCTCCTTCCTCAACACCCCATCTCACTCACTCGCTCTATCATTTGTGCTCTTTCCCCTTGCTCTTCATTTCATAGTGGAAACATCTCTTGAATGGATCATTAGAAAATGAGGTTACATAAAATTAAAAATCTACTTATTGGAAACCAAAAATATCACAAGACTGAATGTAAGCCATTTCTTCAATAAAAGGGATTTTTTAGGCACCCCCCGAAAAACACATAAAACACCACTAGTGCTAGAAGAATATTATAAGAGCTTGAAGACAGAATTGGGCAAATTCATTTGCAGTTGAAACTGAAGTTTGGTACTTATTCAGATATTATATGCACTGCCAATTTTTAGCTGAGATTCTGAAGGAACGCAGAGACAAAATGGACTTAAAGTTTTGTCAGAAGTGGGATTCGAACCCACGCCTCCAGGAGAGACTGCGGCCTTAACGCAGCGCCTTAGACCACTCGGCCATCCTGACCACATGTTGCTTGTTCATCTACATAGTGAGAAAGATAGTGTGAACAAAAAAAACACACATCTTAGGCCATGAGTGGCTATAGCAAGAAAAAAACTCACTGCACTTTTCCAAAAAGACAACCATATAAGCCCATGTGAGGGAAATGATCTGATTTTCTCCCTCAAGAAAATAGAAGATTAAACACAGGTTTGTCAGAAGTGGGATTTGAACCCACACCTCCAGAAGAGACTGCGACCTGAACGCAGCGCCTTAGACCACTCGGCCATCCTGACTTGCATTTGCAGCACCTTACACAAGCCAGACAGCCATGCAAGTTTGGTACCGAAAAGGCATGCCCTCAATTTATTTATCCCATTATAAGCATTTCCAACAGATCTTTGAACAATCCATACAGAGCAGTACCTATAAAGAACTCTTTAGACCTTTAAAGCGTACAAAGAGAAAGTGCTATTCACCAGCCACTTGAACGGCCCAAAGCTGCTTTGAAATTGAGTCAACAGCCACATCTTGGCTGACTAAAGCAAATTCAACAAGGGAGCTCAATGTCACAACATAGGGTGGAATACGCAAATCTAAGCAGCCCCTGATCACAGCCCTGAGGACATTGCTGTAAGTGTGCTGGAGTACAGCTGTCTACCAGGTGCTTGGCATTCTTCCAAATTTGCATGGCCTGTCTGGCCAGGGAATACAAGAGCATGACTCTTCTAGATGAGCTCTTACATGGGTCCTAAGCTCATTTGGTAAGGATTGCACTTTATCAGCAAGACTTTGTACAACAGAAATATATGAGAAACCCAAGCTCTCTTGACTAGACGAGGACAGAATAACGTCCCAGGTGAAGACGAACAGAAGCAACTTCCATCAGATGTTATCCTGATGAAGAAGATTATATCTCCAAAAGTCATTTCAGAAGTGGGATTCGAACCCACGCCTCCAGAGGAGACTGCGGCCTAAACACAGCGCCTTAGACCACTCGGCCATCCTGACAGTGAAGAGTCCTGAGAAATGTATAAAAGTCACTCTGAAATTTCTGCGTCCATGCAAGCTTGAAATAATTTCAACCTTCAAACACAAGGTGCAACTTTTTGCACAGGACAATAAACACAGAAGATCACATATGAAAGCATTTCATTTCACAGGTGTACTGTTTTTATGCTTTTAGAATAACTTATACCTCTCACCAGCTATTTAGGGTTCTGTATCCTACTCACAAAATTACCTTGCCTGCGACCTTTCTCTCTATACACAAACAACTACTGCTCAGGAAGTAGGAAGGCAGAAGGTGGGGCAGTTTATGCAAATTTATGCTGGCAATGTGCCTTGCAGATTCATGCAGAATTTCTAGATCCTTGCTGGAAACAAGAGAGCAGGCCTTGTTTCAGATCAACTGTCCCTAGCAAGGAACGTCTGAGCACATCCATTCTTTTGCTCTCTAGCCCCTGGCTTGGGACTCACCCTCACTGGCTGAGGAGTGAAGTTCTGCATACCAACGTTGCATAGAAGGTATGTTTGTGATTGGTTTGAGATGGGTGGGAGGTCAAGAGCAGGGAAAAGCAAGTCACTTTCACTTCTAGTCTCCTCTTCTATGCCTACCTGCCGTTCACTCACTCTGTCTTTGTTTCATTCTCTCCTTCCTCAACACCCCATCTCACTCACTCGCTCTATCATTTGTGCTCTTTCCCCTTGCTCTTCATTTCATAGTGGAAACATCTCTTGAATGGATCATTAGAAAATGAGGTTACATAAAAATAAAAATCTACTTATTGGAAACCAAAAATATCACAAGACTGAATGTAAGCCATTTCTTCAATAAAAGGGATTTTTTAGGCACCCCCCGAAAAACACATAAAACACCACTAGTGCTAGAAGAATATTATAAGAGCTTGAAGACAGAATTGGGCAAATTCATTTGCAGTTGAAACTGAAGTTTGGTACTTATTCAGATATTATATGCACTGCCAATTTTTAGCTGAGATTCTGAAGGAACGCAGAGACAAAATGGACTTAAAGTTTTGTCAGAAGTGGGATTCGAGCCCACGCTTCCAGCAGAGACTGCAGCCTTAATGCAGCTCCTTAGACCACTCGGCCATCCTGACCACATGTTGCTTGTCCATCTACATAGTGAGAAAGATAGTGTGAACAAAAAAAACACACATCTTAGGCCATAAGTGGATATAGCAAGAAAAAAACTCACTGCACTTTTCCAAAAAGACAACCATATAAGCCCATGTGAGGGAAATGATCTGATTTTCTCCCTCAATAAAAAAGAAGATTGAACACAGGTTTGTCAGAAGTGGGATTTGAACCCACGCCTCCAGAAGAGACTGCGACCTGAACGCAGCGCCTTAGACCACTCGGCATCCTGACTTGGATTTGCAGCACCTTCCACAAGCCAGACAGCCATGCAAGTTTGGTACCGAAAAGGCATGCCCTCAATTTATTTATCCCATTATAAGCATTTCCAACAGATCTTCGAACAATCCATACAGAGCAGTACCTATGAAGAACTCTTTAGACCTTTAAAGCGTACAAAGAGAAAGTGCTATTCACCAGCCACTTGAACGGCCCAAAGCTGCTTTGAAATTGAGTCAACAGCCACATCTTGGCTGACTAAAGCAAATTCAACAAGGGATATCAATGTCACAACATAGGGTGGAATTCGCAAATCTAAGCAGCCCCTGATCACTGCCCTGAGGAAATTGCTGTCAGTGTGCTGGAGTCCAGCTGTCTACCAGGTGCTTGGCATTCTTCCAAATTTGTATGGCCTGTCTGGCCAGGGAATACAAGAGAATGACTCTTCTAGATGAGCTCTTACATGGGTCCTAAGCTCATTTGTTAAGGATTGCACTTTATCAGCAAGACTTTGTACAACAGAAATATATGAGAAACCCAAGCTCTCTTGACTAGACGAGGACAGAATAACGTCCCAGGTGAAGACGAACAGAAGCAACTTCCATCAGATGTTATCCTGATGAAGAAGATTATATCTCCAAAAGTCATGTCAGAAGTGGGATTCGAACCCACGCCTCCAGAGGAGACTGCGGCCTAAACACAGCGCCTTAGACCACTCGGCCATCCTGACAGTGAAGAGTCCTAAGAAATGTATAAAAGTCACTCTGAAATTTCTGCGTCCATGCAAGCTTGAAATAATTTCAACCTTCAAACACAAGGTGCAACTTTTTGCACAGGACAATAAACACAGAAGATCACATATGAAAGCATTTCATTTCACAGGTGTACTGTTTTTATGCTTTTAGAATAACTTATACCTCTCACCAGCTATTTAGGGTTCTGTATCCTACTCACAAAATTACCTTGCCTGCGACCTTTCTCTCTATACACAAACAACTACTGCTCAGGAAGTAGGAAGGCAGAAGGTGGGGCAGTTTATGCAAATTTATGCTGGCAATGTGCCTTGCACATTCATGCAGAATTTCTAGATCCTTGCTGGAAACAAGAGAGCAGGCCTTGTTTCAGATCAACTGTCCCTAGCAAGGAACGTCTGAGCACATCCATTCTTTTGCTCTCTAGCCCCTGGCTTGGGACTCACCCTCACTGGCTGAGGAGTGAAGTTCTGCATACCAACGTTGCATAGAAGGTATGTTTGTGATTGGTTTGAGATGGGTGGGAGGTCAAGAGCAGGGAAAAGCAAGTCACTTTCACTTCTAGTCTCCTCTTCTATGCCTACCTGCCGTTCACTCACTCTGTCTTTGTTTCATTCTCTCCTTCCTCAACACCCCATCTCACTCACTCGCTCTATCATTTGTGCTCTTTCCCCTTGCTCTTCATTTCATAGTGGAAACATCTCTTGAATGGATCATTAGAAAATGAGGTTACATAAAATTAAAAATCTACTTATTGGAAACCAAAAATATCACAAGACTGAATGTAAGCCATTTCTTCAATAAAAGGGATTTTTTAGGCACCCCCCAAAAAACACATAAAACACCACTAGTGCTAGAAGAATATTATAAGAGCTTGAAGACAGAATTGGGCAAATTCATTTGCAGTTGAAACTGAAGTTTGGTACTTATTCAGATATTATATGCACTGCCAATTTTTAGCTGAGATTCTGAAGGAACGCAGAGACAAAATGGACTTAAAGTTTTGTCAGAAGTGGGATTCGAACCCACGCCTCCAGCAGAGACTGCGGCCTTAACACAGCACCTTAGACCACTCGGCCATCCTGACCACATGTTGCTTGTCCATCTACATAGTGAGAAAGATAGTGTGAACAAAAAAAACACACATCTTAGGCCATAAGTGGCTATAGCAAGAAAAAAACTCACTGCACTTTTCCAAAAAGACAACCATATAAGCCCATGTGAGGGAAATGATCTGATTTTCTCCCTCAAGAAAATAGAAGATTAAGCACAGGATTGTCAGAAGTGGGATTTGAACCCACACCTCCAGAAGAGACTGCGACCTGAACGCAGGACCTTAGACCACTCGGCCATCCTGACTTGCATTTGCAGCACCTTCCACAAGCCAGACAGCCATGCAAGTGGGGAACCGAAAAGGCATGCCCTCAATTTATTTATCCCATTATAAGCATTTCCAACAGATCTTTGAACAATCCATACAGAGCAGTACCTATGAAAAACTCTTTAGACCTTTAATGAGTACAAAGAGAAAGTGCTATTCACCAGCCACTTGAACGGCCCAAAGCTGCTTTGAAATTGACTCAATAGCCACATCTTGGCTGACTAAAGCAAATTCAACAAGGGATCTCAATGTCACAACATAGGGTGGAATTCGCAAATCTAAGCAGCCCCTGATCACTGCCCTGAGGAAATTGCTGTAAGTGTGCTGGAGTCCAGCTGTCTACCAGGTGCTTGGCATTCTTCCAAATTTGTATGGCCTGTCTGGCCAGGGAATACAAGAGAATGACTCTTCTAGATGAGCTCTTACATGGGTCATAAGCTCATTTGGTAAGGATTGCACTTTATCAGCAAGACTTTGTACAACAGAAATATATGAGAAACCCAAGCTCTCTTGACTAGACGAGGACAGAATAACGTCCCAGGTGAAGACGAACAGAAGCAACTTCCATCAGATGTTATCCTGATGAAGATTATATCTCCAAAAGTCATTTCAGAAGTGGGATTCGAACCCACGCCTCCAGAGGAGACTGCGGCCTAAACACAGCGCCTTGGACCACTCGGCCATCCTGACAGTGAAGAGTCCTGAGAAATGTATAAAAGTCACTCTGAAATTTCTGCGTCCATGCAAGCTTGAAATAATTTCAACCTTCAAACACAAGGTGCAACTTTTTGCACAGGACAATAAACACAGAAGATCACATATGAAAGCATTTCATTTCACAGGTGTACTGTTTTTATGCTTTTAGAATAACTTATACCTCTCACCAGCTATTTAGGGTTCTGTATCCTACTCACAAAATTACCTTGCCTGCGACCTTTCTCTCTATACACAAACAACTACTGCTCAGGAAGTAGGAAGGCAGAAGGTGGGGCAGGTTATGCAAATTTATGCTGGCAATGTGCCTTGCACATTTATGCAGAATTTCTAGATCCTTGCTGGAAACAAGAGAGCAGGCCTTGTTTCAGATCAACTGTCCCTAGCAAGGAACGTCTGAGCACATCCATTCTTTTGCTCTCTAGCCCCTGGCTTGGGACTCACCCTCACTGGCTGAGGAGTGAAGTTCTGCATACCAACGTTGCATAGAAGGTATGTTTGTGATTGGTTTGAGATGGGTGGGAGGTCAAGAGCAGGGAAAAGCAAGTCACTTTCACTTCTAGTCTCCTCTTCTATGCCTACCTGCCGTTCACTCACTCTGTCTTTGTTTCATTCTCTCCTTCCTCAACACCCCATCTCACTCACTCGCTCTAT
The DNA here is from genome assembly GCF_964261635.1 of Lissotriton helveticus. Lineage (NCBI taxonomy): Eukaryota > Metazoa > Chordata > Amphibia > Caudata > Salamandridae > Lissotriton > Lissotriton helveticus. Next base: position 1,540,761,278 of record NC_136069.1, on the reverse strand, counting down.
CATTTGTGCTCTTTCCCCTTGCTCTTCATTTCATAGTGGAAACATCTCTTGAATGGATCATTAGAAAATGAGGTTACATAAAATTAAAAATCTACTTATTGGAAACCAAAAATATCACAAGACTGAATGTAAGCCATTTCTTCAATAAAAGGGATTTTTTAGGCACCCCCCAAAAAACACATAAAACACCACTAGTGCTAGAAGAATATTATAAGAGCTTGAAGACAGAATTGGGCAAATTCATTTGCAGTTGAAACTGAAGTTTGGTACTTATTCAGATATTATATGCACTGCCAATTTTTAGCTGAGATTCTGAAGGAACGCAGAGACAAAATGGACTTAAAGTTTTGTCAGAAGTGGGATTCGAACCCACGCCTCCAGCAGAGACTGCGGCCTTAACACAGCACCTTAGACCACTCGGCCATCCTGACCACATGTTGCTTGTCCATCTACATAGTGAGAAAGATAGTGTGAACAAAAAAAACACACATCTTAGGCCATAAGTGGCCATAGCAAGAAAAAAACTCACTGCACTTTTCCAAAAAGACAACCATATAAGCCCATGTGAGGGAAATGATCTGATTTTCTCCCTCAAGAAAAAAGAAGATTAAACACAGGTTTGTCAGAAGTGGGATTTGAACCCACGCCTCCAGAAGAGACTGCGACCTGAACGCAGCGCCTTAGACCACTCGGCCATCCTGACTTGCATTTGCAGCACCTTACACAAGCCAGACAGCCATGCAAGTTTGGTACCGAAAAGGCATGCCCTCAATTTATTTATCCCATTATAAGCATTTCCAACAGATCTTTGAACAATCCATACAGAGCAGTACCTATGAAGAACTCTTTAGACCTTTAAAGCGTACAAAGAGAAAGTGCTATTCACCAGCCACTTGAACGGCCCAAAGCTGCTTTGAAATTGAGTCAACAGCCACATCTTGGCTGACTAAAGCAAATTCAACAAGGGAGCTCAATGTCACAACATAGGGTGGAATACGCAAATCTAAGCAGCCCCTGATCACAGCCCTGAGGACATTGCTGTAAGTGTGCTGGAGTACAGCTGTCTACCCGGTGCTTGACATTCTTCCAAATTTGCATGGCCTGTCTGGCCAGGGAATACAAGAGCATGACTCTTCTAGATGAGCTCTTACATGGGTCCTAAGCTCATTTGGTAAGGATTGCACTTTATCAGCAAGACTTTGTACAACAGAAATATATGAGAAACCCAAGCTCTCTTGACTAGACGAGGACGGAATAACGTCCCAGGTGAAGACGAACAGATGCAAATTCCATCAGATGTTATCCTGATGAAGAAGATTATATCTCCAAAAGTCATGTCAGAAGTGGGATTCGAACCCACGCCTCCAGAGGAGACTGCGGCCTAAACACAGCGCCTTAGACCACTCGGCCATCCTGACAGTGGAGAGTCTTAAGAAATGTATAAAAGTCACTCAGAAATTTCTGCGTCCATGCAAGCTTGAAATAATTTCAACCTTCAAACACAAGGTGCAACTTTTTGCACAGGACAATAAACACAGAAGATCACATATGAAAGCATTTCATTTCACAGGTGTACTGTTTTTATGCTTTTAGAATAACTTATACCTCTCACCAGCTATTTAGGGTTCTGTATCCTACTCACAAAATTACCTTGCCTGCGACCTCTCTCTTTATACACAAACAACTACTGCTCAGGAAGTAGGAAGGCAGAAGGTGGGGCAGTTTATGCAAATTTATGCTGTCAATGTTCCTTGCAGATTCATGCAGAATTTCTAGATCCTTGCTGGAAACAAGAGAGCAGGCCTTGTTTCAGATCAACTGTCCTAGCAAGGAACGTCTGAGCACATCCATTCTTTTGCTCTCTAGCCCCTGGCTTGGGACTCACCCTCACTGGCTGAGGAGTGAAGTTCTGCATACCAACGTTGCATAGAAGGTATGTTTGTGATTGGTTTGAGATGGGTGGGAGGTCAAGAGCAGGGAAAAGCAAGTCACTTTCACTTCTAGTCTCCTCTTCTATGCCTACCTGCCGTTCACTCACTCTGTCTTTGTTTCATTCTCTCCTTCCTCAACACCCCATCTCACTCACTCGCTCTATCATTTGTGCTCTTTCCCCTTGCTCTTCATTTCATAGTGGAAACATCTCTTGAATGGATCATTAGAAAATGAGGTTACATAAAATTAAAAATCTACTTATTGGAAACCAAAAATATCACAAGACTGAATGTAAGCCATTTCTTCAATAAAAGGGATTTTTTAGGCACCCCCCAAAAAACACATAAAACACCACTAGTGCTAGAAGAATATTATAAGAGCTTGAAGACAGAATTGGGCAAATTCATTTGCAGTTGAAACTGAAGTTTGGTACTTATTCAGATATTTTATGCACTGACAATTTTTAGCTGAGATTCTGAAGGAACGCAGATACAAAATGGACTTAAAGTTTTGTCAGAAGTGGGATTCGAACCCACGCCTCCAGGAGAGACTGCGGCCTTAACGCAGCGCCTTAGACCACTCGGCCATCCTGACCACATGTTGCTTGTCCATCTACATAGTGAGAAAGATAGTGTGAACAAAAAAAACACACATCTTAGGCCATAAGTGGCTATAGCAAGAAAAAAACTCACTGCACTTTTCCAAAAAGACAACCATATAAGCCCATGAGAGGGAAATGAACTGATTTTCTCCCTCAAGAAAAAAGAAGATTAAACACAGGTTTGTCAGAAGTGGGATTTGAACCCACGCCTCCAGAAGAGACTGCGACCTGAACGCAGCGCCTTAGACCACTCGGCCATCCTGACTTGCATTTGCAGCACCTTCCACAAGCCAGACAGCCATGCAAGTGGGGTACCGAAAGGCATGCCCTCAATTTATTTATCCCATTATAAGCATTTCCAACAGATCTTTGAACAATCCATACAGAGCAGTACCTATGAAGAACTCTTTAGACCTTTAAAGCGTACAAAGAGAAAGTGCTATTCACCAGCCACTTGAACGGCCCAAAGCTACTTTGAAATTGAGTCAACAGCCACATCTTGGCTGACTAAAGCAAATTCAACAAGGGAGCTCAATGTCACAACATAGGGTGGAATACACAAATCTAAGCAGCCCCTGATCACAGCCCTAAGGACATTGCTGTAAGTGTGCTGGAGTACAGCTGTCTACCAGGTGCTTGGCATTCTTCCAAATTTGCATGGCCTGTCTGGCCAGGGAATACAAGAGCATGACTCTTCTAGATGAGCTCTTACATGGGTCCTAAGCTCATTTGGTAAGGATTGCACTTTATCAGCAAGACTTTGTACAACAGAAATATATGAGAAACCCAAGCTCTCTTGACTAGACGAGGACGGAATAACGTCCCTGGTGAAGACGAACAGATGCAACTTCCATCAGATGTTATCCTGATGTAGAAGATTATATCTCCAAAAGTCATTTCAGACGTGGGATTCGAACCCACGCCTCCAGAGGAGAATGCAGCCTAAACACAGCGCCTTAGACCACTCGGCCATCCTGACAGTGAAGAGTCCTAAAAAATGTATAAAAGTCACTCAGAAATTTCTGCGTCCATGCAAGCTTGAAATAATTTCAACCTTCAAACACAAGGTGCAACTTTTTGCACAGGACAATAAACACAGAAGATCACATATGAAAGCATTTCATTTCACAGGTGTACTGTTTTTATGCTTTTAGAATAATTATACCTCTCACCAGCTATTTAGGGTTCTGTATCCTACTCACAAAATTATCTTGCCTGCGACTTCTCTCTTTATACACAAACAACTACTGCTCAGGAAGTAGGAAGGCAGAAGGTGGGGCAGTTTATGCAAATTTATGCTGTCAATGTGCCTTGCAGATTCATGCAGAATTTCTAGATCCTTGCTGGAAACAAGAGAGCAGGCCTTGTTTCAGATCAACTGTCCCTAGCAAGGAACGTCTGAGCACATCCATTCTTTTGCTCTCTAGCCCCTGGCTTGGGACTCACCCTCACTGGCTGAGGAGTGAAGTTCTGCATACCAACGTTGCATAGAAGGTATGTTTGTGATTGGTTTGAGATGGGTGGGAGGTCAAGAGCAGGGAAAAGCAAGTCACCTTCACTTCTAGTCTCCTCTTCTATGCCTACCTGCCGTTCACTCACTCTGTCTTTGTTTCATTCTCTCCTTCCTCAACACCCCATCTCACTCACTGGCTCTATCATTTGTGCTCTTTCCCCTTGCTCTTCATTTCATAGTGGAAACATCTCTTGAATGGATCATTAGAAAATGAGGTTACATAAAATTAAAAATCTACTTATTGGAAACCAAAAATATCACAAGACTGAATGTAAGCCATTTCTTCAATAAAAGGGATTTTTTAGGCACCCCCCAAAAAACACATAAAACACCACTAGTGCTAGAAGAATATTATACGAGCTTGAAGACAGAATTGGGCAAATTCATTTGCAGTTGAAACTGAAGTTTGGTACTTATTCAGATATTTTATGCACTGACAATTTTTAGCTGAGATTCTGAAGGAACGCAGATACAAAATGGACTTAAAGTTTTGTCAGAAGTGGGATTCGAACCCACGCCTCCAGGAGAGACTGCGGCCTTAACGCAGCGCCTTAGACCACTCGGCCATCCTGACCACATGTTGCTTGTCCATCTACATAGTGAGAAAGATAGTGTGAACAAAAAAAACACACATCTTAGGCCATAAGTGGCTATAGCAAGAAAAAAACTCACTGCACTTTTCCAAAAAGACAACCATATAAGCCCATGAGAGGGAAATGATCTGATTTTCTCCCTCAAGAAAAAAGAAGATTAAACACAGGTTTGTCAGAAGTGGGATTTGAACCCACGCCTCCAGAAGAGACTGCAACCTGAACGCAGCGCCTTAGACCACTCGGCCATCCTGACTTGCATTTGCAGCACCTTCCACAAGCCAGACAGCCATGCAAGTGGGGTACCGAAAGGCATGCCCTCAATTTATTTATCCCATTATAAGCATTTCCAACAGATCTTTGAACAATCCATACAGAGCAGTACCTATGAAGAACTCTTTAGACCTTTAAAGCGTACAAAGAGAAAGTGCTATTCACCAGCCACTTGAACGGCCCAAAGCTACTTTGAAATTGAGTCAACAGCCACATCTTGGCTGACTAAAGCAAATTCAACAAGGGAGCTCAATGTCACAACATAGGGTGGAATACACAAATCTAAGCAGCCCCTGATCACAGCCCTAAGGACATTGCTGTAAGTGTGCTGGAGTACAGCTGTCTACCAGGTGCTTGGCATTCTTCCAAATTTGCATGGCCTGTCTGGCCAGGGAATACAAGAGCATGACTCTTCTAGATGAGCTCTTACATGGGTCCTAAGCTCATTTGGTAAGGATTGCACTTTATCAGCAAGACTTTGTACAACAGAAATATATGAGAAACCCAAGCTCTCTTGACTAGACGAGGACGGAATAACGTCCCTGGTGAAGACGAACAGATGCAACTTTCATCAGATGTTATCCTGATGTAGAAGATTATATCTCCAAAAGTCATTTCAGAAGTGGGATTCGAACCCACGCCTCCAGAGGAGAATGCAGCCTAAACACAGCGCCTTAGACCACTCGGCCATCCTGACAGTGAAGAGTCCTAAAAAATGTATAAAAGTCACTCAGAAATTTCTGCGTCCATGCAAGCTTGAAATAATTTCAACCTTCAAACACAAGGTGCAACTTTTTGCACAGGACAATAAACACAGAAGATCACATATGAAAGCATTTCATTTCACAGGTGTACTGTTTTTATGCTTTTAGAATAACTTATACCTCTCACCAGCTATTTAGGGTTCTGTATCCTACTCACAAAATTATCTTGCCTGCGACTTCTCTCTTTATACACAAACAACTACTGCTCAGGAAGTAGGAAGGCAGAAGGTGGGGCAGTTTATGCAAATTTATGCTGTCAATGTGCCTTGCAGATTCATGCAGAATTTCTAGATCCTTGCTGGAAACAAGAGAGCAGGCCTTGTTTCAGATCAACTGTCCCTAGCAAGGAACGTCTGAGCACATCCATTCTTTTGCTCTCTAGCCCCTGGCTTGGGACTCACCCTCACTGGCTGAGGAGTGAAGTTCTGCATACCAACGTTGCATAGAAGGTATGTTTGTGATTGGTTTGAGATGGGTGGGAGGTCAAGAGCAGGGAAAAGCAAGTCACCTTCACTTCTAGTCTCCTCTTCTATGCCTACCTGCCGTTCACTCACTCTGTCTTTGTTTCATTCTCTCCTTCCTCAACACCCCATCTCACTCACTGGCTCTATCATTTGTGCTCTTTCCCCTTGCTCTTCATTTCATAGTGGAAACATCTCTTGAATGGATCATTAGAAAATGAGGTTACATAAAATTAAAAATCTACTTATTGGAAACCAAAAATATCACAAGACTGAATGTAAGCCATTTCTTCAATAAAAGGGATTTTTTAGGCACCCCCCAAAAAACACATAAAACACCACTAGTGCTAGAAGAATATTATACGAGCTTGAAGACAGAATTGGGCAAATTCATTTGCAGTTGAAACTGAAGTTTGGTACTTATTCAGATATTATATGCACTGCCAATTTTTAGCTGAGATTCTGAAGGAACGCAGAGACAAAATGGACTTAAAGTTTTGTCAGAAGTGGGATTCGAACCCACGCCTCCAGGAGAGACTGCGGCCTTAACGCAGCGCCTTAGACCACTCGGCCATCCTGACCACATGTTGCTTGTCCATCTACATAGTGAGAAAGATAGTGTGAACAAAAAAAACACACATCTTAGGCCATAAGTGGCTATAGCAAGAAAAAAACTCACTGCACTTTTCCAAAAAGACAACCATATAAGCCCATGAGAGGGAAATGATCTGATTTTCTCCCTCAAGAAAAAAGAAGATTAAACACAGGTTTGTCAGAAGTGGGATTTGAACCCACGCCTCCAGAAGAGACTGCGACCTGAACGCAGCGCCTTAGACCACTCGGCCATCCTGACTTGCTTTTGCAGCACCTTCCACAAGCCAGACAGCCATGCAAGTGGTGTACCGAAAGGCATGCCCTCAATTTATTTATCCCATTATAAGCATTTCCAACAGATCTTTGAACAATCCATACAGAGCAGTACCTATGAAGAACTCTTTAGACCTTTAAAGCGTACAAAGAGAAAGTGCTATTCACCAGCCACTTGAACGGCCCAAAGCTACTTTGAAATTGAGTCAACAGCCACATCTTGGCTGACTAAAGCAAATTCAACAAGGGAGCTCAATGTCACAACATAGGGTGGAATACACAAATCTAAGCAGCCCCTGATCACAGCCCTAAGGACATTGCTGTAAGTGTGCTGGAGTACAGCTGTCTACCAGGTGCTTGGCATTCTTCCAAATTTGCATGGCCTGTCTGGCCAGGGAATACAAGAGCATGACTCTTCTAGATGAGCTCTTACATGGGTCCTAAGCTCATTTGGTAAGGATTGCACTTTATCAGCAAGACTTTGTACAACAGAAATATATGAGAAACCCAAGCTCTCTTGACTAGACGAGGACGGAATAACGTCCCTGGTGAAGACGAACAGATGCAACTTCCATCAGATGTTATCCTGATGTAGAAGATTATATCTCTAAAAGTCATTTCAGAAGTGGGATTCGAACCCTCGCCTCCAGAGGAGAATGCAGCCTAAACACAGCGCCTTAGACCACTCGGCCATCCTGACAGTGAAGAGTCCTAAGAAATGTATAAAAGTCACTCAGAAATTTCTGCGTCCATGCAAGCTTGAAATAATTTCAACCTTCAAACACAAGGTGCAACTTTTTGCACAGGACAATAAACACAGAAGATCACATATGAAAGCATTTCATTTCACAGGTGTACTGTTTTTATGCTTTTAGAATAACTTATACCTCTCACCAGCTATTTAGGGTTCTGTATCCTACTCACAAAATTATCTTGCCTGCGACTTCTCTCTTTATACACAAACAACTACTGCTCAGGAAGTAGGAAGGCAGAAGGTGGGGCAGTTTATGCAAATTTATGCTGTCAATGTGCCTTGCAGATTCATGCAGAATTTCTAGATCCTTGCTGGAAACAAGAGAGCAGGCCTTGTTTCAGATCAACTGTCCCTAGCAAGGAACGTCTGAGCACATCCATTCTTTTGCTCTCTAGCCCCTGGCTTGGGACTCACCCTCACTGGCTGAGGAGTGAAGTTCTGCATACCAACGTTGCATAGAAGGTATGTTTGTGATTGGTTTGAGATGGGTGGGAGGTCAAGAGCAGGGAAAAGCAAGTCACCTTCACTTCTAGTCTCCTCTTCTATGCCTACCTGCCGTTCACTCACTCTGTCTTTGTTTCATTCTCTCCTTCCTCAACACCCCATCTCACTCACTGGCTCTATCATTTGTGCTCTTTCCCCTTGCTCTTCATTTCATAGTGGAAACATCTCTTGAATGGATCATTAGAAAATGAGGTTACATAAAATTAAAAATCTACTTATTGGAAACCAAAAATATCACAAGACTGAATGTAAGCCATTTCTTCAATAAAAGGGATTTTTTAGGCACCCCCCAAAAAACACATAAAACACCACTAGTGCTAGAAGAATATTATACGAGCTTGAAGACAGAATTGGGCAAATTCATTTGCAGTTGAAACTGAAGTTTGGTACTTATTCAGATATTATATGCACTGCCAATTTTTAGCTGAGATTCTGAAGGAACGCAGAGACAAAATGGACTTAAAGTTTTGTCAGAAGTGGGATTCGAACCCACGCCTCCAGGAGAGACTGCGGCCTTAACGCAGCGCCTTAGACCACTCGGCCATCCTGACCACATGTTGCTTGTCCATCTACATAGTGAGAAAGATAGTGTGAACAAAAAAAACACACATCTTAGGCCATAAGTGGCTATAGCAAGAAAAAAACTCACTGCACTTTTCCAAAAAGACAACCATATAAGCCCATGTGAGGGAAATGATCTGATTTTCTCCCTCAAGAAAATACAAGATTAAACACAGGTTTGTCAGAAGTGGGATTTGAACCCACGCCTCCAGAAGAGACTGCGTCCTGAACGCAGCACCTTAGACCACTCAGCCATCCTGACTTGCATTTGCAGCACCTTCCACAAGCCAGACAGCCATGCAAGTTTGGTACCGAAAAGGCATGCCCTCAATTTATTTATCCCATTATAAGCATTTCCAACAGATCTTTGAACAATCCATACAGAGCAGTACCTATGAAGAACTCTTTAGACCTTTAAAGCGTACAAAGAGAAAGTGCTATTCACCAGCCACTTGAACGGCCCAAAGCTGCTTTGAAATTGAGTCAACAGCCACATCTTGGCTGACTAAAGCAAATTCAACAAGGGATCTCAATGTCACAACATAGGGTGGAATTCGCAAATCTAAGTAGCCCCTGATCACTGCCCTGATGAAATTGCTGTAAGTGTGCTGGAGTCCAGTTGTCTACCAGGTGCTTGGCATTCTTCCAAATGTGTATGGCCTGTCTGGCCAGGGAATACAAGAGAATGACTCTTCTAGATGAGCTCTTACATGGGTCATAAGCTCATTTGGTAAGGATTGCACTTTATCAGCAAGACTTTGTACAACAGAAATATATGAGAAACTCAAGCTCTCTTGACTAGACGAGGACAGAATAACGTCCCAGGTGAAGACGAACAGAAGCAAATTCCATCAGATGTTATCCTGATGAAGAAGATTATATCTCCAAAAGTCATTTCAGAAGTGGGATTCGAACCCACGCCTCCAGAAGAGACTGCGGCCTAAACACAGCACCTTAGACCACTCGGCCATCCTGACAGTGAAGAGTCCTAAGAAATGTATAAAAGTCACTCAGAAATTTCTGCGTCCATGCAAGCTTGAAATAATTTCAACCTTCAAACACAAGGTGCAACTTTTTGCACAGGACAATAAACACAGAAGATCACATATGAAAGCATTTCATTTCACAGGTGTACTGTTTTTATGCTTTTAGAATAACTTATACCTCTCACCAGCTATTTAGGGTTCTGTATCCTACTCACAAAATTACCTTGCCTGGGACCTTTCTCTCTATACACAAACAACTACTGCTCAGGAAGTAGGAAGGCAGAAGGTGGGGCAGTTTATGCAAATTTATGCTGGCAATGTGCCTTGCACATTCATGCAGAATTTCTAGTTCCTTGCTGGAAACAAGAAAACAGGCCTTGTTTCAGATCAACTGTCCCTAGCAAGGAACGTCTGAGCACATCCATTCTTTTGCTCTCTAGCCCCTGGCTTAGGACTCACCCTCACTGGCTGAGGAGTGAAGTTCTGCATACCAACGTTGCATAGAAGGTATGTTTGTGATTGGTTTGAGATGGGTGGGAGGCCAAGAGCAGGGAAAAGCAAGTCACTTTCACTTCTAGTCTCCTCTTCTATGCCTACCTGCCGTTCACTCACTCTGTCTTTGTTTCATTCTCTCCTTCCTCAACACCCCATCTCACTCACTCGCTCTATCATTTGTGCTCTTTCCCCTTGCTCTTCATTTCATAGTGGAAAAATCTCTTGAATGGATCATTAGAAAATGAGGTTACATAAAATTAAAAATCTACTTATTGGAAACCAAAAATATCACAAGACTGAATGTAAGCCATTTCTTCAATAAAAGGGATTTTTTAGGCACCCCCCAAAAAACACATAAAACACCACTAGTGCTAGAAGAATATTATAAGAGCTTGAAGACAGAATTGGGCAAATTCATTTGCAGTTGAAACTGAAGTTTGGTACTTATTCAGATATATGCACTGCCAATTTTTAGCTGAGAATCTGAAGGAACGCAGAGACAAAATGGACATAAAGTTTTGTCAGAAGTGGGATTCGAACCCACGCCTCCAGGAGAGACTGCGGCCTTAGCGCAGCGCCTTAGACCACTCGGCCATCCTGACCACATGTTGCTTGTTCATCTACATAGTGAGAAAGATAGTGTGAACAAAAAAAACACACATCTTAGGCCATGAGTGGCTATAGCAAGAAAAAAACTCACTGCACTTTTCCAAAAAGACAACCATATAAGCCCATGTGAGGGAAATGATCTGATTTGCTCCCTCAAGAAAAAAGAAGATTAAACACAGGTTTGTCAGAAGTGGGATTTGAACCCACGCCTCCAGAAGAGACTGCAACCTGAACGCAGAGTCTTAGACCACTTGGCCATCCTGACTTGCATTCGCAGCACCTTCCACAAGCCAGACAGCCATGCAAGTTTGGTACCGAACAGGCATGCCCTCAATTTATTTATGCCATTATAAGCATTTCCAACAGATCTTTGAACAATCCATACAGAGCAGTACCTATGAAGAACTCTTTAGACCTTTAAAGCGTACAAAGAGAAAGTGCTATTCACCAGCCACTTGAACGGCGCAAAGCTGCTTTGAAATTGAGTCAACAGCCACATCTTGGCTGACTAAAGCAAATTCAACAAGGGAGCTCAATGTCACAACATAGGGTGGAATACGCAAATCTAAGCAGCCCCTGATCACAGCCCTGAGGGCATTGCTGTAAGTGTGCTGGAGTACAGCTGTCTACCAGGTGCTTGGCATTCTTCCAAATTTGCATGGCCTGTCTGGCGAGGGAATACAAGAGCATGACTCTTCTAGATGAGCTCTTACATGGGTCATAAGCTCATTCGGTAAGGATTGCACTTTATCAGCAAGACTTTGTACAACAGAAATATATGAGAAACCCAAGCTCTCTTGACTAGACGAGGACAGAATAAAGTCCCAGGTGAAGACGAACAGAAGCAACTTCCATCAGATGTTATCCTGATGAAGAAGATTATATCTCCAAAAGTCATTTCAGAAGTGGGATTCGAACCCACGCCTCCAGAGGAGACTGCGGCCTAAACACAGCGCCTTAGACCACTCAGCCATCCTGACAGTGAAGAGTCCTAAGAAATGTATAAAAGTCACTCAGAAATTTCTGCGTCCATGCAAGCTTGAAATAATTTCAACCTTCAAACACAAGGTGCAACTTTTTGCACAGGACAATAAACACAGAAGATCACATATGAAAGCATTTCATTTCACAGGTGTACTGTTTTTATGCTTTTAGAATAACTTATACCTCTCACCAGCTATTTAGGGTTCTGTATCCTACTCACAAAATTACCTTGCCTGGGACCTTTCTCTCTATACACAAACAACTACTGCTCAGGAAGTAGGAAGGCAGAAGGTGGGGCAGTTTATGCAAATTTATGCTGGCAATGTGCCTTGCACATTCATGCAGAATTTCTAGTTCCTTGCTGGAAACAAGAAAACAGGCCTTGTTTCAGATCAACTGTCCCTAGCAAGGAACGTCTGAGCACATCCATTCTTTTGCTCTCTAGCCCCTGGCTTAGGACTCACCCTCACTGGCTGAGGAGTGAAGTTCTGCATACCAACGTTGCATAGAAGGTATGTTTGTGATTGGTTTGAGATGGGTGGGAGGCCAAGAGCAGGGAAAAGCAAGTCACTTTCACTTCTAGTCTCCTCTTCTATGCCTACCTGCCGTTCACTCACTCTGTCTTTGTTTCATTCTCTCCTTCCTCAACACCCCATCTCACTCACTCGCTCTATCATTTGTGCTCTTTCCCCTTGCTCTTCATTTCATAGTGGAAAAATCTCTTGAATGGATCATTAGAAAATGAGGTTACATAAAATTAAAAATCTACTTATTGGAAACCAAAAATATCACAAGACTGAATGTAAGCCATTTCTTCAATAAAAGGGATTTTTTAGGCACCCCCCAAAAAACACATAAAACACCACTAGTGCTAGAAGAATATTATAAGAGCTTGAAGACAGAATTGGGCAAATTCATTTGCAGTTGAAACTGAAGTTTGGTACTTATTCAGATATATGCACTGCCAATTTTTAGCTGAGAATCTGAAGGAACGCAGAGACAAAATGGACATAAAGTTTTGTCAGAAGTGGGATTCGAACCCACGCCTCCAGGAGAGACTGCGGCCTTAGCGCAGCGCCTTAGACCACTCGGCCATCCTGACCACATGTTGCTTGTTCATCTACATAGTGAGAAAGATAGTGTGAACAAAAAAAACACACATCTTAGGCCATGAGTGGCTATAGCAAGAAAAAAACTCACTGCACTTTTCCAAAAAGACAACCATATAAGCCCATGTGAGGGAAATGATCTGATTTGCTCCCTCAAGAAAAAAGAAGATTAAACACAGGTTTGTCAGAAGTGGGATTTGAACCCACGCCTCCAGAAGAGACTGCGACCTGAACGCAGCGCCTTAGACCACTCGGCCATCCTGACTTTCATTTGCAGCACCTTCCACAAGCCAGACAGCCATGCAAGTTTGGTACCGAACAGGCATGCCCTCAATTTATTTATGCCATTATAAGCATTTCCAACAGATCTTTGAACAATCCATACAGAGCAGTACCTATGAAGAACTCTTTAGACCTTTAAAGCGTACAAAGAGAAAGTGCTATTCACCAGCCACTTGAACGGCGCAAAGCTGCTTTGAAATTGAGTCAACAGCCACATCTTGGCTGACTAAAGCAAATTCAACAAGGGAGCTCAATGTCACAACATAGGGTGGAATACGCAAATCTAAGCAGCCCCTGATCACAGCCCTGAGGGCATTGCTGTAAGTGTGCTGGAGTACAGCTGTCTACCAGGTGCTTGGCATTCTTCCAAATTTGCATGGCCTGTCTGGCGAGGGAATACAAGAGCATGACTCTTCTAGATGAGCTCTTACATGGGTCATAAGCTCATTCGGTAAGGATTGCACTTTATCAGCAAGACTTTGTACAACAGAAATATATGAGAAACCCAAGCTCTCTTGACTAGACGAGGACAGAATAAAGTCCCAGGTGAAGACGAACAGAAGCAACTTCCATCAGATGTTATCCTGATGAAGAAGATTATATCTCCAAAAGTCATTTCAGAAGTGGGATTCGAACCCACGCCTCCAGAGGAGACTGCGGCCTAAACACAGCGCCTTAGACCACTCAGCCATCCTGACAGTGAAGAGTCCTAAGAAATGTATAAAAGTCACTCAGAAATTTCTGCGTCCATGCAAGCTTGAAATAATTTCAACCTTCAAACACAAGGTGCAACTTTTTGCACAGGACAATAAACACAGAAGATCACATATGAAAGCATTTCATTTCACAGGTGTACTGTTTTTATGCTTTTAGAATAACTTATACCTCTCACCAGCTATTTAGGGTTCTGTATCCTACTCACAAAATTACCTTGCCTGCGACCTTTCTCTCTATACACAAACAACCACTGCTCAGGAAGTAGGAAGGCAGAAGGTGGGGCAGTTTATGCAAATTTATGCTGTCAATGTGCCTTGCACATTCATGCAGAATTTCTAGATCCTTGCTGGAAACAAGAGAGCAGGCCTTGTTTCAGATCAACTGTCCCTAGCAAGGAACTTCTGAGCACATCCATTCTTTTGCTCTCTAGCCCCTGGCTTGGGACTCACCCTCACTGGCTGAGGAGTGAAGTTCTGCATACCAACATTGCATAGAGGGTATGTTTGTGATTGGTTTGAGATGGGTGGGAGGTCAAGAGCAGGGAAAAGCAAGTCACTTTCACTTCTAGTCTCCTCTTCTATGCCTACCTGCCGTTCACTCACTCTGTCTTTGTTTCATTCTCTCCTTCCTCAACACCCCATCTCACTCACTCGCTCTATCATTTGTGCTCTTTCCCCTTGCTCTTCATTTCATAGTGGAAACATCTCTTGAATGGATCATTAGAAAATGAGGTTACATAAAATTAAAAATCTTCTTATTGGAAACCAAAAATATCACAAGACTGAATGTAAGCCATTTCTTCAATAAAAGGGATTTTTTAGGCACCCCCCAAAAAACACATAAAACACCACTAGTGCTAGAAGAATATTATAAGAGCTTGAAGACAGAATTCGGCAAATTCATTTGCAGTTGAAACTGAAGTTTGGTACTTATTCAGATATTTTATGCACTGCCAATTTTTAGCTTAGATTCTGAAGGAACGCAGAGACAAAATGGACTTAAAGTTTTGTCAGAAGTGGGATTCAAACCCACGCCTCGAGGAGAGACTGCGGCCTTAACGCAGCGCCTTAGACCACTCGGCCATCCTGACCACATGTTGCTTGTCCATCTACATAGTGAGAAAGATAGTGTGAACAAAAAAAACACACATCTTAGGCCATAAGTGGCTATAGCAAGAAAAAAACTCACTGCACTTTTCCAAAAAGACAACCATATAAGCCCATGTGAGGGAAATGATCTGATTTTCTCCCTCAAGAAAAAAGAAGATTAAACACAGGTTTGTCAGAAGTGGGATTTGAACCCACGCCTCCAGAAGAGACTGCAACCTGAACGCAGAGTCTTAGACCACTTGGCCATCCTGACTTGCATTTGCAGCACCTTCCACAAGCCAGACAGCCATGCAAGTTTGGTACCGAAAAGGCATGCCCTCAATTTATTTATCCCATTATAATCATTTCCAACAGATCTTTGAACAATCCATACAGAGCAGTACCTATGAAGAACTCTTTAGACCTTTAAAGCGTACAAAGAGAAAGTGCTATTCACCAGCCACTTGAACGGCCCAAAGCTGCTTTGAAATTGAGTCAACAGCCACATCTTGGCTGACTAAAGCAAATTCAACAAGGGAGCTCAATGTCACAACATAGGGTGGAATACGCAAATCTAAGCAGCCCCTGATCACAGCCCTGAGGACATTGCTGTAAGTGTGCTGGAGTACAGGTGTCTACCAGGTGCTTGGCATTCTTCCAAATTTGCATGGCCTGTCTGGCCAGGGAATACAAGAGCATGACTCTTCTAGATGAGCTCTTACATGGGTCCTAAGCTCATTTGGTAAGGATTGCACTTTATCAGCAAGACTTTGTACAACAGAAATATATGAGAAACCCAAGCTCTCTTGACTAGACGAGGACGGAATAACGTCCCTGGTGAAGACGAACAGATGCAACTTCCATCAGATGTTATCCTGATGTAGAAGATTATATCTCCAAAAGTCATTTCAGAAGTGGGATTCGAACCCACGCCTCCAGAGGAGACTGCAGCCTAAACACAGCTCCTTTGACCACTCGGCCATCCTGACAGTGAAGAGTCCTAAGAAATGTATAAAAGTCACTCAGAAATTTCTGCGTCCATGCAAGCTTGAAATAATTTCAACCTTCAAACACAAGGTGCAACTTTTTGCACAGGACAATAAACACAGAAGATCACATATGAAAGCATTTCATTTCACAGGTGTACTGTTTTTATGCTTTTAGAATAACTTATACCTCTCACCAGCTATTTAGGGTTCTGTATCCTACTCACAAAATTATCTTGCCTGCGACTTCTCTCTTTATACACAAACAACTACTGCTCAGGAAGTAGGAAGGCAGAAGGTGGGGCAGTTTATCCAAATTTATGCTGTCAATGTGCCTTGCAGATTTATGCAGAATTTCTAGATCCTTGCTGGAAACAAGAGAGCAGGCCTTGTTTCAGATCAACTGTCCCTAGCAAGGAACGTCTGAGCACATCCATTCTTTTGCTCTCTAGCCCCTGGCTTGGGACTCACCCTCACTGGCTGAGGAGTGAAGTTCTGCATACCAACGTTGCATAGAAGGTATGTTTGTGATTGGTTTGAGATGGGTGGGAGGTCAAGAGCAGGGAAAAGCAAGTCACCTTCACTTCTAGTCTCCTCTTCTATGCCTACCTGCCGTTCACTCACTCTGTCTTTGTTTCATTCTCTCCTTCCTCAACACCCCATCTCACTCACTGGCTCTATCATTTGTGCTCTTTCCCCTTGCTCTTCATTTCATAGTGGAAACATCTCTTGAATGGATCATTAGAAAATGAGGTTACATAAAATTAAAAATCTACTTATTAGAAACCAAAAATATCACAAGACTGAATGTAAGCCATTTCTTCAATAAAAGGGATTTTTTAGGCACCCCCCAAAAAACACATAAAACACCACTAGTGCTAGAAGAATATTATACGAGCTTGAAGACAGAATTGGGCAAATTCATTTGCAGTTGAAACTGAAGTTTGGTACTTATTCAGATATTATATGCACTGCCAATTTTTAGCTGAGATTCTGAAGGAACGCAGAGACAAAATGGACTTAAAGTTTTGTCAGAAGTGGGATTCGAACCCACGCCTCCAGGAGAGACTGCGGCCTTAACGCAGCGCCTTAGACCACTCGGCCATCCTGACCACATGTTGCTTGTCCATCGACATAGTGAGAAAGATAGTGTGAACAAAAAAAACACACATCTTAGGCCATAAGTGGCTATAGCAAGAAAAAAACTCACTGCACTTTTCCAAAAAGACAACCATATAAGCCCATGTGAGGGAAATGATCTGATTTTCTCCCTCAAGAAAAAAGAAGATTAAACACAGGTTTGTCAGAAGTGGGATTTGAACCCACGCCTCCTGAAGAGACTGCATCCTGAACGCAGCGCCTTAGACCACTCAGCCATCCTGACTTGCGTTTGCAGCACCTTCCACAAGCCAGACAGCCATGCAAGTTTGGTACCGAAAAGGCATGCCCTCAATTTATTTATCCCATTATAAGCATTTCCAACAGATCTTTGAACAATCCATACAGAGCAGTACCTATGAAGAACTCTTTAGACCTTTAAAGCGTACAAAGAGAAAGTGCTATTCACCAGCCACTTGAACGGCGCAAAGCTGCTTTGAAATTGAGTCAACAGCCACATCTTGGCTGACTAAAGCAAATTCAACAAGGGAGCTCAATGTCACAACATAGGGTGGAATACGCAAATCTAAGCAGCCCCTGATCACAGCCCTGAGGGCATTGCTGTAAGTGTGCTGGAGTACAGCTGTCTACCAGGTGCTTGGCATTCTTCCAAATTTGCATGGCCTGTCTGGCGAGGGAATACAAGAGCATGACTCTTCTAGATGAGCTCTTACATGGGTCATAAGCTCATTTGGTAAGGATTGCACTTTATCAGCAAGACTTTGTACAACAGAAATATATGAGAAACCCAAGCTCTCTTGACTAGACGAGGACAGAATAAAGTCCCAGGTGAAGACGAACAGAAGCAACTTCCATCAGATGTTATCCTGATGAAGAAGATTATATCTCCAAAAGTCATTTCAGAAGTGGGATTCGAACCCACGCCCCCAGAGGAGACTGCGGCCTAAACACAGCGCCTTAGACCACTCAGCCATCCTGACAGTAAAGAGTCCTAAGAAATGTATAAAAGTCACTCAGAAATTTCTGCGTCCATGCAAGCTTGAAATAATTTCAACCTTCAAACACAAGGTGCAACTTTTTGCACAGGACAATAAACACAGAAGATCACATATGAAAGCATTTCATTTCACAGGTGTACTGTTTTTATGCTTTTAGAATAACTTATACCTCTCACCAGCTATTTAGGGTTCTGTATCCTACTCACAAAATTACCTTGCCTGCGACCTTTCTCTCTATACACAAACAACTACTGCTCAGGAAGTAGGAAGGCAGAAGGTGGGGCAGTTTATGCAAATTTATGCTGTCAATGTGCCTTGCACATTCATGCAGAATTTCTAGATCCTTGCTGGAAACAAGAGAGCAGGCCTTGTTTCAGATCAACTGTCCCTAGCAAGGAACTTCTGAGCACATCCATTCTTTTGCTCTCTAGCCCCTGGCTTGGGACTCACCCTCACTGGCTGAGGAGTGAAGTTCTGCATACCAACGTTGCATAGAGGGTATGTTTGTGATTGGTTTGAGATGGGTGGGAGGTCAAGAGCAGGGAAAAGCAAGTCACTTTCACTTTTAGTCTCCTCTTCTATGCCTACCTGCCGTTCACTCACTCTGTCTTTGTTTCATTCTCTCCTTCCTCAACACCCCATCTCACTCACTCGCTCTATCATTTGTGCTCTTTCCCCTTGCTCTTCATTTCATAGTGGAAACATCTCTTGAATGGATCATTAGAAAATGAGGTTACATAAAATTAAAAATCTACTTATTAGAAACCAAAAATATCACAAGACTGAATGTAAGCCATTTCTTCAATAAAAGGGATTTTTTAGGCACCCCCCAAAAAACACATAAAACACCACTAGTGCTAGAAGAATATTATAAGAGCTTGAAGACAGAATTGGGCAAATTCATTTGCAGTTGAAACTGAAGTTTGGTACTTATTCAGATATTTTATGCACTGCCAATTTTTAGCTTAGATTCTGAAGGAACGCAGAGACAAAATGGACTTAAAGTTTTGTCAGAAGTGGGATTCGAAGCCACGCCTCGAGGAGAGACTGCGGCCTTAACGCAGCGCCTTAGACCACTCGGCCATCCTGACCACATGTTGCTTGTCCATCTACATAGTGAGAAAGATAGTGTGAACAAAAAAAACACACATCTTAGGCCATAAGTGGCTATAGCAAGAAAAAAACTCACTGCACTTTTCCAAAAAGACAACCATATAAGCCCATGTGAGGGAAATGATCTGATTTTCTCCCTCAAGAAAATAGAAGATTAAACACAGGTTTGTCAGAAGTGGGATTTGAACCCACGCCTCCAGAAGAGACTGCGACCTGAACGCAGCGCCTTAGACCACTCGGCCATCCTGACTTGCATTTGCAGCACCTTCCACAAGCCAGACAGCCATGCAAGTGGGGTACCGAAAAGGCATGCCCTCAATTTATTTATCCCATTATAAGCATTTCCAACAGATCTTTGAACAATCCATACAGAGCAGTACCTATGAAGAACTCTTTAGACCTTTAAAGCGTACAAAGAGAAAGTGCTATTCACCAGCCACTTGAACGGCCCAAAGCTACTTTGAAATTGAGTCAACAGCCACATCTTGGCTGACTAAAGCAAATTCAACAAGGGAGCTCAATGTCACAACATAGGGTGGAATACGCAAATCTAAGCAGCCCCTGATCACAGCCCTAAGGACATTGCTGTAAGTGTGCTGGAGTACAGCTGTCTACCAGGTGCTTGGCATTCTTCCAAATTTGCATGGCCTGTCTGGCCAGGGAATACAAGAGCATGACTCTTCTAGATGAGCTCTTACATGGGTCCTAAGCTCATTTGGTAAGGATTGCACTTTATCAGCAAGACTTTGTACAACAGAAATATATGAGAAACCCAAGCTCTCTTGACTAGACGAGGACGGAATAACGCCCAGGTGAAGACGAACAGATGCAACTTCCATCAGATGTTATCCTGATGAAGAAGATTATATCTCCAAAAGTCATTTCATAAGTGGGATTCGAACCTATACCTCCAGAGGAGACTGCACCCTAAACACAGCGGCTTAGTCCACTCGGCCATCCTGACAGTGAAGAGGCCTAAGAAATGTATAAAAGTCACTCAGAAATGTCTGCGTCCATGCAAGCTTGAAATAATTTCAACCTTCAAACACAAGGTGCAACTTTTTGCACAGGACAATAAACACAGAAGATCACATATGAAAGCATTTCATTTCACAGGTGTACTGTTTTTATGCTTTTAGAATAACTTATACCTCTCACCAGCTATTTAGGGTTCTGTATCCTACTCACAAAATTATCTTGCCTGCGACCTCTCTCTTTATACACAAACAACTACTGCTCAGGAAGTAGGAAGGCAGAAGGTGGGGCAGTTTATGCAAATTTATGCTGCCAATGTGCCTTGCAGATTCATGCAGAATTTCTAGATCCTTGCTGGAAACAAGAGAGCAGGCCTTGTTTCAGATCAACTGTCCCTAGCAAGGAACGTCTGAGCACATCCATTCTTTTGCTCTCTAGCCCCTGGCTTGGGACTCACCCTCACTGGCTGAGGAGTGAAGTTCTGCATACCAACGTTGCATAGAAGGTATGTTTGTGATTGGTTTGAGATGGGTGGGAGGTCAAGAGCAGCACTCGCTCTATCATTTGTGCTCTTTCCCCTTGCTCTTCATTTCATAGTGGAAACATCTCTTGAATGGATCATTAGAAAATGAGGCTACATAAAATTAAAAATCTACTTATTGGAAACCAAAAATATCACAAGACTGAATGTAAGCCATTTCTTCAATAAAAGGGATTTTTTAGGCACCCCCCAAAAAACACATAAAACACCACTAGTGCTAGAAGAATATTATAAGAGCTTGAAGACAGAATTGGGCAAATTCATTTGCAGTTGAAACTGAAGTTTGGTACTTATTCAGATATTTTATGCACTGCCAATTTTTAGCTTAGATTCTGAAGGAACGCAGAGACAAAATGGACTTAAAGTTTTGTCAGAAGTGGGATTCGAACCCACGCCTCGAGGAGAGACTGCAGCCTTAACGCAGCCCCTTAGACCACTCGGCCATCCTGACCACATGTTGCTTGTTCATCTACATAGTGAGAAAGATAGTGTGAACAAAAAAAACACACATCTTAGGCCATAAGTGGCTATAGCAAGAAAAAAACTCACTGCACTTTTCCAAAAAGACAACCATATAAGCCCATGTGAGGGAAATGATCTGATTTTCTCCCTCAAGAAAAAAGAAGATTAAACACAGGTTTGTCAGAAGTGGGATTTGAACCCACGCCTCCAGAAGAGACTGCGACCTGAACGCAGCGCCTTAGACCACTCGGCCATCCTGACTTGCATTTGCAGCACCTTCCACAAGCCAGACAGCCATGCAAGTGGGGTACCGAAAAGGCATGTCCTCAATTTATTTATCCCATTATAAGCATTTCCAACAGATCTTTGAACAATCCATACAGAGCAGTACCTATGAAGAACTCTTTAGACCTTTAAAGCGTACAAAGAGAAAGTGCTATTCACCAGCCACTTGAACGGCCCAAAGCTGCTTTGAAATTAAGTCAATAGCCACATCTTGGCTGACTAAAGCAAATTCAAAAAGGGATCTCAATGTCACAACATAGGGTGGAATTCGCAAATCTAAGCAGCCCCTGATCACTGCCCTGAGGAAATTGCTGTAAGTGTGCTGGAGTCCAGCTGTCTACCAGGTGCTTGGCATTCTACCAAATTTGTATGGCCTGTCTGGCCAGGGAATACAAGAGAATGACTCTTCTAGATGAGCTCTTACATGGGTCATAAGCTCATTTGGTAAGGATTGCACTTTATCAGCAAGACTTTGTACAACAGAAATATATGAGAAACCCAAGCTCTCTTGACTAGACGAGGACAGAATAACGTCCCAGGTGAAGACGAACAGAAGCACCTTCCATCAGATGTTATCCTGATGAAGAAGATTATATCTCCAAAAGTCATTTCAGAAGTGGGATTCGAACCCACGTCTCCAGAGGAGACTGTGGCCTAAACACAGCACCTTAGACCACTCGGCCATCCTGACAGTGAAGAGTCCTAAGAAATGTATAAAAGTCACTCAGAAATTTCTGCGTCCATGCAAGCTTGAAATAATTGCAACCTTCAAACACAAGGTGCAACTTTTTGCACAGGACAATAAACACAGAAGATCACATATGAAAGCATTTCATTTCACAGGTGTACTGTTTTTATGCTTTTAGAATAACTTATACCTCTCACCAGCTATTTAGGGTTCTGTATCCTACTCACAAAATTACCTTGCCTGCGACCTTTCTCTCTATACACAAACAACTACTGCTCAGGAAGTAGGAAGGCAGAAGGTGGGGCAGTTTATGCAAATGTATGCTGTCAATGTGCCTTGCACATTCATGCAGAATTTCTAGATCCTTGCTGGAAACAAGAGAGCAGGCCTTGTTTCAGATCAACTGTCCCTAGCAAGGAACGTCTGAGCACATCCATTCTTTTGCTCTCTAGCCCCTGGCTTGGGACTCACACTCACTGGCTGAGGAGTGAAGTTCTGCATACCAACGTTGCATAGAAGGTATGTTTGTGATTGGTTTGAGATGGGTGGGAGGTCAAGAGCAGGGAAAAGCAAGTCACTTTCACTTCTAGTCTCCTCTTCTATGCCTACCTGCCGTTCACTCACTCTGTCTTTGTTTCATTCTCTCCTTCCTCAACACCCCATCTCACTCACTCGCTCTATCATTTGTGCTCTTTCCCCTTGCTCTTCATTTCATAGTGGAAACATCTCTTGAATGGATCATTAGAAAATGAGGTTACATAAAATTAAAAATCTACTTATTGGAAACCAAAAATATCACAAGACTGAATGTAAGCCATTTCTTCAATAAAAGGGATTTTTTAGGCACCCCCCAAAAAACACATAAAACACCACTAGTGCTAGAAGAATATTATAAGAGCTTGAAGACAGAATTGGGCAAATTCATTTGCAGTTGAAACTGAAGTTTGGTACTTATTCAGATATTATATGCACTGCCAAATTTTAGCTGAGATTCTGAAGGAACGCAGAGACAAAATGGACTTAAAGTTTTGTCAGAAGTGGGATTCGAACCCACGCCTCCAGGAGAGACTGCGGCCTTAACGCAGCGCCTTAGACCACTCGGCCATCCTGACCACATGTTGCTTGTCCATCTACATAGTCAGAAAGATAGTTTGAACAAAAAAACACACATCTTAGGCCATGAGTGGCTATAGCAAGAAAAAAACTCACTGCACTTTTCCAAAAAGACAACCATATAAGCCCATGTGAGGGAAATGATCTGATTTTCTCCCTCAAGAAAAAAGAAGATTAAACACAGGTTTGTCAGAAGTGGGATTTGAACCCACGCCTCCAGAAGAGACTGCAACCTGAACGCAGAGTCTTAGACCACTTGGCCATCCTGACTTGCATTTGCAGCACCTTCCACAAGCCAGACAGCCATGCAAGTTTGGTACCGAAAAGGCATGCCCTCAATTTATTTATCCCATTATAAGCATTTCCAACAGATCTTTGAACAATCCATACAGAGCAGTACCTATGAAGAACTCTTTAGACCTTTAAAGCGTACAAAGAGAAAGTGCTATTCACCAGCCACTTGAACGGCCCAAAGCTGCTTTGAAATTGAGTCAACAGCCACATCTTGGCTGACTAAAGCAAATTCAACAAGGGAGCTCAATGTCACAACATAGGGTGGAATACGCAAATCTAAGCAGCCCCTGATCACAGCCCTGAGGACATTGCTGTAAGTGTGCTGGAGTACAGCTGTCTACCAGGTGCTTGGCATTCTTCCAAATTTGCATGGCCTGTCTGGCCAGGGAATACAAGAGCATGACTCTTCTAGATGAGCTCTTACATGGGTCCTAAGCTCATTTGGTAAGGATTGCACTTTATCAGCAAGACTTTGTACAACAGAAATATATGAGAAACCCAAGCTCTCTTGACTAGACGAGGACGGAATAACGTCCCAGGTGAAGACGAACAGATGCAACTTCCATCAGATGTTATCCTGATGAAGAAGATTATATCTCCAAAAGTCATTTCAGAAGTGGGATTCGAACCCACACCTCCAGAGGAGACTGCACCCTAAACACAGCGCCTTAGTCCACTCGGCCATCCTGACATTGTAGAGGCCTAACAAATGTATAAAAGTCACTCAGAAATGTCTGCGTCCATGCAAGCTTGAAATAATTTCAACCTTCAAACACAAGGTGCAACTTTTTGCACAGGACAATAAACACAGAAGATCACATATGAAAGCATTTCATTTCACAGGTGTACTGTTTTTATGCTTTTAGAATAACTTATACCTCTCACCAGCTATTTAGGGTTCTGTATCCTACTCACAAAATTATCTTGCCTGCGACCTCTCTCTTTATACACAAACAACTACTGCTCAGGAAGTAGGAAGGCAGAAGGTGGGGCAGTTTATGCAAATTTATGCTGTCAATGTGCCTTGCAGATTCATGCAGAATTTCTAGATCCTTGCTGGAAACAAGAGAGCAGGCCTTGTTTCAGATCAACTGTCCCTAGCAAGGAACGTCTGAGCACATCCATTCTTTTGCTCTCTAGCCCCTGGCTTGGGACTCACCCTCACTGGCTGAGGAGTGAAGTTCTGCATACCAACGTTGCATAGAAGGTATGTTTGTGATTGGTTTGAGATGGGTGGGAGGTCAAGAGCAGCACTCGCTCTATCATTTGTGCTCTTTCCCCTTGCTCTTCATTTCATAGTGGAAACATCTCTTGAATGGATCATTAGAAAATGAGATTACATAAAATTAAAAATCTACTTATTGGAAACCAAAAATATCACAAGACTGAATGTAAGCCATTTCTTCAATAAAAGGGATTTTTTAGGCACCCCCCAAAAAACACATAAAACACCACTAGTGCTAGAAGAATATTATAAGAGCTTGAAGACAGAATTGGGCAAATTCATTTGCAGTTGAAACTGAAGTTTGGTACTTATTCAGATATTTTATGCACTGCCAATTTTTAGCTTAGATTCTGAAGGAACGCAGAGACAAAATGGACTTAAAGTTTTCTCAGAAGTGGGATTCGAACCCACGCCTCAAGGAGAGACTGCGGCCTTAACGCAGCGCCTTAGACCACTCGGCCATCCTGACCACATGTTGCTTGTCCATCTACATAGTGAGAAAGATAGTGTGAACAAAAAAAACACACATCTTAGGCCATAAGTGGCTATAGCAAGAAAAAAACTCACTGCACTTTTCCAAAAAGACAACCATATAAGCCCATGTGAGGGAAATGATCTGATTTTCTCCCTCAAGAAAAAAGAAGATTAAACACAGGTTTGTCAGAAGTGGGATTTGAACCCACGCCTCCAGAAGAGACTGCGACCTGAACGCAGCGCCTTAGACCACTCGGCCATCCTGACTTGCATTTGCAGCACCTTCCACAAGCCAGACAGCCATGCAAGTGGGGTACCGAAAAGGCATGCCCTCAATTTATTTATCCCATTATAAGCATTTCCAACAGATCTTTGAACAATCCATACAGAGCAGTACCTATGAAGAACTCTTTAGACCTTTAAAGCGTACAAAGAGAAAGTGCTATTCACCAGCCACTTGAACGGCCCAAAGCTGCTTTGAAATTGAGTCAATAGCCACATCTTGGCTGACTAAAGCAAATTCAACAAGGGATCTCAATGTCACAACATAGGGTGGAATTCGCAAATCTAAGCAGCCCCTGATCACTGCCCTGAGGAAATTGCTGTAAGTGTGCTGGAGTCCAGCTGTCTACCAGGTGCTTGGCATTCTTCCAAATTTGTATGGCCTGTCTGGCCAGGGAATACAAGAGAATGACTCTTCTAGATGAGCTCTTACATGGGTCATAAGCTCATTTGGTAAGGATTGCACTTTATCAGCAAGACTTTGTACAACAGAAATATATGAGAAACCCAAGCTCTCTTGACTAGACGAGGACAGAATAACGTCCCAGGTGAAGACGAACAGAAGCAACTTCCATCAGATGTTATCCTGATGAAGAAGATTATATCTCCAAAAGTCATTTCAGAAGTGGGATTCGAACCCACGTCTCCAGAGGAGACTGTGGCCTAAACACAGCACCTTAGACCACTCGGCCATCCTGACAGTGATGAGTCCTAAGAAATGTATAAAAGTCACTCAGAAATTTCTGCGTCCATGCAAGCTTGAAATAATTTCAACCTTCAAACACAAGGTGCAACTTTTTGCACAGGACAATAAACACAGAAGATCACATATGAAAGCATTTCATTTCACAGGTGTACTGTTTTTATGCTTTTAGAATAACTTATACCTCTCACCAGCTATTTAGGGTTCTGTATCCTACTCACAAAATTACCTTGCCTGCGACCTTTCTCTCTATACACAAACAACTACTGCTCAGGAAGTAGGAAGGCAGAAGGTGGGGCAGTTTATGCAAATTTATGCTGTCAATGTGCCTTGCACATTCATGCAGAATTTCTAGATCCTTGCTGGAAACAAGAGAGCAGGCCTTGTTTCAGATCAACTGTCCCTAGCAAGGAACGTCTGAGCACATCCATTCTTTTGCTCTCTAGCCCCTGGCTTGGGACTCACACTCACTGGCTGAGGAGTGAAGTTCTGCATACCAACGTTGCATAGAAGGTATGTTTGTGATTGGTTTGAGATGGGTGGGAGGTCAAGAGCAGGGAAAAGCAAGTCACTTTCACTTCTAGTCTCCTCTTCTATGCCTACCTGCCGTTCACTCACTCTGTCTTTGTTTCATTCTCTCCTTCCTCAACACCCCATCTCACTCACTGGCTCTATCATTTGTGCTCTTTCCCCTTGCTCTTCATGTCATAGTGGAAACATCTCTTGAATGGATCATTAGAAAATGAGGTTACATAAAATTAAAAATCTACTTATTGGAAACCAAAAATATCACAAGACTGAATGTAAGCCATTTCTTCAATAAAAGGGATTTTTAGGCACCCCCCAAAAAACACATAAAACACCACTAGTGCTAGAAGAATATTATACGAGCTTGAAGACAGAATTGGGCAAATTCATTTGCAGTTGACACTGAAGTTTGGTACTTATTCAGATATTATATGCACTGCCAATTTTTAGCTGAGATTCTGAAGGAACGCAGAGACAAAATGGACTTAAAGTTTTGTCAGAAGTGGGATTCGAACCCACGCCTCCAGGAGAGACTGCGGCCTTAACGCAGCGCCTTAGACCACTCGGCCATCCTGGCCACATGTTGCTTGTCCATCTACATAGTGAGAAAGATAGTGTGAACAAAAAAAACACACATCTTAGGCCATAAGTGGCTATAGCAAGAAAAAAACTCACTGCACTTTTCCAAAAAGACAACCATATAAGCCCATGTGAGGGAAATCATCTGATTTTCTCCCTCAAGAAAAAAGAAGATTAAACACAGGTTTGTCAGAAGTGGGATTTGAACCCACGCCTCCAGAAGAGACTGCAACCTGAACGCAGAGTCTTAGACCACTTGGCCATCCTGACTTGCATTTGCAGCACCTTCCACAAGCCAGACAGCCATGCAAGTTTGGTACCGAAAAGGCATGCCCTCAATTTATTTATCCCATTATAATCATTTCCAACAGATCTTTGAACAATCCATACAGAGCAGTACCTATGAAGAACTCTTTAGACCTTTAAAGCGTACAAAGAGAAAGTGCTATTCACCAGCCACTTGAACGGCCCAAAGCTGCTTTGAAATTGAGTCAACAGCCACATCTTGGCTGACTAAAGCAAATTCAACAAGGGAGCTCAATGTCACAACATAGGGTGGAATACGCAAATCTAAGCAGCCCCTGATCACAGCCCTGAGGACATTGCTGTAAGTGTGCTGGAGTACAGCTGTCTACCAGGTGCTTGGCATTCTTCCAAATTTGCATGGCCTGTCTGGCCAGGGAATACAAGAGCATGACTCTTCTAGATGAGCTCTTACATGGGTCCTAAGCTCATTTGGTAAGGATTGCACTTTATCAGCAAGACTTTGTACAACAGAAATATATGAGAAACCCAAGCTCTCTTGACTAGACGAGGACAGAATAACGTCCCAGGTGAAGACGAACAGAAGCAACTTCCATCAGATGTTATCCTGATGAAGAAGATTATATCTCCAAAAGTCATTTCAGAAGTGGGATTTGAACCCTCGCCTCCAGAGGAGACTGCGGCCTAAACACAGCGCCTTAGACCACTCGGCCATCCTGACAGTGAAGAGTCCTAAGAAATGTATAAAAGTCACTCAGAAATTTCTGCGTCCATGCAAGCTTGAAATAATTTCAACCTTCAAACACAAGGTGCAACTTTTTGCACAGGACAATAAACACAGAAGATCACATATGAAAGCATTTCATTTCACAGGTGTACTGTTTTTATGCTTTTAGAATAACTTATACCTCTCACCAGCTATTTAGGGTTCTGTATCCTACTCACAAAATTATCTTGCCTGCGACTTCTCTCTTTATACACAAACAACTACTGCTCAGGAAGTAGGAAGGCAGAAGGTGGGGCAGTTTATCCAAATTTATGCTGTCAATGTGCCTTGCAGATTCATGCAGAATTTCTAGATCCTTGCTGGAAACAAGAGAGCAGGCCTTGTTTCAGATCAACTGTCCCTAGCAAGGAACGTCTGAGCACATCCATTCTTTTGCTCTCTAGCCCCTGTCTTGGGACTCACCCTCACTGGCTGAGGAGTGAAGTTCTGCATACCAACGTTGCATAGAAGGTATGTTTGTGATTGGTTTGAGATGGGTGGGAGGTCAAGAGCAGGGAAAGCAAGTCACCTTCACTTCTAGTCTCCTCTTCTATGCCTACCTGCCGTTCACTCACTCTGTCTTTGTTTCATTCTCTCCTTCCTCAACACCCCATCTCACTCACTGGCTCTATCATTTGTGCTCTTTCCCCTTGCTCTTCATTTCATAGTGGAAACATCTCTTGAATGGATCATTAGAAAATGAGGTTACATATAATTAAAAATCTACTTATTGGAAACCAAAAATATCACAAGACTGAATGTAAGCCATTTCTTCAATAAAAGGGATTTTTTAGGCACCCCCCAAAAAACACATAAAACACCACTAGTGCTAGAAGAATATTATACGAGCTTGAAGACAGAATTGGGCAAATTCATTTGCAGTTGAAACTGAAGTTTGGTACTTATTCAGATATTATATGCACTGCCAATTTTTAGCTGAGATTCTGAAGGAACGCAGAGACAAAATGGACTTAAAGGTTTGTCAGAAGTGGGATTCGAACCCACGCCTCCAGGAGAGACTGCGGCCTTAACGCAGTGCCTTAGACCACTCGGCCATCCTGACCACATGTTGCTTGTCCATCTACATAGTGAGAAAGATAGTGTGAACAAAAAAAAACACACATCTTAGGCCATGAGTGGCTATAGCAAAAAAAAAAACTCACTGCACTTTTCCAAAAAGACAACCATATAAGCCCATGTGAGGGAAATGATCTGATTTTCTCCCTCAAGAAAAAAGAAGATTAAACACAGGGTTGTCAGAAGTGGGATTTGAACCCACGCCTCCAGAAGAGACTGCGACCTGAACGCAGCGCCTTAGACCACTCGGCCATCCTGACTTGCAATTGCAGCACCTTCCACAAGCCAGACAGCCATGCAAGTGGGGTACGGAAAAGGCATGCCCTCAATTTATTTATCCCATTATAAGCATTTCCAACAGATTTTTGAACAATCCATACAGAGCAGTACCTATGAAGAACTCTTTAGACCTTTAATGAGTACAAAGAGAAAGTGCTATTCACCAGCCACTTGAACGGCCCAAAGCTGCTTTGAAATTGAGTCAACAGCCACATCTTGGCTGACTAAAGCAAATTCAACAAGGGAGCTCAATGTCACAACATAGGGTGGAATACACAAATCTAAGCAGCCCCTGATCACAGCCCTGAGGACATTGCTGTAAGTGTGCTGGAGTACAGCTGTCTACCAGGTGCTTGGCATTCTTCCAAATTTGCATGGCCTGTCTGGCCAGGGAATACAAGAGCATGACTCTTCTAGATGAGCTCTTACATGGGTCCTAAGCTCATTTGGTAAGGATTGCACTTCATCAGCAAGACTTTGTAAAACAGAAATATATGAGAAACCCAAGCTCTCTTGACTAGACGAGGACGGAATAACGTCCCAGGTGAAGACGAAGAGATGCAACTTCCATCAGATGTTATCCTGATGAAGAAGATTATATCTCCAAAAGTCATTTCAGAAGTGGGATTCGAACCCACGCCTCCAGAGGAGACTGCAGCCTATACACAGCGCCTTAGACCACTCGGCCATCCTGACAGTGAAGAGTCCTAAGAAATGTATAAAAGTCACTCAGAAATTTCTGCGTCCATGCAAGCTTGAAATAATTTCAACCTTCAAACACAAGGTGCAACTTTTTGCACAGGACAATAAACACAGAAGATCACATATGAAAGCATTTCATTTCACAGGTGTACTGTTTTTATGCTTTTAGAATAACTTATACCTCTCACCAGCTAGTTAGGGTTCTGTATCCTACTCACAAAATTATCTTGCCTGCGACCTCTCTCTTTATACACAAACAACTATTGCTCAGGAAGTAGGAAGGCAGAAGGTGGGGCAGTTTATGCAAATTTATGCTGTCAATGTGCCTTGCAGATTCATGCAGAATTTCTAGATCCTTGCTGGAAACAAGAGAGCAGGCCTTGTTTCAGATCAACTGTCCCTAGCAAGGAACGTCTGAGCACATCCATTCTTTTGCTCTCTAGCCCCTGGCTTGGGACTCACCCTCACTGGCTGAGGAGTGAAGTTCTGCATACCAACGTTGCATAGAAGGTATGTTTGTGATTGGTTTGAGATGGGTGGGAGGTCAAGAGCAGGGAAACGCAAGTCACCTTCACTTCTAGTCTCCTCTTCTATGCCTACCTGCCGTTCACTCACTCTGTCTTTGTTTCATTCTCTCCTTTCTCAACACCCCATCTCACTCACTGGCTCTATCATTTGTGCTCTTTCCCCTTGCTCTTCATTTCATAGTGGAAACATCTCTTGAATGGATCATTAGAAAATGAGGTTACATAAAATTAAAAATCTACTTATTGGAAACCAAAAATATCACAAGACTGAATGTAAGCCATTTCTTCAATAAAAGGGATTTTTTAGGCACCCCCCAAAAAACACATAAAACACCACTAGTGCTAGAAGAATATTATACGAGCTTGAAGACAGAATTGGGCAAATTCATTTGCAGTTGACACTGAAGTTTGGTACTTATTCAGATATTATATGCACTGCCAATTTTTAGCTGAGAATCTGAAGGAACGCAGAGACAAAATGGACATAAAGTTTTGTCAGAAGTGGGATTCGAACCCACGCCTCCAGGAGAGACTGCGGCCTTAACGCAGCGCCTTAGACCACTCGGCCATCCTGACCACATGTTGCTTGTCCATCTACATAGTGAGAAAGATAGTGTGAACAAAAAAAACACACATCTTAGGCCATAAGTGGCTATAGCAAGAAAAAAACTCACTGCACTTTTCCAAAAAGACAACCATATAAGCCCATGTGAGGGAAATGATCTGATTTTCTCCCTCAAGAAAAAAGAAGATTAAACACAGGGTTGTCAGAAGTGGGTTTTGAACCCACGCCTCCAGAAGAGACTGCGACCTGAACGCAGCGCCTTAGACCACTCGGCCATCCTGACTTGCAATTGCAGCACCTTCCACAAGCCAGACAGCCATGCAAGTGGGGTACGGAAAAGGCATGCCCTCAATTTATTTATCCCATTATAAGCATTTCCAACAGATCTTTGAACAATCCATACAGAGCAGTACCTATGAAGAACTCTTTAGACCTTTAATGAGTACAAAGAGAAAGTGCTATTCACCAGCCACTTGAACGGCCCAAAGCTGCTTTGAAATTGAGTCAACAGCCACATCTTGGCTGACTAAAGCAAATTCAACAAGGGAGCTCAATGTCACAACATAGGGTGGAATACACAAATCTAAGCAGCCCCTGATCACAGCCCTGAGGACATTGCTGTAAGTGTGCTGGAGTACAGCTGTCTACCAGGTGCTTGGCATTCTTCCAAATTTGCATGGCCTGTCTGGCCAGGGAATACAAGAGCATGACTCTTCTAGATGAGCTCTTACATGGGTCCTAAGCTCATTTGGTAAGGATTGCACTTTATCAGCAAGACTTTGTAAAACAGAAATATATGAGAAACCCAAGCTCTCTTGACTAGACGAGGACGGAATAACGTCCCAGGTGAAGACGAAGAGATGCAACTTCCATCAGATGTTATCCTGATGAAGAAGATTATATCTCCAAAAGTCATTTCAGAAGTGGGATTCGAACCCACGCCTCCAGAGGAGACTGCAGCCTATACACAGCGCCTTAGACCACTCGGCCATCCTGACAGTGAAGAGTCCTAAGAAATGTATAAAAGTCACTCAGAAATTTCTGCGTCCATGCAAGCTTGAAATAATTTCAACCTTCAAACACAAGGTGCAACTTTTTGCACAGGACAATAAACACAGAAGATCACATATGAAAGCATTTCATTTCACAGGTGTACTGTTTTTATGCTTTTAGAATAACTTATACCTCTCACCAGCTAGTTAGGGTTCTGTATCCTACTCACAAAATTATCTTGCCTGCGACCTCTCTCTTTATACACAAACAACTATTGCTCAGGAAGTAGGAAGGCAGAAGGTGGGGCAGTTTATGCAAATTTATGCTGTCAATGTGCCTTGCAGATTCATGCAGAATTTCTAGATCCTTGCTGGAAACAAGAGAGCAGGCCTTGTTTCAGATCAACTGTCCCTAGCAAGGAACGTCTGAGCACATCCATTCTTTTGCTCTCTAGCCCCTGGCTTGGGACTCACCCTCACTGGCTGAGGAGTGAAGTTCTGCATACCAACGTTGCATAGAAGGTATGTTTGTGATTGGTTTGAGATGGGTGGGAGGTCAAGAGCAGGGAAAAGCAAGTCACCTTCACTTCTAGTCTCCTCTTCTATGCCTACCTGCCGTTCACTCACTCTGTCTTTGTTTCATTCTCTCCTTTCTCAACACCCCATCTCACTCACTGGCTCTATCATTTGTGCTCTTTCCCCTTGCTCTTCATTTCATAGTGGAAACATCTCTTGAATGGATCATTAGAAAATGAGGTTACATAAAATTAAAAATCTACTTATTGGAAACCAAAAATATCACAAGACTGAATGTAAGCCATTTCTTCAATAAAAGGGATTTTTTAGGCACCCCCCAAAAAACACATAAAACACCACTAGTGCTAGAAGAATATTATACGAGCTTGAAGACAGAATTGGGCAAATTCATTTGCAGTTGACACTGAAGTTTGGTACTTATTCAGATATTATATGCACTGCCAATTTTTAGCTGAGAATCTGAAGGAACGCAGAGACAAAATGGACATAAAGTTTTGTCAGAAGTGGGATTCGAACCCACGCCTCCAGGAGAGACTGCGGCCTTAACGCAGCGCCTTAGACCACTCGGCCATCCTGACCACATGTTGCTTGTCCATCTACATAGTGAGAAAGATAGTGTGAACAAAAAAAACACACATCTTAGGCCATAAGTGGCTATAGCAAGAAAAAAACTCACTGCACTTTTCCAAAAAGACAACCATATAAGCCCATGTGAGGGAAATGATCTGATTTTCTCCCTCAAGAAAAAAGAAGATTAAACACAGGTTTGTCAGAAGTGGGATTTGAACCCACGCCTCCAGAAGAGACTGCGACCTGAACGCAGTGCCTTAGACCACTCGGCCATCCTGACTTGCATTTGCAGCACCTTCCACAAGCCAGACAGCCATGCAAGTGGGGTACCGAAAGGCATGCCCTCAATTTATTTATCCCATTATAAGCATTTCCAACAGATCTTTGAACAATCCATACAGAGCAGTACCTATGAAGAACTCTTTAGACCTTTAAAGCGTACAAAGAGAAAGTGCTATTCACCAGCCACTTGAACGGCCCAAAGCTACTTTGAAATTGAGTCAACAGCCACATCTTGGCTGACTAAAGCAAATTCAACAAGGGAGCTCAATGTCACAACATAGGGTGGAATACGCAAATCTAAGCAGCCCCTGATCACAGCCGACATTGCTGTAAGTGTGCTGGAGTACAGCTGTCTACCAGGTGCTTGGCATTCTTCCAAATTTGCATGGCCTGTCTGGCCAGGGAATACAAGAGCATGACTCTTCTAGATGAGCTCTTACATGGGTCCTAAGCTCATTTGGTAAGGATTGCACTTTATCAGCAAGACTTTGTACAACAGAAATATATGAGAAACCCAAGCTCTCTTGACTAGACGAGGACGGAATAACGTCCCAGGTGAAGACGAACAGATGCAACTTCCATCAGATGTTATCCTGATGAAGAAGATTATATCTCCAAAAGTCATTTCAGAAGTGGGATTCGATCCCACGCCTCCAGAGGAGACTGCAGCCTAAACACAGCGCCTTAGACCACTCGGCCATCCTGACAGTGAAGAGTCCTAAGAAATGTATAAAAGTCACTCAGAAATTTCTGCGTCCATGCAAGCTTGAAATAATTTCAACCTTCAAACACAAGGTGCAACTTTTTGCACAGGACAATAAACACAGAAGATCACATATGAAAGCATTTCATTTCACAGGTGTACTGTTTTTATGCTTTTAGAATAACTTATACCTCTCACCAGCTATTTAGGGTTCTGTATCCTACTCACAAAATTACCTTGCCTGCGACCTTTCTCTCTATACACAAACAACTACTGCTCAGGAAGTAGGAAGGCAGAAGGTGGGGCAGTTTATGCAGATTTATGCTGGCAATGTGCCTTGCACATTCATGCAGAATTTCTAGATCCTTGCTTGAAACAAGAGAGCAGGCCTTGTTTCAGATCAACTGTCCCTAGCAAGGAACGTCTGAGCACATCCATTCTTTTGCTCTCTAGCCCCTGGCTTGGGACTCACCCTCACTGCCTGAGGAGTGAAGTTCTGCATACCAACGTTGCATAGAAGGTATGTTTGTGATTGGTTTGAGATGGGTGGGAGGTCAAGAGCAGGGAAAAGCAAGTCACTTTCACTTCTAGTCTCCTCTTCTATGCCTACCTGCCGTTCACTCACTCTGTCTTTGTTTCATTCTCTCCTTCCTCAACACCCCATCTCACTCACTCGCTCTATCATTTGTGCTCTTTCCCCTTGCTCTTCATTTCATAGTGGAAACATCTCTTGAATGGATCATTAGAAAATGAGGTTACATAAAATTAAAAATCTACTTATTGGAAACCAAAAATATCACAAGACTGAATGTAAGCCATTTCTTCAATAAAAGGGATTTTTTAGGCACCCCCCAAAAAACACATAAAACACCACTAGTGCTAGAAGAATATTATACGAGCTTGAAGACAGAATTGGGCAAATTCATTTGCAGTTGAAACTGAAGTTTGGTACTTATTCAGATATTATATGCACTGCCAATTTTTAGCTGAGATTCTGAAGGAACGCAGAGACAAAATGGACATAAAGTTTTGTCAGAAGTTGGATTCGAACCCACGCCTCCAGGAGAGACTGCGGCCTTAACGCAGCGCCTTAGACCACTCGGCCATCCTGACCACATGTTGCTTGTCCATCTACATAGTGAGAAAGATAGTGTGAACAAAAAAAACACACATCTTAGGCCATAAGTGGCTATAGCAAGAAAAAAACTCACTGCACTTTTCCAAAAAGACAACCATATAAGCCCATGTGAGGGAAATGATCTGATTTTCTCCCTCAAGAAAATAGAAGATTAAACACAGGTTTGTCAGAAGTGGGATTTGAACCCACGCCTCCAGAAGAGACTGCATCCTGAACGCAGCGCCTTAGACCACTCAGCCATCCTGACTTGCTTTTGCAGCACCTTCCACAAGCCAGACAGCCATGCAAGTTTGGTACCGAAAAGGCATGCCCTCAATTTATTTATCCCATTATAATTATTTCCAACAGATCTTTGAACAATCCATACAGAGCAGTACCTATGAAGAACTCTTTAGACCTTTAAAGCGTACAAAGAGAAAGTGCTATTCACCAGCCACTTGAACGGCCCAAAGCTGCTTTGAAATTGAGTCAACAGCCACATCTTGGCTGACTAAAGCAAATTCAACAAGGGATCTCAATGTCACAACATAGGGTGGAATTCGCAAATCTAAGTAGCCCCTGATCACTGCCCTGAGGAAATTGCTGTTAGTGTGCTGGAGTCCAGTTGTCTACCATGTGCTTGGCATTCTTCCAAATGTGTATGGCCTGTCTGGCCAGGGAATACAAGAGAATGACTCTTCTAGATGAGCTCTTACATGGGTCATAAGCTCATTTGGTAAGGATTGCACTTTATCAGCAAGACTTTGTAAAACAGAAATATATGAGAAACCCAAGCTCTCTTGACTAGACGAGGACGGAATAACGTCCCAGGTGAAGACGAAGAGATGCAACTTCCATCAGATGTTATCCTGATGAAGAAGATTATATCTCCAAAAGTCATTTCAGAAGTGGGATTCGAACCCACGCCTCCAGAGGAGACTGCAGCCTATACACAGCGCCTTAGACCACTCGGCCATCCTGACAGTGAAGAGTCCTAAGAAATGTATAAAAGTCACTCAGAAATTTCTGCGTCCATGCAAGCTTGAAATAATTTCAACCTTCAAACACAAGGTGCAACTTTTTGCACAGGACAATAAACACAGAAGATCACATATGAAAGCATTTCATTTCACAGGTGTACTGTTTTTATGCTTTTAGAATAACTTATACCTCTCACCAGCTAGTTAGGGTTCTGTATCCTACTCACAAAATTATCTTGCCTGCGACCTCTCTCTTTATACACAAACAACTATTGCTCAGGAAGTAGGAAGGCAGAAGGTGGGGCAGTTTATGCAAATTTATGCTGTCAATGTGCCTTGCAGATTCATGCAGAATTTCTAGATCCTTGCTGGAAACAAGAGAGCAGGCCTTGTTTCAGATCAACTGTCCCTAGCAAGGAACGTCTGAGCACATCCATTCTTTTGCTCTCTAGCCCCTGGCTTGGGACTCACCCTCACTGGCTGAGGAGTGAAGTTCTGCATACCAACGTTGCATAGAAGGTATGTTTGTGATTGGTTTGAGATGGGTGGGAGGTCAAGAGCAGGGAAAAGCAAGTCACCTTCACTTCTAGTCTCCTCTTCTATGCCTACCTGCCGTTCACTCACTCTGTCTTTGTTTCATTCTCTCCTTTCTCAACACCCCATCTCACTCACTGGCTCTATCATTTGTGCTCTTTCCCCTTGCTCTTCATTTCATAGTGGAAACATCTCTTGAATGGATCATTAGAAAATGAGGTTACATAAAATTAAAAATCTACTTATTGGAAACCAAAAATATCACAAGACTGAATGTAAGCCATTTCTTCAATAAAAGGGATTTTTTAGGCACCCCCCAAAAAACACATAAAACACCACTAGTGCTAGAAGAATATTATACGAGCTTGAAGACAGAATTGGGCAAATTCATTTGCAGTTGACACTGAAGTTTGGTACTTATTCAGATATTATATGCACTGCCAATTTTTAGCTGAGAATCTGAAGGAACGCAGAGACAAAATGGACATAAAGTTTTGTCAGAAGTGGGATTCGAACCCACGCCTCCAGGAGAGACTGCGGCCTTAACGCAGCGCCTTAGACCACTCGGCCATCCTGACCACATGTTGCTTGTCCATCTACATAGTGAGAAAGATAGTGTGAACAAAAAAAACACACATCTTAGGCCATAAGTGGCTATAGCAAGAAAAAAACTCACTGCACTTTTCCAAAAAGACAACCATATAAGCCCATGTGAGGGAAATGATCTGATTTTCTCCCTCAAGAAAAAAGAAGATTAAACACAGGTTTGTCAGAAGTGGGATTTGAACCCACGCCTCCAGAAGAGACTGCGACCTGAACGCAGCGCCTTAGTCCACTCGGCCATCCTGACTTGCATTTGCAGCACCTTCCACAAGCCAGACAGCCATGCAAGTGGGGTACCGAAAGGCATGCCCTCAATTTATTTATCCCATTATAAGCATTTCCAACAGATCTTTGAACAATCCATACAGAGCAGTACCTATGAAGAACTCTTTAGACCTTTAAAGCGTACAAAGAGAAAGTGCTATTCACCAGCCACTTGAACGGCCCAAAGCTACTTTGAAATTGAGTCAACAGCCACATCTTGGCTGACTAAAGCAAATTCAACAAGGGAGCTCAATGTCACAACATAGGGTGGAATACGCAAATCTAAGCAGCCCCTGATCACAGCCGACATTGCTGTAAGTGTGCTGGAGTACAGCTGTCTACCAGGTGCTTGGCATTCTTCCAAATTTGCATGGCCTGTCTGGCCAGGGAATACAAGAGCATGACTCTTCTAGATGAGCTCTTACATGGGTCCTAAGCTCATTTGGTAAGGATTGCACTTTATCAGCAAGACTTTGTACAACAGAAATATATGAGAAACCCAAGCTCTCTTGACTAGACGAGGACGGAATAACGTCCCAGGTGAAGACGAACAGATGCAACTTCCATCAGATGTTATCCTGATGAAGAAGATTATATCTCCAAAAGTCATTTCAGAAGTGGGATTCGATCCCACGCCTCCAGAGGAGACTGCAGCCTAAACACAGCGCCTTAGATCACTCGGCCATCCTGACAGTGAAGAGTCCTAAGAAATGTATAAAAGTCACTCAGAAATTTCTGCGTCCATGCAAGCTTGAAATAATTTCAACCTTCAAACACAAGGTGCAACTTTTTGCACAGGACAATAAACACAGAAGATCACATATGAAAGCATTTCATTTCACAGGTGTACTGTTTTTATGCTTTTAGAATAACTTATACCTCTCACCAGCTATTTAGGGTTCTGTATCCTACTCACAAAATTACCTTGCCTGCGACCTTTCTCTCTATACACAAACAACTACTGCTCAGGAAGTAGGAAGGCAGAAGGTGGGGCAGTTTATGCAGATTTATGCTGGCAATGTGCCTTGCACATTCATGCAGAATTTCTAGATCCTTGCTTGAAACAAGAGAGCAGGCCTTGTTTCAGATCAACTGTCCCTAGCAAGGAACGTCTGAGCACATCCATTCTTTTGCTCTCTAGCCCCTGGCTTGGGACTCACCCTCACTGCCTGAGGAGTGAAGTTCTGCATACCAACGTTGCATAGAAGGTATGTTTGTGATTGGTTTGAGATGGGTGGGAGGTCAAGAGCAGGGAAAAGCAAGTCACTTTCACTTCTAGTCTCCTCTTCTATGCCTACCTGCCGTTCACTCACTCTGTCTTTGTTTCATTCTCTCCTTCCTCAACACCCCATCTCACTTACTCGCTCTATCATTTGTGCTCTTTCCCCTTGCTCTTCATTTCATAGTGGAAACATCTCTTGAATGGATCATTAGAAAATGAGGTTACATAAAATTAAAAATCTACTTATTGGAAACCAAAAATATCACAAGACTGAATGTAAGCCATTTCTTCAATAAAAGGGATTTTTTAGGCACCCCCCAAAAAACACATAAAACACCACTAGTGCTAGAAGAATATTATACGAGCTTGAAGACAGAATTGGGCAAATTCATTTGCAGTTGAAACTGAAGTTTGGTACTTATTCAGATATTATATGCACTGCCAATTTTTAGCTGAGATTCTGAAGGAACGCAGAGACAAAATGGACATAAAGTTTTGTCAGAAGTGGGATTCGAACCCACGCCTCCAGGAGAGACTGCGGCCTTAACGCAGCGCCTTAGACCACTCGGCCATCCTGACCACATGTTGCTTGTCCATCTACATAGTGAGAAAGATAGTGTGAACAAAAAAAACACACATCTTAGGCCATAAGTGGCTATAGCAAGAAAAAAACTCACTGCACTTTTCCAAAAAGACAACCATATAAGCCCATGTGAGGGAAATGATCTGATTTTCTCCCTCAAGAAAATAGAAGATTAAACACAGGTTTGTCAGAAGTGGGATTTGAACCCACGCCTCCAGAAGAGACTGCATCCTGAACGCAGCGCCTTAGACCACTCAGCCATCCTGACTTGCTTTTGCAGCACCTTCCACAAGCCAGACAGCCATGCAAGTTTGGTACCGAAAAGGCATGCCCTCAATTTATTTATCCCATTATAAGCATTTCCAACAGATCTTTGAACAATCCATACAGAGCAGTACCTATGAAGAACTCTTTAGACCTTTAAAGCGTACAAAGAGAAAGTGCTATTCACCAGCCACTTGAACGGCCCAAAGCTGCTTTGAAATTGAGTCAACAGCCACATCTTGGCTGACTAAAGCAAATTCAACAAGGGATCTCAATGTCACAACATAGGGTGGAATTCGCAAATCTAAGTAGCCCCTGATCACTGCCCTGAGGAAATTGCTGTAAGTGTGCTGGAGTCCAGTTGTCTACCATGTGCTTGGCATTCTTCCAAATGTGTATGGCCTGTCTGGCCAGGGAATACAAGAGAATGACTCTTCTAGATGAGCTCTTACATGGGTCATAAGCTCATTTGGTAAGGATTGCACTTTATCAGCAAGACTTTGTACAACAGAAATATATGAGAAACCCAAGCTCTCTTGACTAGACGAGGACAGAATAAAGTCCCAGGTGAAGACGAACAGAAGCAACTTCCATCAGATGTTATCCTGATGAAGAAGATTATATCTCCAAAAGTCATTTCAGAAGTGGGATTCGAACCCACACCCCCAGAGGAGACTGCAGCCTAAACACAGCGCCTTAGACCACTCAGCCATCCTGACAGTGAAGAGTCTTAAGAAATGTATAAAAGTCACTCAGAAATTTCTGCGTCCATGCAAGCTTGAAATAATTTCAACCTTCAAACACAAGGTGCAACTTTTTGCACAGGACAATAAACACAGAAGATCACATATGAAAGCATTTCATTTCACAGGTGTACTGTTTTTATGCTTTTAGAATAACTTATACCTCTCACCAGCTATTTAGGGTTCTGTATCCTACTCACAAAATTACCTTGCCTGCGACCTTTCTCTCTATACACAAACAACTACTGCTCAGGAAGTAGGAAGGCAGAAGGTGGGGCAGTTTATGCAAATTTATGCTGTCAATGTGCCTTGCACATTCATGCAGAATTTCTAGATCCTTGCTGGAAACAAGAGAGCAGGCCTTGTTTCAGATCAACTGTCCCTAGCAAGGAACTTCTGAGCACATCCATTCTTTTGCTCTCTAGCCCCTGGCTTGGGACTCACCCTCACTGGCTGAGGAGTGAAGTTCTGCATACCAACGTTGCATAGAGGGTATGTTTGTGATTGGTTTGAGATGGGTGGGAGGTCAAGAGCAGGGAAAAGCAAGTCACTTTCACTTCTAGTCTCCTCTTCTATGCCTACCTGCCGTTCACTCACTCTGTCTTTGTTTCATTCTCTCCTTCCTCAACACCCCATCTCACTCACTCGCTCTATCATTTGTGCTCTTTCCCCTTGCTCTTCATTTCATAGTGGAAACATCTCTAGAATGGATCATTAGAAAATGAGGTTACATAAAATTAAAAATCTACTTATTGGAAACCAAAAATATCACAAGACTGAATGTAAGCCATTTCTTCAATAAAAGGGATTTTTTAGGCACCCCCCAAAAAACACATAAAACACCACTAGTGCTAGAAGAATATTATAAGAGCTTGAAGACAGAATTGTGCAAATTCATTTGCAGTTGAAACTGAAGTTTGGTACTTATTCAGATATTTTATGCACTGCCAATTTTTAGCTTAGATTCTGAAGGAACGCAGAGACAAAATGGACTTAAAGTTTTGTCAGAAGTGGGATTCGAACCCACGCCTCGAGGAGAGACTGCGGCCTTAACTCAGCGCCTTAGACCACTCGGCCATCCTGACCACATGTTGCTTGTCCATCTACATAGTGAGAAAGATAGTGTGAACAAAAAAAACACACATCTTAGGCCATAAGTGGCTATAGCAAGAAAAAAACTCACTGCACTTTTCCAAAAAGACAACCATATAAGCCCATGTGAGGGAAATGATCTGATTTTCTCCCTCAAGAAAAAAGAAGATTAAACACAGGTTTGTCAGAAGTGGGATTTGAACCCACGCCTCCAGAAGAGACTGCGACCTGAACGCAGCGCCTTAGACAACTTACACAAGCCAGACAGCCATGCAAGTGGGGTACCGAAAAGGCATGCCCTCAATTTATTTATCCCATTATAAGCATTTCCAACAGATCTTTGAACAATCCATACAGAGCAGTACCTATGAAGAACTCTTTAGACCTTTAAAGCGTACAAAGAGAAAGTGCTATTCACCAGCCACTTGAACGGCCCAAAGCTACTTTGAAATTGAGTCAACAGCCACATCTTGGCTGACTAGAGCAAATTCAACAAGGGAGCTCAATGTCACAACATAGGGTGGAATACGCAAATCTAAGCAGCCCCTGATCACAGCCCTAAGGACATTGCTGTAAGTGTGCTGGAGTACAGCTGTCTACCAGGTGCTTGGCATTCTTCCAAATTTGCATGGCCTGTCTGGCCAGGGAATACAAGAGCATGACTCTTCTAGATGAGCTCTTACATGGGTCCTAAGCTCATTTGGTAAGGATTGCACTTTATGAGCAAGACTTTGTACAACAGAAATATATGAGAAACCCAAGCTCTCTTGACTAGACGAGGACGGAATAACGTCCCAGGTGAAGACGAACAGATGCAACTTCCATCAGATGTTATCCTGATGAAGAAGATTATATCTCCAAAAGTCATTTCAGAAGTGGGATTCGAACCCACACCTCCAGAGGAGACTGCACCCTAAACACAGCGCCTTAGTCCACTCGGCCATCCTGACAGTGAAGAGGCCTAAGAAATGTATAAAAGTCACTCAGAAATGTCTGCGTCCATGCAAGCTTGAAATAATTTCAACCTTCAAACACAAGGTGCAACTTTTTGCACAGGACAATAAACACAGAAGATCACATATGAAAGCATTTCATTTCACAGGTGTACTGTTTTTATGCTTTTAGAATAACTTATACCTCTCACCAGCTATTTAGGGTTCTGTTTCCTACTCACAAAATTATCTTGCCTGCGACCTCTCTCTTTATACACAAACAACTACTGCTCAGGAAGTAGGAAGGCAGAAGGTGGGGCAGTTTATGCAAATTTATGCTGTCAATGTGCCTTGCAGATTCATGCAGAATTTCTAGATCCTTGCTGGAAACAAGAGAGCAGGCCTTGTTTCAGATCAACTGTCCCTAGCAAGGAACGTCTGAGCACATCCATTCTTTTTGCTCTCTAGCCCCTGGCTTGGGACTCACCCTCACTGGCTGAGGAGTGAAGTTCTGCATACCAACGTTGCATAGAAGGTATGTTTGTGATTGGTTTGAGATGGGTGGGAGGTCAAGAGCAGCACTCGCTCTATCATTTGTGCTCTTTCCCCTTGCTCTTCATTTCATAGTGGAAACATCTCTTGAATGGATCATTAGAAAATGAGATTACATAAAATTAAAAATCTACTTATTGGAAACCAAAAATATCACAAGACTGAATGTAAGCCATTTCTTCAATAAAAGGGATTTTTTAGGCACCCCCCAAAAAACACATAAAACACCACTAGTGCTAGAAGAATATTATAAGAGCTTGAAGACAGAATTGGGCAAATTCATTTGCAGTTGAAACTGAAGTTTGGTACTTATTCAGATATTTTATGCACTGCCAATTTTTAGCTTAGATTCTGAAGGAACGCAGAGACAAAATGGACTTAAAGTTTTGTCAGAAGTGGGATTCGAACCCACGCCTCAAGGAGAGACTGCGGCCTTAACGCAGCGCCTTAGACCACTTGGCCATCCTGACCACATATTGCTTGTCCATCTACATAGTGAGAAAGATAGTGCGAACAAAAAAAACACACATCTTAGGCCATAAGTGGCTATAGCAAGAAAAAAACTCACTGCACTTTTCCAAAAAGACAACCATATAAGCCCATGTGAGGGAAATGATCTGATTTTCTTCCTCAAGAAAAAAGAAGATTAAACACAGGTTTGTCAGAAGTGGGATTTGAACCCACGCCTCCAGAAGAGACTGCGACCTGA
The DNA here is from genome assembly GCF_964261635.1 of Lissotriton helveticus. Lineage (NCBI taxonomy): Eukaryota > Metazoa > Chordata > Amphibia > Caudata > Salamandridae > Lissotriton > Lissotriton helveticus. The sequence continues at coordinate 1,540,716,964 of NC_136069.1, read as the reverse complement.
ACGCAGCGCCTTAGACCACTCGGCCATCCTGACTTGCATTTGCAGCACCTTCCACAAGCCAGACAGCCATGCAAGTGGGGTACCGAAAAGGCATGCCCTCAATTTATTTATCCCATTATAAGCATTTCCAACAGATCTTTGAACAATCCATACAGAGCAGTACCTATGAAGAACTCTTTAGACCTTTAAAGCGTACAAAGAGAAAGTGCTATTCACCAGCCACTTGAACGGCCCAAAGCTGCTTTGAAATTGAGTCAATAGCCACATCTTGGCTGACTAAAGCAAATTCAACAAGGGATCTCAATGTCACAACATAGGGTGGAATTCGCAAATCTAAGCAGCCCCTGATCACTGCCCTGAGGAAATTGCTGTAAGTGTGCTGGAGTCCAGCTGTCTACCAGGTGCTTGGCATTCTTCCAAATTTGTATGGCCTGTCTGGCCAGGGAATACAAGAGAATGACTCTTCTAGATGAGCTCTTACATGGGTCATAAGCTCATTTGGTAAGGATTGCACTTTATCAGCAAGACTTTGTACAACAGAAATATATGAGAAACCCAAGCTCTCTTGACTAGACGAGGACAGAATAACGTCCCAGGTGAAGACGAACAGAAGCAACTTCCATCAGATGTTATCCTGATGAAGAAGATTATATCTCCAAAAGTCATTTCAGAAGTGGGATTCGAACCCACGTCTCCAGAGGAGACTGTGGCCTAAACACAGCACCTTAGACCACTCGGCCATCCTGACAGTGAAGAGTCCTAAGAAATGTATAAAAGTCACTCAGAAATTTCTGCGTCCATGCAAGCTTGAAATAATTTCAACCTTCAAACACAAGGTGCAACTTTTTGCACAGGACAATAAACACAGAAGATCACATATGAAAGCATTTCATTTCACAGGTGTACTGTTTTTATGCTTTTAGAATAACTTATACCTCTCACCAGCTATTTAGGGTTCTGTATCCTACTCACAAAATTACCTTGCCTGCGACCTTTCTCTCTATACACAAACAACTACTGCTCAGGAAGTAGGAAGGCAGAAGGTGGGGCAGTTTATGCAAATTTATGCTGTCAATGTGCCTTGCACATTCATGCAGAATTTCTAGATCCTTGCTGGAAACAAGAGAGCAGGCCTTGTTTCAGATCAACTGTCCCTAGCAAGGAACGTCTGAGCACATCCATTCTTTTGCTCTCTAGCCCCTGGCTTGGGACTCACACTCACTGGCTGAGGAGTGAAGTTCTGCATACCAACGTTGAATAGAAGGTATGTTTGTGATTGGTTTGAGATGGGTGGGAGGTCAAGAGCAGGGAAAAGCAAGTCACTTTCACTTCTAGTCTCCTCTTCTATGCCTACCTGCCGTTCACTCACTCTGTCTTTGTTTCATTCTCTCCTTCCTCAACACCCCATCTCACTCACTGGCTCTATCATTTGTGCTCTTTCCCCTTGCTCTTCATTTCATAGTGGAAACATCTCTTGAATGGATCATTAGAAAATGAGGTTACATAAAATTAAAAATCTACTTATTGGAAACCAAAAATATCACAAGACTGAATGTAAGCCATTTCTTCAATAAAAGGGATTTTTTAGGCACCCCCCAAAAAACACATAAAACACCACTAGTGCTAGAAGAATATTATACGAGCTTGAAGACAGAATTGGGCAAATTCATTTGCAGTTGAAACTGAAGTTTGGTACTTATTCAGATATTATATGCACTGCCAATTTTTAGCTGAGATTCTGAAGGAACGCAGAGACAAAATGGACTTAAAGGTTTGTCAGAAGTGGGATTCGAACCCACGCCTCCAGGAGAGACTGCGGCCTTAACGCAGCGCCTTAGACCACTCGGCCATCCTGACCACATGTTGCTTGTCCATCTACATAGTGAGAAAGATAGTGTGAACAAAAAAAACACACATCTTAGGCCATAAGTGGCTATAGCAAGAAAAAAACTCACTGCACTTTTCCAAAAAGACAACCATATAAGCCCATGTGAGGGAAATGATCTGATTTTTTCCCTCAAGAAAAAAGAAGATTAAACACAGGTTTGTCAGAAGTGGGATTTGAACCCACGCCTCCAGAAGAGACTGCGTCCTGAACGCAGCGCCTTAGACCACTCAGCCATCCTGACTTGCATTTGCAGCACCTTCCACAAGCCAGACAGCCATGCAAGTTTGGTACCGAAAAGGCATGCCCTCAATTTATTTATCCCATTATAAGCATTTCCAACAGATCTTTGAACAATCCATACAGAGCAGTACCTATGAAGAACTCTTTAGACCTTTAAAGCGTACAAAGAGAAAGTGCTATTCACCAGCCACTTGAACGGCCCAAAGCTGCTTTGAAATTGAGTCAACAGCCACATCTTGGCTGACTAAAGCAAATTCAACAAGGGAGCTCAATGTCACAAAATAGGGTGGAATACGCAAATCTAAGCAGCCCCTGATCACAGCCCTGAGGACATTGCTGTAAGTGTGCTGGAGTACAGCTGTCTACCAGGTGCTTGGCATTCTTCCAAATTTGCATGGCCTGTCTGGCCAGGGAATACAAGAGCGTGACTCTTCTAGATGAGCTCTTACATGGGTCCTAAGCTCATTTGGTAAGGATAGCACTTTATCAGCAAGACTTTGTACAACAGAAATATATGAGAAACCCAAGCTCTCTTGACTAGACGAGGACGGAATAACGTCCCAGGTGAAGACGAACAGATGCAACTTCCATCAGATGTTATCCTGATGAAGAAGATTATATCTCCAAAAGTCATGTCAGAAGTGGGATTCGAACCCACGCCTCCAGAGGAGACCGCGGCCTAAACACAGCGCCTTAGACCACTCGGCCATCCTGACAGTGGAGAGTCCTAAGAAATGTATTAAAGTCACTCAGAAATTTCTGCGTCCATGCAAGTTTGAAATAATTTCAACCTTCAAACACAAGGTGCAACTTTTTGCACAGGACAATAAACACAGAAGATCACATATGAAAGCATTTCATTTCACAGGTGTACTGTTTTTATGCTTTTAGAATAACTTATACCTCTCAGCAGCTATTTAGGGTTCTGTATCCTACTCACAAAATTACCTTGCCTGCGACCTCTCTCTTTATACACAAACAACTACTGCTCAGGAAGTAGGAAGGCAGAAGGTGGGGCAGTTTATGCAAATTTATGCTGTCAATGTGCCTTGCAGATTCATGCAGAATTTCTAGATCCTTGCTGGAAACAAGAGAGCAGGCCTTGTTTCAGATCAACTGTCCCTAGCAAGGAACGTCTGAGCACATCCATTCTTTTGCTCTCTAGCCCCTGGCTTGGGACTCACCCTCACTGGCTGAGGAGTGAAGTTCTGCATTCCAACGTTGAATAGAAGGTATGTTTGTGATTGGTTTGAGATGGGTGGGAGGTCAAGAGCAGGGAAAAGCAAGTCACCTTCACTTCTAGTCTCCTCTTCTATGCCTACCTGCCGTTCACTCACTCTGTCTTTGTTTCATTCTCTCCTTCCTCAACACCCCATCTCACTCACTGGCTCTATCATTTGTGCTCTTTCCCCTTGCTCTTCATTTCATAGTGGAAACATCTCTTGAATGGATCATTAGAAAATGAGGTTACATAAAATTAAAAATCTACTTATTGGAAACCAAAAATATCACAAGACTGAATGTAAGCCATTTCTTCAATAAAAGGGATATTTTAGGCACCCCCCAAAAAACACATAAAACACCACTAGTGCTAGAAGAATATTATACGAGCTTGAAGACAGAATTGGGCAAATTCATTTGCAGTTGAAACTGAAGTTTGGTACTTATTCAGATATTATATGCACTGCCAATTTTTAGCTGAGATTCTGAAGGAACGCAGAGACAAAATGGACTTAAAGTTTTGTCAGAAGTGGGATTCGAACCCACGCCTCCAGGAGAGACTGCGGCCTTAACGCAGCGCCTTAGACCACTCGGCCATCCTGACCACATGTTGCTTGTTCATCTACATAGTGAGAAAGATAGTGTGAACAAAAAAAAACACACATCTTAGGCCATGAGTGGCTATAGCAAGAAAAAAAACTCACTGCACTTTTCCAAAAAGACAACCATATAAGCCCATGTGAGGGAAATGATCTGATTTTCTCCCTCAAGAAAAAAGAAGATTAAACACAGGTTTGTCAGAAGTGGGATTTGAACCCACGCCTCCAGAAGAGACTGCGACCTGAACGCAGCGCCTTAGACCACTCGGCCATCCTGACTTGCAATTGCAGCACCTTCCACAAGCCAGACAGCCATGCAAGTGGGGTACCGAAAAGGCATGCCCTCAATTTATTTATCCCATTATAAGCATTTCCAACAGATCTTTGAACAATCCATACAGAGCAGTACCTATGAAGAACTCTTTAGACCTTTAATGAGTACAAAGAGAAAGTGCTATTCACCAGCCACTTGAACGGCCCAAAGCTGCTTTGAAATTGAGTCAACAGCCACATCTTGGCTGACTAAAGCAAATTCAACAAGGGAGCTCAATGTCACAAAATAGGGTGGAATACGCAAATCTAAGCAGCCCCTGATCACAGCCCTGAGGACATTGCTGTAAGTGTGCTGGAGTACAGCTGTCTACCAGGTGCTTGGCATTCTTCCAAATTTGCATGGCCTGTCTGGCCAGGGAATACAAGAGCGTGACTCTTCTAGATGAGCTCTTACATGGGTCCTAAGCTCATTTGGTAAGGATAGCACTTTATCAGCAAGACTTTGTACAACAGAAATATATGAGAAACCCAAGCTCTCTTGACTAGACGAGGACGGAATAACGTCCCAGGTGAAGACGAACAGATGCAACTTCCATCAGATGTTATCCTGATGAAGAAGATTATATCTCCAAAAGTCATGTCAGAAGTGGGATTCGAACCCACGCCTCCAGAGGAGACCGTGGCCTAAACACAGCGCCTTAGACCACTCGGCCATCCTGACAGTGGAGAGTCTTAAGAAATGTATTAAAGTCACTCAGAAATTTCTGCGTCCATGCAAGTTTGAAATAATTTCAACCTTCAAACACAAGGTGCAACTTTTTGCACAGGACAATAAACACAGAAGATCACATATGAAAGCATTTCATTTCACAGGTGTACTGTTTTTATGCTTTTAGAATAACTTATACCTCTCAGCAGCTATTTAGGGTTCTGTATCCTACTCACAAAATTACCTTGCCTGCGACCTCTCTCTTTATACACAAACAACTACTGCTCAGGAAGTAGGAAGGCAGAAGGTGGGGCAGTTTATGCAAATTTATGCTGTCAATGTGCCTTGCAGATTCATGCAGAATTTCTAGATCCTTGCTGGAAACAAGAGAGCAGGCCTTGTTTCAGATCAACTGTCCCTAGCAAGGAACGTCTGAGCACATCCATTCTTTTGCTCTCTAGCCCCTGGCTTGGGACTCACCCTCACTGGCTGAGGAGTGAAGTTCTGCATTCCAACGTTGAATAGAAGGTATGTTTGTGATTGGTTTGAGATGGGTGGGAGGTCAAGAGCAGGGAAAAGCAAGTCACCTTCACTTCTAGTCTCCTCTTCTATGCCTACCTGCCGTTCACTCACTCTGTCTTTGTTTCATTCTCTCCTTCCTCAACACCCCATCTCACTCACTGGCTCTATCATTTGTGCTCTTTCCCCTTGCTCTTCATTTCATAGTGGAAACATCTCTTGAATGGATCATTAGAAAATGAGGTTACATAAAATTAAAAATCTACTTATTGGAAACCAAAAATATCACAAGACTGAATGTAAGCCATTTCTTCAATAAAAGGGATATTTTAGGCACCCCCCAAAAAACACATAAAACACCACTAGTGCTAGAAGAATATTATACGAGCTTGAAGACAGAATTGGGCAAATTCATTTGCAGTTGAAACTGAAGTTTGGTACTTATTCAGATATTATATGCACTGCCAATTTTTAGCTGAGATTCTGAAGGAACGCAGAGACAAAATGGACTTAAAGTTTTGTCAGAAGTGGGATTCGAACCCACGCCTCCAAGAGAGACTGCGGCCTTAACGCAGCGCCTTAGACCACTCGGCCATCCTGACCACATGTTGCTTGTTCATCTACATAGTGAGAAAGATAGTGTGAACAAAAAAAAACACACATCTTAGGCCATGAGTGGCTATAGCAAGAAAAAAAACTCACTGCACTTTTCCAAAAAGACAACCATATAAGCCCATGTGAGGGAAATGATCTGATTTTCTCCCTCAAGAAAAAAGAAGATTAAACACAGGTTTGTCAGAAGTGGGATTTGAACCCACGCCTCCAGAAGAGACTGCGACCTGAACGCAGCGCCTTAGACCACTCGGCCATCCTGACTTGCAATTGCAGCACCTTCCACAAGCCAGACAGCCATGCAAGTGGGGTACCGAAAAGGCATGCCCTCAATTTATTTATCCCATTATAAGCATTTCCAACAGATCTTTGAACAATCCATACAGAGCAGTACCTATGAAGAACTCTTTAGACCTTTAATGAGTACAAAGAGAAAGTGCTATTCACCAGCCACTTGAACGGCCCAAAGCTGCTTTGAAATTGAGTCAACAGCCACATCTTGGCTGACTAAAGCAAATTCAACAAGGGAGCTCAATGTCACAACATAGGGTGGAATACACAAATCTAAGCAGCCCCTGATCACAGCCCTGAGGACATTGCTGTAAGTGTGCTGGAGTACAGCTGTCTACCAGGTGCTTGGCATTCTTCCAAATTTGCATGGCCTGTCTGGCCAGGGAATACAAGAGCATGACTCTTCTAGATGAGCTCTTACATGGGTCCTAAGCTCATTTGGTAAGGATTGCACTTTATCAGCAAGACTTTGTAAAACAGAAATATATGAGAAACCCAAGCTCTCTTGACTAGACGAGGACGGAATAACGTCCCAGGTGAAGACGAAGAGATGCAACTTCCATCAGATGTTATCCTGATGAAGAAGATTATATCTCCAAAAGTCATTTCAGAAGTGGGATTCGAACCCACGCCTCCAGAGGAGACTGCAGCCTAAACACAGCACCTTAGACCACTCGGCCATCCTGACAGTGAAGAGTCCTAAGAAATGTATAAAAGTCACTCAGAAATTTCTGCGTCCATGCAAGCTTGAAATAATTTCAACCTTCAAACACAAGGTGCAACTTTTTGCACAGGACAATAAACACAGAAGATCACATATGAAAGCATTTCATTTCACAGGTGTACTGTTTTTATGCTTTTAGAATAACTTATACCTCTCACCAGCTATTTAGGGTTCTGTATCCTACTCACAAAATTATCTTGCCTGCGACCTCTCTCTTTATACACAAACAACTATTGCTCAGGAAGTAGGAAGGCAGAAGGTGGGGCAGTTTATGCAAATTTATGCTGTCAATGTGCCTTGCAGATTCATGCAGAATTTCTAGATCCTTGCTGGAAACAAGAGAGCAGGCCTTGTTTCAGATCAACTGTCCCTAGCAAGGAACGTCTGAGCACATCCATTCTTTTGCTCTCTAGCCCCTGGCTTGGGACTCACCCTCACTGGCTGAGGAGTGAAGTTCTGCATACCAACGTTGCATAGAAGGTATGTTTGTGATTGGTTTGAGATGGGTGGGAGGTCAAGAGCAGGGAAAAGCAAGTCACCTTCACTTCTAGTCTCCTCTTCTATGCCTACCTGCCGTTCACTCACTCTGTCTTTGTTTCATTCTCTCCTTTCTCAACACCCCATCTCACTCACTGGCTCTATCATTTGTGCTCTTTCCCCTTGCTCTTCATTTCATAGTGGAAACATCTCTTGAATGGATCATTAGAAAATGAGGTTACATAAAATTAAAAATCTACTTATTGGAAACCAAAAATATCACAAGACTGAATGTAAGCCATTTCTTCAATAAAAGGGATTTTTTAGGCACCCCCCAAAAAACACATAAAACACCACTAGTGCTAGAAGAATATTATACGAGCTTGAAGACAGAATTGGGCAAATTCATTTGCAGTTGACACTGAAGTTTGGTACTTATTCAGATATTATATGCACTGCCAATTTTTAGCTGAGAATCTGAAGGAACGCAGAGACAAAATGGACATAAAGTTTTGTCAGAAGTGGGATTCGAACCCACGCCTCCAGGAGAGACTGCGACATTATCGCAGCGCCTTAGACCACTCGGCCATCCTGACCACATGTTGCTTGTCCATCTACATAGTGAGAAAGATAGTGTGAACAAAAAAAACACACATCTTAGGCCATAAGTGGCTATAGCAAGAAAAAAACTCACTGCACTTTTCCAAAAAGACAACCATATAAGCCCATGTGAGGGAAATGATCTGATTTTCTCCCTCAAGAAAAAAGAAGATTAAACACAGGTTTGTCAGAAGTGGGATTTGAACCCACAACTCCAGAAGAGACTGCGACCTGAACGCAGCGCCTTAGACCACTCGGCCATCCTGACTTGCATTTGCAGCACCTTCCACAAGCCAGACAGCCATGCAAGTATGGTACCGAAAAATCATGCCCTCAATTTATTTATCCCATTATAAGCATTTCCAACAGATCTTTGAACAATCCATACAGAGCAGTACCTATTAAGAACTCTTTAGACCTTTAAAGCGTACAAAGAGAAAGTGCTATTCACCAGCCACTTGAACGGCCCAAAGCTGCTTTGAAATTGAGTCAACAGCCACATCTTGGCTGACTAAAGCAAATTCAACAAGGGAGCTCAATGTCACAACATAGGGTGGAATACGCAAATCTAAGCAGCCCCTGATCACAGCCCTGAGGACATTGCTGTAAGTGTGCTGGAGTACAGCTGTCTACCAGGTGCTTGGCATTCTTCCAAATTTGCATGGCCTGTCTGGCCAGGGAATACAAGAGCATGACTCTTCTAGATGAGCTCTTACATGGGTCCTAAGCTCATTTGGTAAGGATTGCACTTTATCAGCAAGACTTTGTAAAACAGAAATATATGAGAAACCCAAGCTCTCTTGACTAGACGAGGACGGAATAACGTCCCAGGTGAAGACGAAGAGATGCAACTTCCATCAGATGTTATCCTGATGAAGAAGATTGTTAGAATTGGGGGTCTCTGGTTGGCGCAAGTAGGTACTTGTGACAAGCAGGGACCCTCTCCTCTAAGTCAGGGCAAAGGATGACCCTTCAGAATTACCCTTGCTCACCCTCTAGGTGCGTGGCGTGAGCAGCCAAGGCGATTCTCCAGGCGTTAGTCAGTTAAGCATTTGTAGACACACACACAGTAAAATATACCAATCCCCCCACAAATGGACACCAGGCTGTGAATATATAAAAATACGCTTCTTTATGTAAAATATATATATCTCTTAGGTCAGACTTATCACAAGATCAAATAACGGTTCTGTATACCCACAGGTTGTAAATAGGCAAGCTCTCTTTTAGTTGTAGTTCAAAAAATGCACTGTTCTTCTCTTAAGTTGTATTCCACAGTGTTCTCTTGATTCTTTGTTCGTTTCTGCACTCGGTTGCGCTTTAGACGGGTGAAATCCCGACGCCCTGCCAAGTCTCACGCTTCCCGCGTGAGACGCGATCGGCCCGGCCGGGTCTCTGACAGCTGATGGCCCCCCTGGTCTGCGGGACCCCCTCGGGGGGGAAACACCGACCTCAGAGCTGTCCAGGTGGAGGGGAGGCCCACGGACCCAGCGCAGCCCCAGTCACTCGGGCAGGGGCTCTGATTGCAGCCTCGTCTCCCCGACAGCTAAAGGATTCCAGCGGGAGGGGCTGGAGCGCTCTTCTCAGCGCGGAGCTGCAGGCAGGCACACAGAGAGCGGTGCGAGTCAGCTGCGAAAGGCGGCTCGCACCACAGCTGATCTGGAGGCCGGGGGCACTCGTAGGCAGGGCGGCTGGCACAACAAAAAGGGGCAAAAACAAACGTTGCGGGCCCCGAGCCCGTTGACGGTCTCGGTGGCGGCTTTCCTCCGGGGACAAAGGCGAGGTGCCCAGCGGCTCAGGCAGAGCGAGGCTGGCACCCGAGGCGTCCGTCCAGTTCGGAGGTCTGTCCCCTGGGTCTGTTTGCGTCCGGTGGGGATTTCTGGCGGGAGGGTGAGGCACAGCAGCGGGCCCTCTTAGGCGGTCGACACAGCGATCCCCTCAGCGGGGGAAGAGCGGCTCAACGGAGCGGAGCTCTTCCTCGGCGGGGACGAGGAGACACAGTCGGTCACGGCCTCAGGGAGGGGCTGGGGGGCACCACAGCAGCGAGCCTTCCAGGCGGTCAACACAGCGATCTCCTCAGCGGGGGGAGAGCGGCTCAACGGAGCGGAGCTCTTCCTCGGCGGGGACGAGGAGACACAGTCGGTCACGGCCTCAGAGAGGGGCTGGGGGGCACCAAAGTCACAGCTCCGGCAGTAGTAGATATCCCGGTTAATTACCGGCAGACGAGCAGAGGCAGGTTGAGCCAGATGGTCCTGTGGCTCAGGTCAGGGGGCAAGCTCAGTCAAGCCCTTGGAGAATGTTTAAGCACAAAGCAGCAAAGTCTTTTCTCATCAAGTCTTTTCCTCTCCTTTCTCAGCAAGGCAAGCAGCAGGCCAGTTCTCCCAGCGTCTCTTCTCCTTCTAGTCGGGCAGAGGTCGTTCGTGGTGAAACAGGATTCTAATTTACAAGGAGCAGGGCTCCTACTTTTATACACAGTTTCTTTTGTTCTCACTGGCCAGGGGGGCCTCTGCATAACTGCTCTCAGCTCCTGAGCACTTGTGGTGGGTACTTCTGCTTCTGCATTCAGTGTGAGGGCAGGCACATCAGCCGCTCCCCAGGGGGGCGGAGCCGGCATTGTGAAGACAGGGGCAGCCTGAGCACTCTGTTGACAAGCTTCGGTCTTTCCTGGGCCAGGTGCAGGCTGAGTCATCAGTCGCTCTCCAGGAGGGCGGAGCCAGCATTGTGGTGGCAGAGCACAGCCTGATGCATCATTCAGGGGAAACTCCCACCACCCACTAAGGTGTCATCTGGCTATTCACTACCTGTCAACTCCCAGCCCTGTCACTCACACACACCAGACAGTCAGATCCACATCCAAGCAGAGGCGGGCTGAAATGGTTAGGCAAGCAAATGCTAACTTTCTAAAAGTAGCATTTGCAAACACAGGATATTAAAATAAACTTTACTAAAAGAAGTATTTTATTATTCTGAGTTCAGGCATACTAAACATTAATTTCTACCATGTTCCCTGAGCCTGCTGGGATTATAGAGTGTAATAATTCCAGCAGCCCATCTGGCCTAGAAGGGAACTGGTAGCCTTACAATAGTGAAAAACGAATTTGGCAGTAATTCACTATTAGAACATGCCACACACATCTGGGCATGTTCTACCTTATACTTACAATGCACCCTGCCCTCAGGCCTACCATAGGGGTGACTAACATGAAGTTAAGGGAAGGTTTAGGGGCTGGCAAGTGTGTTCACTTGCCCAGCCAGCATGACAGTACCAGACTGTACGCAGGTTCTGCAATGGCAGACCCTAGACACATTTTAAGGCTGCTTCTGTGGGTGGCGCAACCAGCGCTGCAGGCCCACTAGCAGTATTGGCATTCACAAGCCCTGGCACTCCTGGTGCACTTTACTGGGGACTGACAGTAAATCCAATGAACCAATCAGGTATATCAATCACATGTACACTTTACAGTAGGGAGCACTTGCACTGCGGCACGGGTTGGCCGTGGCGCAGTGCCCTGAGTCGCGGACACCAGCAAAAACATCTGAGGCACAACAGCAAAAAGTGGAAGGGAAACTCACGCCAAGGTGCCAGGTCTAACACGTGTCCCCTCCAGCTGAAATGTGGGGGGAACTACCCTTCCCCAGGGAGTTCCACATCACTAAGGCGGAAAAACCTGGACAGACCGTCAGCGTTGGCGTGATCTGTGCCAGGGCGGTGTTCCACCGTAAAGTCCATACCCTGTAGGGAGATGGACCACCTCAACAGTTTTGGGTTCTCACCCCTCATTTGCATCAACCATCTGAGGGGCCTGTGGTCTGTCTGAACCCGGAAGTGAGACCCAAACAAGTAGGGTCTTAGCTTCTTCAGTGCCCAGACCACAGCAAATGCTTCACGCTCTATTGCACTCCACCTACTTTCCCGGGGAAGTAACCTCCTACTGATGAAGGCTACAGGGTGGTCCCAGCCCTCCTCAGTCATCTGTGAGAGAACAGCCCCTACACCATGCTCTGAAGCGTCTGTTTGCACTATGAATTCCTTGGAGAAGTCAGGAGCCAGGAGCACGGGTGCCGTGCACATGGCAGTCTTCAGGGTGTCAAAAGCCTTCTGACAGGTGTCAGTCCAAATCACATTCCTGGGCTGCTTCTTAGAAGTCAGCTCTGTCAAGGGGGTCACAATAGTGCCATAGCCCTTGACAAACCTCCTGTAATACCCAGTGAGCCCCAGGAAGGCTCTCACTGCAGTCTGGGTCTTGGGGGGTTCCCAAGCCAGGATGGTCTCAATTTTGGGTTGCAAGGGTGCCACCTTGCCACTCCCCACTTGGTGTCCCAAGTACACCACGGAACCCTGCCCAATCTGGCACTTGCTCGCCTTGATTGTGAGGCCTGCCTTGCGCAGGGCCATCAACACTTCCCAGAGGTGCCGCAGGTGTTCTGGCCAGGTGCCACTGAACACTGCGATGTCATCCAGGTAGGCGGCACTGAACTCATCCAGCCCAACCAACACCTGGTTGACCAACCTCTGAAAGGTGGCAGGGGCATTCTTCATCCCAAATGGCATAACCCGGAACTGGAAATGCCCATCTGGTGTGGAGAATGCGGACCTCTCCTTTGCCCCATCGGTCAAGGCGATCTGCCAGTACCCAGACGTTAAATCAAACGTGCTGAGGAACCGGGCAGCCCCTAGCCGATCAATGAGCTCATCAGCTCTGGGGATAGGGTGCGCGTCAGTCTTGGTGACTGAATTGAGTCCTCTGTAGTCCACACAGAACCGGAGTTCAGGTGTGGCTCCCGGCGCAGCAGCCTTTGGGACCAAGACCACGGGGCTGGACCAAGGACTGCTGGAAGACTCAACCACCCTAAGAGCAAGCATCTTGGAGACCTCCTCCTTGATGCAGGCCCGGACCCTGTCAGTTACCCTGTAAGCCTTATGCTTCACAGGTAAGCTGTCTCCTGTGTCCACATCATGGACGCACCAGTCTGTGACACTAGGAACCAGGGAGAACAGGTCTGGAAACTGCCCCAGCAACTGGCGGCAGTCTTCCTGTTGCTCAGGGGTCAGGGTGGGTGAGAGGTTAACTCCATCCACTGACCCATCTTTCTCACAGGCCACTAAGAGGTCAGGAAGAGGCTCAGACTCCTCTTCCATTCCATCATCAGTGGCCAACAGCATGCCCACTTCGGACCTTTTCAAGTGGGGCTTGAGGCGGTTGACATGTAAGACCCTTAAAGGATTCCTGGGCGTCTTCATGTCCACCAAGTATGTCACTGAGCTCTTGCGCTCCACAACCTCAAATGGGCCTGTCCACTTATCCTGAAGTGCACAGGGTTCCACTGGGGCCAAGACATACACCTCTTGTCCAGGCTGAAGCTCTACCAGAGTGGCATTCTGGTCGTACCACCGCTTCATCTCCTCCTGGCTAGCTTCCAGATTTGCCTCAGCAAGTTGTCTGAAGCGCCTGGTTTGGTTTCTGAAGGCCAGCATGTAGCTATATACATTCTGGGGAGGTTTCCTGGGAGATTGCTCCCAGCCTTCCTTTACCAAACTCAGTGGTCCTCTCACGGGGTGACCATACAGCAGCTCAAAGGGGCTGAACCCTAGAGACTTCTGTGGCACCTCGCGGTATGCAAAGAGCAGGCATGGTAAGAGGACGTCCCACTTACGCCTCATTGGACCTTCCAGGCCCATGATCATGCCCTTTAGGGTTCGGTTGAATCTTTCAACCAACCCATTTCCTTGGGGATGGTAAGGTGTGGTGAACTTGTAGGTCACACCACACTCTTGCCAAAGGGACTTCATATACTTGGATATGAAGTTGGTCCCTCTGTCGCTCACCACCTCTAGAGGGAACCCCACTCTGGAGAAAATTCCCATTAGTGCACGCCCCACCACGGGGGCCGTCACTGTCCTCAGAGGGATGGCTTCAGGGTACCGGGTGGCATGATCCACCAAGACCAGGATGAACCTGTTGCCCATGGCTGTCTTGGGGTCCAGAGGCCCAACAATGTCAATACCCACTCGTTGGAATGGAGTACTGACCACAGGGAATGGTTGGAGTGGAGCCTTGTTCTTCCCTCCACTCTTCCCACTTGCCTGGCAAGTTGGACAGGTCCTACAATGAGCATCTGAGCTCTTGTGCATTTGGGGCCAGTAAAAGTGGGTGACAAGCCTGTCATAGGTCTTGTCCATCCCCAAATGTCCTGCTAACGGCACATCATGAGCCAGTCCCAGTAGGAAGGCTCTGAACTTCTGGGGTACCACCAGCACACGGGCTGACCCAGGTTCAGCAGTCTTAGGCTCGGAATACAGGAGGTCATTCTCCCAGTACACATAATGTGTTTTGGCCTGAACACCATTGGCCTGGTCTGCAGCCTGCTGCCGCATACCCACGAGAGAAGGGCATTCTTTCTGCTCCCTGCAGAATTCCTCCCTGGAGGGGCCTCCTTCTTGCTGCCAATGGGTCAGCTCAGGCAGGTCCCCCAGTTCAGCAATCTGTTCCCCTGTAGGCTCCAGGGCATCCCCCTCAAGGTCTGCTTCCTCCTGGACCGTGGGAACAGCAGGGGCCGGTTTCCCGCGCCCCCTGCGCCTTCTCCCTAAGGCCGGTTCCTGGGCCTCTCCTTCAGGTCCCAGGACTTCTTGATCACCCCTACTGGCTGCCATTGACCGGGTGGTCACGCACGCCCAGTCAGGTAGACCCACCATCCTCAGGTGAGTCGTTTTCTCCACCTTTTCCCAAGGGGAGTCCTCCAAGTCATTCCCTAGCAAACAGTCAACAGGCATGGTTTTCCTCACACAGACCTGCAGAGTACCAGAGACCCCCCCCCACTCGAAGGGAACTTGAGCCATCGGACACTGACTCTCTGAATTGTCAGCGTTGACAACCCTACAGTAGGCATGGGGTACAACCTGCTCTTGAGACACCAGGTGCTGCCTCACTGCAGTCACACTGGCTCCTGTATCTCTAAGAGCCTCAGCTTTCTTACCATTGATGGTAACCACCTGCCCATATTTTTTAGTGTTAGAGGGCAGGTAGTTTGTAGGGACCATCTCACTGTCTCCTAGTGAGACTAGGGTCATCTGAACAGGATCTCCACCCCCCGGGACCATCACTTCTTCTCCTAAGTGAACACTGGTCACTTGTCGGGGCGGAGCACCAGTGGGTGCTGGTTTTCCAAACAGGCGACACTTGGGGTCACTGGCTATGTGTCCCGGGTCACCACATTTGTAACAATTGAAGGGCCCCTTTGGAACAGGTCTACCTGTCGGGGCCCCATTCTGCTTTGGGGGTGGGGGAGGCTGAGAACCCTTCTGCTGGTTCCCTTGGGGATTACTTTGGGGGCCTTTAGGGAACCCTTTCTGTTTACCCCTGTCCCCCCCACTCTTCTGCTGGGGACCCTGCCCACCCTTGGCGGAGTCTCCCACTGGACCCTTGTGGACCCTGGTGCTGAGCCAGCGGTCCGCCTCCTCAGCAAGCTTCCTCGGGTTGGACAGCTTGCTATCAATCAGGTGCTGGCGTAACTCAGGAAAACAGTTATCAGACAAGTGCTCCCATGCAATTAAATCAAAGAGACTTTGAAAATCATTCACCTTGTTACCCTTCACCCAACCATCCAGGGCTCTGCAAAAAAAATTCACATACTCCACATACGTAGTCCCAGGACGCTTTGCACACCCCCTGAACCTCTGTCTATA
Source organism: Lissotriton helveticus (assembly GCF_964261635.1). Classification (NCBI taxonomy): domain Eukaryota; kingdom Metazoa; phylum Chordata; class Amphibia; order Caudata; family Salamandridae; genus Lissotriton; species Lissotriton helveticus. Next base: position 1,540,701,127 of record NC_136069.1, on the reverse strand, counting down.
TAATTCAGGGGTAAGCCCATACCTGGTCATTAAGGCCTCTTTCATGTGGGGATAAGAAATCTGTTCTGCAGTGGGCAAATCTAGCAGGGTGTCCCGCCCTTCGCTAAGGAACCTTCCCCACAACCCCGCTCCCCAATCTTTCTCAGGGACCCGGTGGGAGGACATGGCTACCTCATATGCCCTAAACCACTGTCCTATGTCATCCCCCCTAAAGAATTCTTTAACTATATCTTTGGGGATGTACACCTTGGACTCTACCTGCACCGGCGTTGTGCTGCCACCAGAAGGAGCTGTTCCCAAACCTCTTTGATCCAACTCCTTCATTCTCAGGTCATGGTCCAGCTGGCGTTGCTGTGCCTCCATGGCCAATCTTTGCTTGTCCATTTCCAGTTTTTGTTTTTCCATTTCCATTTGCCCAGCTAATCTTGCCATCTCCATTGCATGTGCCCTGTCTGCGGCTCTGTCTGCCAGCTCCTCTGGTGACAGGCCTCTGGGGGGCTCTCCAGCGCCATCTGGTGGAATGATATCCACCGGGGTCTGTGGATCTCTTGACTCCCTCCAGGCTCTCAGCGCCGTCACGAGTTGGGTCTTGTTGCTCAATCCACCTTTGGCAATTCTGCATTTTGTGCAGAGATCTTTCAGCTGGTCATTGGTTAAGCTCCTCAAGGCTCCCTCTCTCCAATCTATGTCATCTGCTCCAGAGAAGGTAGAGAGCGCTCTTCCGGCAGGAAGTGAGCCAGGCATGGCTTCAGTAATGGCAGAGGTCTCAACAAAATTAGCAAAAAGGAACTGGAAACCTGTGGCTGCGTTATAGATCTGCTCTCCCTATGTGGTGATCAGTAATTCACTGTATGTAAACTACAAATGCAAATTCGCAAATCCTCACCGCTGCGACCAATGTTAGAATTGGGGGTCTCTGGTTGGCGCAAGTAGGTACTTGTGACAAGCAGGGACCCTCTCCTCTAAGTCAGGGCAAAGGATGACCCTTCAGAATTACCCTTGCTCACCCTCTAGGTGCGTGGCGTGAGCAGCCAAGGCGATTCTCCAGGCGTTAGTCAGTTAAGCATTTGTAGACACACACACAGTAAAATATACCAATCCCCCCCACAAATGGACACCAGGCTGTGAATATATAAAAATACGCTTCTTTATGTAAAATATATATATCTCTTAGGTCAGACTTATCACAAGATCAAATAACGGTTCTGTATACCCACAGGTTGTAAATAGGCAAGCTCTCTTTTAGTTGTAGTTCAAAAAATGCACTGTTCTTCTCTTAAGTTGTATTCCACAGTGTTCTCTTGATTCTTTGTTCGTTTCTGCACTCGGTTGCGCTTTAGACGGGTGAAATCCCGACGCCCTGCCAAGTCTCACGCTTCCCGCGTGAGACGCGATCGGCCCGGCCGGGTCTCTGACAGCTGATGGCCCCCCTGGTCTGCGGGACCCCCTCGGGGGGGAAACACCGACCTCAGAGCTGTCCAGGTGGAGGGGAGGCCCACGGACCCAGCGCAGCCCCAGTCACTCGGGCAGGGGCTCTGATTGCAGCCTCGTCTCCCCGACAGCTAAAGGATTCCAGCGGGAGGGGCTGGAGCGCTCTTCTCAGCGCGGAGCTGCAGGCAGGCACACAGAGAGCGGTGCGAGTCAGCTGCGAAAGGCGGCTCGCACCACAGCTGATCTGGAGGCCGGGGGCACTCGTAGGCAGGGCGGCTGGCACAACAAAAAGGGGCAAAAACAAACGTTGCGGGCCCCGAGCCCGTTGACGGTCTCGGTGGCGGCTTTCCTCCGGGGACAAAGGCGAGGTGCCCAGCGGCTCAGGCAGAGCGAGGCTGGCACCCGAGGCGTCCGTCCAGTTCGGAGGTCTGTCCCCTGGGTCTGTTTGCGTCCGGTGAGGATTTCTGGCGGGAGGGTGAGGCACAGCAGCGGGCCCTCTTAGGCGGTCGACACAGCGATCCCCTCAGCGGGGGAAGAGCGGCTCAACGGAGCGGAGCTCTTCCTCGGCGGGGACGAGGAGACACAGTCGGTCACGGCCTCAGGGAGGGGCTGGGGGGCACCACAGCAGCGAGCCTTCCAGGCGGTCAACACAGCGATCTCCTCAGCGGGGGGAGAGCGGCTCAACGGAGCGGAGCTCTTCCTCGGCGGGGACGAGGAGACACAGTCGGTCACGGCCTCAGAGAGGGGCTGGGGGGCACCAAAGTCACAGCTCCGGCAGTAGTAGATATCCCGGTTAATTACCGGCAGACGAGCAGAGGCAGGTTGAGCCAGATGGTCCTGTGGCTCAGGTCAGGGGGCAAGCTCAGTCAAGCCCTTGGAGAATGTTTAAGCACAAAGCAGCAAAGTCTTTTCTCATCAAGTCTTTTCCTCTCCTTTCTCAGCAAGGCAAGCAGCAGGCCAGTTCTCCCAGCGTCTCTTCTCCTTCTAGTCGGGCAGAGGTCCTTCGTGGTGAAACAGGATTCTAATTTACAAGGAGCAGGGCTCCTACTTTTATACACAGTTTCTTTTGTTCTCACTGGCCAGGGGGGCCTCTGCATAACTGCTCTCAGCTCCTGAGCACTTGTGGTGGGTACTTCTGCTTCTGCATTCAGTGTGAGGGCAGGCACATCAGCCGCTCCCCAGGGGGGCGGAGCCGGCATTGTGAAGACAGGGGCAGCCTGAGCACTCTGTTGACAAGCTTCGGTCTTTCCTGGGCCAGGTGCAGGCTGAGTCATCAGTCGCTCTCCAGGAGGGCGGAGCCAGCATTGTGGTGGCAGAGCACAGCCTGATGCATCATTCAGGGGAAACTCCCACCACCCACTAAGGTGTCATCTGGCTATTCACTACCTGTCAACTCCCAGCCCTGTCACTCACACACACCAGACAGTCAGATCCACATCCAAGCAGAGGCGGGCTGAAATGGTTAGGCAAGCAAATGCTAACTTTCTAAAAGTAGCATTTGCAAACACAGGATATTAAAATAAACTTTACTAAAAGAAGTATTTTATTATTCTGAGTTCAGGCATACTAAACATTAATTTCTACCATGTTCCCTGAGCCTGCTGGGATTATAGAGTGTAATAATTCCAGCAGCCCATCTGGCCTAGAAGGGAACTGGTAGCCTTCAATAGTGAAAAACGAATTTGGCAGTAATTCACTATTAGAACATGCCACACACATCTGGGCATGTTCTACCTTATACTTACAATGCACCCTGCCCTCAGGCCTACCATAGGGGTGACTAACATGAAGTTAAGGGAAGGTTTAGGGGCTGGCAAGTGTGTTCACTTGCCCAGCCAGCATGACAGTACCAGACTGTACGCAGGTTCTGCAATGGCAGACCCTAGACACATTTTAAGGCTGCTTCTGTGGGTGGCGCAACCAGCGCTGCAGGCCCACTAGCAGTATTGGCATTCACAAGCCCTGGCACTCCTGGTGCACTTTACTGGGGACTGACAGTAAATCCAATGAACCAATCAGGTATATCAATCACATGTACACTTTACAGTAGGGAGCACTTGCACTGCGGCACGGGTTGGCCGTGGCGCAGTGCCCTGAGTCGCGGACACCAGCAAAAACATCTGAGGCACAACAGCAAAAAGTGGAAGGGAAACTCACGCCAAGGTGCCAGGTCTAACAAAGATTATATCTCCAAAAGTCATTTCAGAAGTGGGATTCGAACCCACGCCTCCAGAGGAGACTGCAGCCTAAACACAGTGCCTTAGACCACTCGGCCATCCTGACAGTGAAGAGTCCTAAGAAATGTATAAAAGTCACTCAGAAATTTCTGCGTCCATGCAAGCTTGAAATAATTTCAACCTTCAAACACAAGGTGCAACTTTTTGCACAGGACAATAAACACAGAAGATCACATATGAAAGCATTTCACTTCACAGGAGTACTGTTTTTATGCTTTTAGAACAACTTATATCTCTCACCAGCTATTTAGGGTTCTGTATCCTACTCACAAAATTATCTTGCCTGCGACCTCTCTCTTTATACACAAACAATTATTGCTCAGGAAGTAGGAAGGCAGAAGGTGGGGCAGTTTATGCAAATTTATGCTGTCAATGTGCCTTGCAGATTCATGCAGAATTTCTAGATCCTTGCTGGAAACAAGAGAGCAGGCCTTGTTTCAGATCAACTGTCCCTAGCAAGGAACGTCTGAGCACATCCATTCTTTTGCTCTCTAGCCCCTGGCTTGGGACTCACCCTCACTGGCTGAGGAGTGAAGTTCTGCATACCAACGTTGCATAGAAGGTATGTTTGTGATTGGTTTGAGATGGGTGGGATGTCAAGAGCAGGGAAAAGCAAGTCACCTTCACTTCTAGTCTCCTCTTCTATGCCTACCTGCCGTTCACTCACTCTGTCTTTGTTTCATTCTCTCCTTCCTCAACACCCCATCTCACTCACTGGCTCTATCATTTGTGCTCTTTCCCCTTGCTCTTCATTTCATAGTGGAAACATCTCTTGAATGGATCATTAGAAAATGAGGTTACATAAAATTAAAAATCTACTTATTGGAAACCAAAAATATCACAAGACTGAATGTAAGCCATTTCTTCAATAAAAGGGATTTTTTAGGCACCCCCCAAAAAACACATAAAACACCACTAGTGCTAGAAGAATATTATACGAGCTTGAAGACAGAATTGGGCAAATTCATTTGCAGTTGAAACTGAAGTTTGGTACTTATTCAGATATTATATGCACTGCCAATTTTTAGCTGAGATTCTGAAGGAACGCAGTGACAAAATGGACTTAAAGTTTTGTCAGAAGTGGGATTCAAACTCACGCCTCCAGGAGAGACTACGGCCTTAACGCAGCGCCTTAGACCACTCGGCCATCCTGACCACATGTTGCTTTTCCATCTACATAGTGAGAAAGATAGTGTGAACAAAAAAAACACACATCTTAGGCCATAAGTGGCTATAGCAAGAAAAAAACTCACTGCACTTTTCCAAAAAGACAACCATATAAGCCCATGTGAGGGAAATGATCTGATTTTCTCCCTCAAGAAAAAAGAAGATTAAACAGAGGTTTGTCAGAAGTGGGATTTGAACCCACGTCTCCAGAAGAGACTGCGACCTGAACGCAGCGCCTTAGACCACTCGGCCATCCTGACTTGCATTTGCAGCACCTTCCACAAGCCAGACAGCCATGCAAGTTTGGTACCGAAAAGGCATGCCCTCAATTTATTTATCCCATTATAAGCATTTCCAACAGATCTTTGAACAATCCATACAGAGCAGTACCTATGAAGAACTCTTTAGACCTTTAAAGCGTACAAAGAGAAAGTGCTATTCACCAGCCACTTGAACGGCCCAAAGCTGCTTTGAAATTGAGTCAACAGCCACATCTTGGCTGACTAAAGCAAATTCAACAAGGGAGCTCAATGTCACAACATAGGGTGGAATACGCAAATCTAAGCAGCCCCTGATCACAGCCCTGAGGACATTGCTGTAAGTGTGCTGGAGTACAGCTGTCTACCAGGTGCTTGGCATTCTTCCAAATTTGCATGGCCTGTCTGGCCAGGGAATACAAGAGCATGACTCTTCTAGATGAGCTCTTACATGGGTCCTAAGCTCATTTGGTAAGGATTGCACTTTATCAGCAAGACTTTGTAAAACAGAAATATATGAGAAACCCAAGCTCTCTTGACTAGACGAGGACGGAATAACGTCCCAGGTGAAGACGAAGAGATGCAACTTCCATCAGAAGTTATCCTGATGAAGAAGATTATATCTCCAAAAGTCATTTCAGAAGTGGGATTCGAACCCACGCCTCCAGAGGAGACTGCAGCCTAAACACAGCGCCTTAGACCACTTGGCCATCCTGACAGTGAAGATTCCTAAGAAATGTATAAAAGTCACTCAGAAATTTCTGCGTCCATGCAAGCTTGAAATAATTTCAACCTTCAATCACAAGGTGCAACTTTTTGCACAGGACAATAAACACAGAAGATCACATATGAAAGCATTTCATTTCACAGGTGTACTGTTTTTATGCTTTTAGAATAACTTATACCTCTCACCAGCTATTTAGGGTTCTGTATCCTACTCACAAAATTATCTTGCCTGCGACCTCTCTCTTTATACACAAACAACTATTGCTCAGGAAGTAGGAAGGCAGAAGGTGGGGCAGTTTATGCAAATTTATGCTGTCAATGTGCCTTGCAGATTCATGCAGAATTTCTAGATCCTTGCTGGAAACAAGAGAGCAGGCCTTGTTTCAGATCAACTGTCCCTAGCAAGGAACGTCTGAGCACATCCATTCTTTTGCTCTCTAGCCCCTGGCTTGGGACTCACCCTCACTGGCTGAGGAGTGAAGTTCTGCATACCAACGTTGCATAGAAGGTATGTTTGTGATTGGTTTGAGATGGGTGGGAGGTCAAGAGCAGGGAAAAGCAAGTCACCTTCACTTCTAGTCTCCTCTTCTATGCCTACCTGCCGTTCACTCACTCTGTCTTTGTTTCATTCTCTCCTTTCTCAACACCCATCTCACTCACTGGCTCTATCATTTGTGCTCTTTCCCCTTGCTCTTCATTTCATAGTGGAAACATCTCTTGAATGGATCATTAGAAAATGAGGTTACATAAAATTAAAAATCTACTTATTGGAAACCAAAAATATCACAAGACTGAATGTAAGCCATTTCTTCAATAAAAGGGATTTTTTAGGCACCCCCCAAAAAACACATAAAACACCACTAGTGCTAGAAGAATATTATACGAGCTTGAAGACAGAATTGGGCAAATTCATTTGCAGTTGACACTGAAGTTTGGTACTTTTTCAGATATTATATGCACTGCCAATTTTTAGCTGAGAATCTGAAGGAACGCAGAGACAAAATGGACATAAAGTTTTGTCAGAAGTGGGATTCGAACCCACGCCTCCAGGAGAGACGGCGGCCTTAACGCAGCGCCTTAGACCACTCGGCCATCCTGACCACATGCTGCTTGTCCATCTACATAGTGAGAAAGATAGTGTGAACAAAAAAAACACACATCTTAGGCCATAAGTGGCTATAGCAAGAAAAAAACTCACTGCACTTTTCCAAAAAGACAACCATATAAGCCCATGTGAGGGAAATGATCTGATTTTCTCCCTCAAGAAAAAAGAAGATTAAACACAGGTTTGTCAGAAGTGGGATTTGAACCCACGCCTCCAGAATAGACTGCGACCTGAACGCAGCGCCTTAGACCACTCGGCCATCCTGACTTGCATTTGCAGTACCTTCCACAAGCCAGACAGCCATGCAAGTTTGGTACCGAAAAGGCATGCCCTCAATTTATTTATCCCATTATAAGCATTTCCAACAGATCTTTGAACAATCCATACAGAGCAGTACCTATGAAGAACTCTTTAGACCTTTAAAGCGTACAAAGAGAAAGTGCTATTCACCAGCCACTTGAACGGCCCAAAGCTGCTTTGAAATTGAGTCAACAGCCACATCTTGGCTGACTAAAGCAAATTCAACAAGGGAGCTCAACGTCACAACATAGGGTGGAATACGCAAATCTAAGCAGCCCCTGATCACAGCCCTGAGGACATTGCTGTAAGTGTGCTGGAGTACAGCTGTCTACCAGGTGCTTGGCATTCTTCCAAATTTGCATGGCCTGTCTGGCCAGGGAATACAAGAGCATGACTCTTCTAGATGAGCTCTTACATGGGTCCTAAGCTCATTTGGTAAGGATTGCACTTTATCAGCAAGACTTTGTACAACAGAAATATATGAGAAACCCAAGCTCTCTTGACTAGACGAGGACGGAATAACGTCCCAGGTGAAGACGAACAGATGCAACTTCCATCAGATGTTATCCTGATGAAGAAGATTATATCTCCAAAAGTCATGTCAGAAGTGGGATTCGAACCCACGCCTCCAGAGGAGACTGCAGCCTAAACACAGCGCCTTAGACCACTCGGCCATCCTGACAGTGGAGAGTCCTAAGAAATGTATAAAAGTCACTCAGAAATTTCTGCGTCCATGCAAGCTTGAAATAATTTCAACCTTCAAACACAAGGTGCAACTTTTTGCACAGGACAATAAACACAGAAGATCACATATGAAAGCATTTCATTTCACAGGTGTACTGTTTTTATGCTTTTAGAATAACTTATACCTCTCACCAGCTATTTAGGGTTCTGTATCCTACTCACAAAATTACCTTGCCTGCGACCTCTCTCTTTATACACAAACAACTACTGCTCAGGAAGTAGGAAGGCAGAAGGTGGGGCAGTTAATGCAAAATTATGCTGTCAATGTGCCTTGCAGAATTTCTAGTTCCTTGCTGGAAACAAGAGAGCAGGCCTTGTTTCAGATCAACTGTCCCTAGCAAGGAACGTCTGAGCACATCCATTCTTTTGCTCTCTAGCCCCTGGCTTGGGACTCACCCTCACTGGCTGAGGAGTGAAGTTCTGCATACCAACGTTGAATAGAAGGTATGTTTGTGATTGGTTTGAGATGGGTGGGAGGTCAAGAGCAGGGAAAAGCAAGTCACCTTCCCTTCTAGTCTCCTCTTCTATGCCTACCTGCCGTTCACTCACTCTGTCTTTGTTTCATTCTCTCCTTCCTCAACACCCCATCTCACTCACTGGCTCTATCATTTGTGCTCTTTCCCCTTGCTCTTCATTTCATAGTGGAAACATCTCTTGAATGGATCATTAGAAAATGAGGTTACATAAAATTAAAAATCTACTTATTGGAAACCAAAAATATCACAAGACTGAATGTAAGCCATTTCTTCAATAAAAGGGATTTTTTAGGCACCCCCCAAAAAACACATAAAACACCACTAGTGCTAGAAGAATATTATACGAGCTTGAAGACAGAATTGGGCAAATTCATTTGCAGTTGAAACTGAAGTTTGGTACTTATTCAGATATATGCACTGCCAATTTTTTGCTGAGATTCTGAAGGAACGCGGAGACAAAATGGACTTAAAGTTTTGTCAGAAGTGGGATTCGAACCCACGCCTCCAGGAGAGACTGCGGCCTTAATGCAGTGCCTTAGACCACTCGGCCATCCTGACCACAAGTCGCTTGTTCATCTACATAGTGAGAAAGATAGTGTGAACAAAAAAAAAAACACATCTTAGGCCATGAGTGGCTATAGCAAGAAAAAAACTCACTGCACTTTTCCAAAAAGACAACCATATAAGCCCATGTGAGGGAAATGATCTGATTTTCTCCCTAAAGAAAAAAGAAGATTAAACACAGGTTTGTCAGAAGTGGGATTTGAACCCACGCCTCCAGAAGAGACTGCGACCTGAACGCAGCGCCTTAGACCACTTGGCCATCCTGACTTGCATTTTCAGTACCTTCCACAAGCCAGACAGCCATGCAAGTTTTGTACCTAAAAGGCATGCCCTCAATTTATTTATCCCATTATAAGCATTTCCAACAGATCTTTGAACAATCCATACAGAGCAGTACCTATGAAGAACTCTTTAGACCTTTAATGAGTACAAAGAGAAAGTGCTATTCACCAGCCACTTGAACGGCCCAAAGCTGCTTTGAAATTGAGTCAACAGCCACATCTTGGCTGACTAAAGCAAATTCAACAAGGGAGCTCAATGTCACAACATTGGGAGGAATACACAAATCTAAGCAGCCCCTGATCACAGCCCTGAGGACATTGCTGTAAGTGTGCTGGAGTACAGCTGTCTACCAGGTGCTTGGCATTCTTCCAAATTTGCATGGCCTGTCTGGCCAGGGAATACAAGAGCATGACTCTTCTAGATGAGCTCTTACATGGGTCCTAAGCTCATTTGGTAAGGATTGCACTTTATCAGCAAGACTTTGTAAAACAGAAATATATGAGAAACCCAAGCTCTCTTGACTAGACGAGGACGGAATAACGTCCCAGGTGAAGACGAAGAGATGCAACTTCCATCAGATGTTATCCTGATGAAGAAGATTATATCTCCAAAAGTCATTTCAGAAGTGGGATTCGAACCCACGCCTCCAGAGGAGACTGCAGCCTAAACACAGCGCCTTAGACCACTCGGCCATCCTGACAGTGAAGAGTCCTAAGAAATGTATAAAAGTCACTCAGAAATTTCTGCGTCCATGCAAGCTTGAAATAATTTCAACCTTCAAACACAAGGTGCAACTTTTTGCACAGGACAATAAACACAGAAGATCACATATGAAAGCATTTCATTTCACAGGTGTACTGTTTTTATGCTTTTAGAATAACTTATATCTCTCACCAGCTATTTAGGGTTCTGTATCCTACTCACAAAATTATCTTGCCTGCGACCTCTCTCTTTATACACAAACAATTATTGCTCAGGAAGTAGGAAGGCAGAAGGTGGGGCAGTTTATGCAAATTTATGCTGTCAATGTGCCTTGCAGATTCATGCAGAATTTCTAGATCCTTGCTGGAAACAAGAGAGCAGGCCTTGTTTCAGATCAACTGTCCCTAGCAAGGAACGTCTGAGCACATCCATTCTTTTGCTCTCTAGCCCCTGGCTTGGGACTCACCCTCACTGGCTGAGGAGTGAAGTTCTGCATACCAACGTTGCATAGAAGGTATGTTTGTGATTGGTTTGAGATGGGTGGGAGGTCAAGAGCAGGAAAAAGCAAGTCACCTTCACTTCTAGTCTCCTCTTCTATGCCTACCTGCCGTTCACTCACTCTGTCTTTGTTTCATTCTCTCCTTCCTCAACACCCCATCTCAATCACTGGCTCTATCATTTGTGCTCTTTCCCCTTGCTCTTCATTTCATAGTGGAAACATCTCTTGAATGGATCATTAGAAAATGAGGTTACATAAAATTAAAAATCTACTTATTGGAAACCAAAAATATCACAAGACTGAATGTAAGCCATTTCTTCAATAAAAGGGATTTTTTAGGCACCCCCCAAAAAACACATAAAACACCACTAGTGCTAGAAGAATATTATACGAGCTTGAAGACAGAATTGGGCAAATTCATTTGCAGTTGAAACTGAAGTTTGGTACTTATTCAGATATTATATGCACTGCCAATTTTTAGCTGAGATTCTGAAGGAACACAGTGACAAAATGGACTTAAAGTTTTGTCAGAAGTGGGATTCGAACTCACGCCTCCAGGAGAGACTGCGGCCTTACCGCAGCGCCTTAGACCACTCCGCCATCCTGACCACATGTTGCTTGTCCATCTACATAGTGAGAAAGATAGTGTGAACAAAAAAAACACACATCTTAGGCCATAAGTGGCTATAGCAAGAAAAAAACTCACTGCACTTTTCCAAAAAGACAACCATATAAGCCCAAGTGAGGGAAATGATCTGATTTTCTCCCTCAAGAAAAAAGAAGATTAAACACAGGTCTGTCAGAAGTGGGATTTGAACCCACGCCTCCAGAAGAGACTGCGACCTGAACGCAGCGCCTTAGACCACTCGGCCATCCTGACTTGCATTTGCAGCACCTTCCACAAGCCAGACAGCCATGCAAGTTTGGTACCGAAAAGGCATGCCCTCAATTTATTTATCCCATTATAAGCATTTCCAACAGATCTTTGAACAATCCATACAGAGCAGTACCTATGAAGAACTCTTTAGACCTTTAAAGCGTACAAAGAGAAAGTGCTATTCACCAGCCACTTGAACGGCCCAAAGCTGCTTTGAAATTGAGTCAACAGCCACATCTTGGCTGACTAAAGCAAATTCAACAAGGGAGCTCAATGTCACAACATAGGGTGGAATACGCAAATCTAAGCAGCCCCTGATCACAGCCCTGAGGACATTGCTGTAAGTGTGCTGGAGTACAGCTGTCTACCAGGTGCTTGGCATTCTTCCAAATTTGCATGGCCTGTCTGGCCAGGGAATACAAGAGCATGACTCTTCTAGATGAGCTCTTACATGGGTCCTAAGCTCATTTGGTAAGGATTGCACTTTATCAGCAAGACTTTGTAAAACAGAAATATATGAGAAACCCAAGCTCTCTTGACTAGACGAGGACGGAATAACGTCCCAGGTGAAGACGAAGAGATGCAACTTCCATCAGATGTTATCCTGATGAAGAAGATTATATCTCCAAAAGTCATTTCAGAAGTGGGATTCGAACCCACGCCTCCAGAGGAGACTGCAGCCTAAACACAGCGCCTTAGACCACTCGGCCATCCTGACAGTGAAGAGTCCTAAGAAATGTATAAAAGTCACTCAGAAATTTCTGCGTCCATGCAAGCTTGAAATAATTTCAACCTTCAAACACAAGGTGCAACTTTTTGCACAGGACAATAAACACAGAAGATCACATATGAAAGCATTTCATTTCACAGGTGTACTGTTTTTATGCTTTTAGAATAACTTATACCTCTCACCAGCTATTTAGGGTTCTGTATCCTACTCACAAAATTATCTTGCCTGCGACCTCTCTCTTTATACACAAACAACTATTGCTCAGGAAGTAGGAAGGCAGAAGGTGGGGCAGTTTATGCAAATTTATGCTGTCAATGTGCCTTGCAGATTCATGCAGAATTTCTAGATCCTTGCTGGAAACAAGAGAGCAGGCCTTGTTTCAGATCAACTGTCCCTAGCAAGGAACGTCTGAGCACATCCATTCTTTTGCTCTCTAGCCCCTGGCTTGGGACTCACCCTCACTGGCTGAGGAGTGAAGTTCTGCATACCAACGTTGCATAGAAGGTATGTTTGTGATTGGTTTGAGATGGGTGGGAGGTCAAGAGCAGGGAAAAGCAAGTCACCTTCACTTCTAGTCTCCTCTTCTATGCCTACCTGCCGTTCACTCACTCTGTCTTTGTTTCATTCTCTCCTTTCTCAACACCCCATCTCACTCACTGGCTCTATCATTTGTGCTCTTTCCCCTTGCTCTTCATTTCATAGTGGAAACATCTCTTGAATGGATCATTAGAAAATGAGGTTACATAAAATTAAAAATCTACTTATTGGAAAACAAAAATATCACAAGACTGAATGTAAGCCATTTCTTCAATAAAAGGGATTTTTTAGGCACCCCCCAAAAAACACATAAAACACCACTAGTGCTAGAAGAATATTATACGAGCTTGAAGACAGAATTGGGCAAATTCATTTGCAGTTGACACTGAAGTTTGGTACTTATTCAGATATTATATGCACTGCCAATTTTTAGCTGAGAATCTGAAGGAACGCAGAGACAAAATGGACATAAAGTTTTGTCAGAAGTGGGATTCGAACCCACGCCTCCAGGAGAGACTGCGGCCTTAACGCAGCGCCTTAGACCACTCGGCCATCCTGACCACATGTTGCTTTTCCATCTACATAGTGAGAAAGATAGTGTGAACAAAAAAAACACACATCTTAGGCCATGAGTGGCTATAGCAAGAAAAAAACTCACTGCACTTTTCCAAAAAGACAACCATATAAGCCCATGTGAGGGAAATGATCTGATTTTCTCCCTCAAGAAAAAAGAAGATTAAACACAGGTTTGTCAGAAGTGGGATTTGAACCCATGCCTCCAGAAGAGACTGCGACCTGAACGCAGCGCCTTAGACCACTCGGCCATCCTGACTTGCATTTTCAGTACCTTCCACAAGCCAGACAGCCATGCAAGTTTGGTACCGAAAAGGCATGCCCTCAATTTATTTATCCCATTATAAGCATTTCCAACAGATCTTTTGAACAATCCATACAGAGCAGTACCTATGAAGAACTCTTTAGACCTTTAAAGCGTACAAAGAGAAAGTGCTATTCACCAGCCACTTGAACGGCCCAAAGCTGCTTTGAAATTGAGTCAACAGCCACATCTTGGCTGACTAAAGCAAATTCAACAAGGGAGCTCAATGTCACAACATAGGGTGGAATACGCAAATCTAAGCAGCCCCTGATCACAGCCCTGAGGACATTGCTGTAAGTGTGCTGGAGTACAGCTGTCTACCAGGTGCTTGGCATTCTTCCAAATTTGCATGGCCTGTCTGGCCAGGGAATACAAGAGCATGACTCTTCTAGATGAGCTCTTACATGGGTGGGTCCTAAGCTCATTTGGTAAGGATTGCACTTTATCAGCAAGACTTTGTACAACAGAAATATATGAGAAACCCAAGCTCTCTTGACTAGACGAGGACGGAATAACGTCCCAGGTGAAGACGAACAGATGCAACTTCCATCAGATGTTATCCTGATGAAGAAGATTATATCTCCAAAAGTCATGTCAGAAGTGGGATTCGAACCCACGCCTCCAGAGGAGACTGCGGCCTAAACACAGCGCCTTAGACCACTCGGCCATCCTGACAGTGGAGAGGCCTAAGAAATGTATAAAAGTCACTCAGAAATTTCTGCGTCCATGCAAGCTTGAAATAATTTCAACCTTCAAACACAAGGTGCAACTTTTTGCACAGGACAATAAACACAGAAGATCACATATGAAAGCATTTCATTTCACAGGTGTACTGTTTTTATACTTTTAGAATAACTTATACCTCTCACCAGCTATTTAGGGTTCTGTATCCTACTCACAAAATTACCTTGCCTGCGACCTCTCTCTTTATACACAAACAACTACTGCTCAGGAAGTAGGAAGGCAGAAGGTGGGGCAGTTTATGCAAATTTATGCTGTCAATGTGCCTTGCAGATTCATGCAGAATTTCTAGTTCCTTGCTGGAAACAAGAGAGCAGGCCTTGTTTCAGATCAACTGTCCCTAGCAAGGAACGTCTGAGCACATCCATTCTTTTGCTCTCTAGCCCCTGGCTTGGGACTCACCCTCACTGGCTGAGGAGTGAAGTTCTGCATACCAACGTTGAATAGAAGGTATGTTTGTGATTGGTTTGAGATGGGTGGGAGGTCAAGAGCAGGGAAAAGCAAGTCACCTTCCCTTCTAGTCTCCTCTTCTATGCCTACCTGCCGTTCACTCACTCTGTCTTTGTTTCATTCTCTCCTTCCTCAACACCCCATCTCACTCACTGGCTCTATCATTTGTGCTCTTTCCCCTTGCTCTTCATTTCATAGTGGAAACATCTCTTGAATGGATCATTAGAAAATGAGGTTACATAAAATTAAAAATCTACTTATTGGAAACCAAAAATATCACAAGACTGAATGTAAGCCATTTCTTCAATAAAAGGGATTTTTTAGGCACCCCCCAAAAAACACATAAAACACCACTAGTGCTAGAAGAATATTATACGAGCTTGAAGACAGAATTGGGCAAATTCATTTGCAGTTGACACTGAAGTTTGGTACTTATTCAGATATTATATGCACTGCCAATTTTTAGCTGAGAATCTGAAGGAACGCAGAGACAAAATGGACATAAAGTTTTGTCAGAAGTGGGATTCGAACCCACGCCTCCAGGAGAGACTGCGGCCTTAACGCAGCGCCTTAGACCACTCGGCCATCCTGACCACATGTTGCTTGTCCATCTACATAGTGAGAAAGATAGTGTGAACAAAAAAAACACACATCTTAGGCCATAAGTGGCTATAGCAAGAAAAAAACTCACTGCACTTTTCCAAAAAGACAACCATATAAGCCCATGTGAGGGAAATGATCTGATTTTCTCCCTCAAGAAAAAAGAAGATTAAACACAGGTTTGTCAGAAGTGGGATTTGAACCCACGCCTCCAGAAGAGACTGCGACCTGAACGCAGCGCCTTAGACCACTCGGCCATCCTGACTTGCATTTGCAGTACCTTCCACAAGCCAGACAGCCATGCAAGTTTGGTACCGAAAAGGCATGCCCTCAATTTATTTATCCCATTATAAGCATTTCCAACAGATCTTTGAACAATCCATACAGAGCAGTACCTATGAAGAACTCTTTAGACCTTTAAAGCGTACAAAGAGAAAGTGCTATTCACCAGCCACTTGAACGTCCCAAAGCTGCTTTGAAATTGAGTCAACAGCCACATCTTGGCTGACTAAAGCAAATTCAACAAGGGAGCTCAATGTCACAACATTGGGTGGAATACACAAATCTAAGCAGCCCCTGATCACAGCCCTGAGGACATTGCTGTAAGTGTGCTGGAGTACAGCTGTCTACCAGGTGCTTGGCATTCTTCCAAATTTGCATGGCCTGTCTGGCCAGGGAATACAAGAGCATGACTCTTCTAGATGAGCTCTTACATGGGTCCTAAGCTCATTTGGTAAGGATTGCACTTTATCAGCAAGACTTTGTAAAACAGAAATATATGAGAAACCCAAGCTCTCTTGACTAGACGAGGACGGAATAACGTCCCAGGTGAAGACGAAGAGAGGCAACTTCCATCAGATGTTATCCTGATGAAGAAGATTATATCTCCAAAAGTCATTTCAGAAGTGGGATTCGAACCCACGTCTCCAGAGGAGACTGCAGCCTAAACACAGCGACTTAGACCACTCGGCCATCCTGACAGTGAGGAGTCCTAAGAAATGTATAAAAGTCACTCAGAAATTTCTGCGTCCATGCAAGCTTGAAATAATTTCAACCTTCAAACACAAGGTGCAACTTTTTGCACAGGACAATAAACACAGAAGATCACATATGAAAGCATTTCATTTCACAGGTGTACTGTTTTTATGCTTTTAGAATAACTTATATCTCTCACCAGCTATTTAGGGTTCTGTATCCTACTCACAAAATTATCTTGCCTGCGACCTCTCTCTTTATACACAAACAATTATTGCTCAGGAAGTAGGAAGGCAGAAGGTGGGGCAGTTTATGCAAATTTATGCTGTCAATGTGCCTTGCAGATTCATGCAGAATTTCTAGATCCTTGCTGGAAACAAGAGAGCAGGCCTTGTTTCAGATCAACTGTCCCTAGCAAGGAACGTCTGAGCACATCCATTCTTTTGCTCTCTAGCCCCTGGCTTGGAACTCACCCTCACTGGCTGAGGAGTGAAGTTCTGCATACCAACGTTGCATAGAAGGTATGTTTGTGATTGGTTTGAGATGGGTGGGAGGTCAAGAGCAGGGAAAAGCAAGTCACCTTCACTTCTAGTCTCCTCTTCTATGCCTACCTGCCGTTCACTCACTCTGTCTTTGTTTCATTCTCTCCTTCCTCAACACCCCATCTCACTCACTGGCTCTATCATTTGTGCTCTTTCCCCTTGCTCTTCATTTCATAGTGGAAACATCTCTTGAATGGATCATTAGAAAATGAGGTTACATAAAATTAAAAATCTACTTATTGGAAACCAAAAATATCACAAGACTGAATGTAAGCCATTTCTTCAATAAAAGGGATTTTTTAGGCACCCCCCAAAAAACACATAAAACACCACTAGTGCTAGAAGAATATTATACGAGCTTGAAGACAGAATTGGGCAAATTCATTTGCAGTTGAAACTGAAGTTTGGTACTTATTCAGATATTATATGCACTGCCAATTTTTAGCTGAGATTCTGAAGGAACGCAGTGACAAAATGGACTTAAAGTTTTGTCAGAAGTGGGATTCGAACTCACGCCTCCAGGAGAGACTGCGGTCTTAACGCAGCGCCTTAGACCACTCGGCCATCCTGACCACATGTTGCTTGTCCATCTACATAGTGAGAAAGATAGTGTGAACAAAAAAAAACACACATCTTAGGCCATAAGTGGCTATAGCAAGAAAACAACTCACTGCACTTTTCCAAAAAGACAACCATATAAGCCCATGTGAGGGAAATGATCTGATTTTCTCCCTCAAGAAAAAAGAAGATTAAACACAGGTTTGTCAGAAGTGGGATTTGAACCCACGCCTCCAGAAGAGACTGCGACCTGAACGCAGCGCCTTAGACCACTCGGCCATCCTGACTTGCATTTGCAGCACCTTCCACAAGCCAGACAGCCATGCAAGTTTGGTACCGAAAAGGCATGCCCTCAATTTATTTATCCCATTATAAGCATTTCCAACAGATCTTTGAACAATCCATACAGAGCAGTACCTATGAAGAACTCTTTAGACCTTTAAAGCGTACAAAGAGAAAGTGCTATTCACCAGCCACTTGAACGGCCCAAAGCTGCTTTGAAATTGAGTCAACAGCCACATCTTGGCTGACTAAAGCAAATTCAACAAGGGAGCTCAATGTCACAACATAGGGTGGAATACGCAAATCTAAGCATCCCCTGATCACAGCCCTGAGGACATTGCTGTAAGTGTGCTGGAGTACAGCTGTCTACCAGGTGCTTGGCATTCTTCCAAATTTGCATGGCCTGTCTGGCCAGGGAATACAAGAGCATGACTCTTCTAGATGAGCTCTTACATGGGTCCTGAGCTCATTTGGTAAGGATTGCACTTTATCAGCAAGACTTTGCACAACAGAAATATATGAGAAACCAAAGCTCTCTTGACTAGACGAGGACGGAATAACGTCCCAGGTGAAGACGAACAGATGCAACTTCCATCAGATGTTATCCAGATGAAGAAGATTCTATCTCCAAAAGTCATGTCAGAAGTGGGATTCGAACCCACGCCTCCAGAGGAGACTGCGGCCTAAACACAGCGCCTTAGACCACTCGGCCATCCTGACAGTGAAGAGTCCTAAGAATTGTATAAAAGTCACTCAGAAATTTCTGCGACCATGCAAGCTTGAAATAATTTCAACCTTCAAACACAAGGTGCAACTTTTTGCACAGGACAATAAACACAGAAGATCACATATGAAAGCATTTCATTTCACAGGTGTACTGTTTTTATGCTTTTAGAATAACTTATACCTCTCACCAGCTATTTAGGGTTCTGTATCCTACTCACAAAATTACCTTGCCTGCGACCTCTCTCTTTATACACAAACAACTACTGCTCAGGAAGTAGGAAGGCAGAAGGTGGGGCAGTTTATGCAAATTTATGCTGTCAATGTGCCTTGCAGATTCATGCAGATTTTCTAGATCCTTGCTGGAAACAAGAGAGCAGGCCTTGTTTCAGATCAACTGTCCCTAGCAAGGAACGTCTGAGCACATCCATTCTTTTGCTCTCTAGCCCCTGGCTTGGGACTCACCCTCACTGGCTGAGGAGTGAAGTTCTGCATACCAACCTTACATAGAAGGTATGTTTGTGATTGGTTTGAGATGGGTGGGAGGTCAAGAGCAGGGAAAAGCAAGTCACCTTCCCTTCTAGTCTCCTCTTCTATGCCTACCTGCCGTTCACTCACTCTGTCTTTGTTTCATTCTCTCCTTCCTCAACACCCCATCTCACTCACTGGCTCTATCATTTGTGCTCTTTCCCCTTGCTCTTCATTTCATAGTGGAAACATCTCTTGAATGGATCATTAGAAAATGAGGTTACATAAAATTAAAAATCTACTTATTGGAAACCAAAAATATCACAAGACTGAATGTAAGCCATTTCTTCAATAAAAGGGATTTTTTAGGCACCCCCCAAAAAACACATAAAACACCACTAGTGCTAGAAGAATATTATACGAGCTTGAAGACAGAATTGGGCAAATTCATTTGCAGTTGAAACTGAAGTTTGGTACTTATTCAGATATTATATGCACTGCCAATTTTTAGCTGAGATTCTGAAGGAACGCAGTGACAAAATGGACTTAAAGTTTTGTCAGAAGTGGGATTCGAACTCACGCCTCCAGGAGAGACTGCGGTCTTAACGCAGCGCCTTAGACCACTCGGCCATCCTGACCACATGTTGCTTGTCCATCTACATAGTGAGAAAGATAGTGTGAACAAAAAAAAACACACATCTTAGGCCATAAGTGGCTATAGCAAGAAAACAACTCACTGCACTTTTCCAAAAAGACAACCATATAAGCCCATGTGAGGGAAATGATCTGATTTTCTCCCTCAAGAAAAAAGAAGATTAAACACAGGTTTGTCAGAAGTGGGATTTGAACCCACGCCTCCAGAAGAGACTGCGACCTGAATGCAGCGCCGTAGACCACTCTGCCATCCTGACTTGCATTTGCAGCACCTTCCACAAGCCAGACAGCCATGCAAGTTTGGTACCGAAAAGGCATGCCCTCAATTTATTTATCCCATTATAAGCCTTTCCAACAGATCTTTTGAACAATCCATACAGAGCAGTACCTATGAAGAACTCTTTAGACCTTTAAAGCGTACAAAGAGAAAGTGCTATTCACCAGCCACTTGAACGGCCCAAAGCTGCTTTGAAATTGAGTCAACAGCCACATCTTGGCTGACTAAAGCAAATTCAACAAGGGAGCTCAATGTCACAACATAGGGTGGAATACGCAAATCTAAGCAGCCCCTGATCACAGCCCTGAGGACATTGCTGTAAGTGTGCTGGAGTACAGCTGTCTACCAGGTGCTTGGCATTCTTCCAAATTTGCATGGCCTGTCTGGCCAGGGAATACAAGAGCATGACTCTTCTAGATGAGCTCTTACATGGGTCCTAAGCTCATTTGGTAAGGATTGCACTTTATCAGCAAGACTTTGTACAACAGAAATATATGAGAAACCCAAGCTCTCTTGACTAGACGAGGACGGAATAACGTCCCAGGTGAAGACGAACAGATGCAACTTCCATCAGATGTTATCCTGATGAAGAAGATTATATCTCCAAAAGTCATGTCAGAAGTGGGATTCGAACCCACGCCTCCAGAGGAGACTGCAGCCTAAACACAGCGCCTTAGACCACTCGGCCATCCTGACAGTGGAGAGTCCTAAGAAATGTATAAAAGTCACTCAGAAATTTCTGCGTCCATGCAAGCTTGAAATAATTTCAACCTTCAAACACAAGGTGCAACTTTTTGCACAGGACAATAAACACAGAAGATCACATATGAAAGCATTTCATTTCACAGGTGTACTGTTTTTATGCTTTTAGAATAACTTATACCTCTCACCAGCTATTTAGGGTTCTGTATCCTACTCACAAAATTACCTTGCCTGCGACCTCTCTCTTTATACACAAACAACTACTGCTCAGGAAGTAGGAAGGCAGAAGGTGGGGCAGTTTATGCAAATTTATGCTGTCAATGTGCCTTGCAGATTCATGCAGAATTTCTAGTTCCTTGCTGGAAACAAGAGAGCAGGCCTTGTTTCAGATCAACTGTCCCTAGCAAGGAACGTCTGAGCACATCCATTCTTTTGCTCTCTAGCCCCTGGCTTGGGACTCACCCTCACTGGCTGAGGAGTGAAGTTCTGCATACCAACGTTGAATAGAAGGTATGTTTGTGATTGGTTTGAGATGGGTGGGAGGTCAAGAGCAGGGAAAAGCAAGTCACCTTCCCTTCTAGTCTCCTCTTCTATGCCTACCTGACGTTCACTCACTCTGTCTTTGTTTCATTCTCTCCTTCCTCAACACCCCATCTCACTCACTGGCTCTATCATTTGTGCTCTTTCCCCTTGCTCTTCATTTCATAGTGGAAACATCTCTTGAATGGATCATTAGAAAATGAGGTTACATAAAATTAAAAATCTACTTATTGGAAACCAAAAATATCACAAGACTGAATGTAAGCCATTTCTTCAATAAAAGGGATTTTTTAGGCACCCCCCAAAAAACACATAAAACACCACTAGTGCTAGAAGAATATTATACGAGCTTGAAGACAGAATTGGGCAAATTCATTTGCAGTTGAAACTGAAGTTTGGTACTTATTCAGATATTATATGCACTGCCAATTTTTAGCTGAGATTCTGAAGGAACGCAGAGACAAAATGGACTTAAAGTTTTGTCAGAAGTGGGATTCGAACCCACGCCTCCAGGAGAGACTGTGGCCTTAATGCAGTGCCTTAGACCACTCGGCCATCCTGACCACAAGTTGCTTGTTCATCTACATAGTGAAAAAGATAGTGTGAACAAAAAAAACACACATCTTAGGCCATGAGTGGCTATAGCAAGAAAAAAACTCACTGCACTTTTCCAAAAAGACAACCATATAAGCCCATGTGAGGGAAATGATCTGATTTTCTCCCTCAAGAAAAAAGAAGATTAAACACAGGTTTGTCAGAAGTGGGATTTGAACCCACGCCTCCAGAAGAGACTGCGACCTGAACGCAGCGCCTTAGACCACTCGGCCATCCTGACTTGCATTTTCAGCACCTTCCACAAGCCAGACAGCCATGCAAGTTTGGTACCGAAAAGGCATGCCCTCAATTTATTTATCCCATTATAAGCATTTCCAACAGATCTTTGAACAATCCATACAGAGCAGTACCTATGAAGAACTCTTTAGACCTTTAAAGCGTACAAAGAGAAAGTGCTATTCACCAGCCACTTGAACGGCCCAAAGCTGCTTTGAAATTGAGTCAACAGCCACATCTTGGCTGACTAAAGCAAATTCAACAAGGGAGCTCAATGTCACAACATAGGGTGGAATACGCAAATCTAAGCATCCCCTGATCACAGCCCTGAGGACATTGCTGTAAGTGTGCTGGAGTACAGCTGTCTACCAGGTGCTTGGCATTCTTCCAAATTTGCATGGCCTGTCTGGCCAGGGAATACAAGAGCATGACTCTTCTAGATGAGCTCTTACATGGGTCCTGAGCTCATTTGGTAAGGATTGCACTTTATCAGCAAGACTTTGTACAACAGAAATATATGAGAAACCAAAGCTCTCTTGACTAGACGAGGACGGAATAACGTCCCAGGTGAAGACGAACAGATGCAACTTCCATCAGATGTTATCCAGATGAAGAAGATTCTATCTCCAAAAGTCATGTCAGAAGTGGGATTCGAACCCACGCCTCCAGAGGAGACTGCGGCCTAAACACAGCGCCTTAGACCACTCGGCCATCCTGACAGTGAAGAGTCCTAAGAATTGTATAAAAGTCACTCAGAAATTTCTGCGACCATGCAAGCTTGAAATAATTTCAACCTTCAAACACAAGGTGCAACTTTTTGCACAGGACAATAAACACAGAAGATCACATATGAAAGCATTTCATTTCACAGGTGTACTGTTTTTATGCTTTTAGAATAACTTATACCTCTCACCAGCTATTTAGGGTTCTGTATCCTACTCACAAAATTACCTTGCCTGCGACCTCTCTCTTTATACACAAACAACTACTGCTCAGGAAGTAGGAAGGCAGAAGGTGGGGCAGTTTATGCAAATTTATGCTGTCAATGTGCCTTGCAGATTCATGCAGATTTTCTAGATCCTTGCTGGAAACAAGAGAGCAGGCCTTGTTTCAGATCAACTGTCCCTAGCAAGGAACGTCTGAGCACATCCATTCTTTTGCTCTCTAGCCCCTGGCTTGGGACTCACCCTCACTGGCTGAGGAGTGAAGTTCTGCATACCAACGTTACATAGAAGGTATGTTTGTGATTGGTTTGAGATGGGTGGGAGGTCAAGAGCAGGGAAAAGCAAGTCACCTTCCCTTCTAGTCTCCTCTTCTATGCCTACCTGCCGTTCACTCACTCTGTCTTTGTTTCATTCTCTCCTTCCTCAACACCCCATCTCACTCACTGGCTCTATCATTTGTGCTCTTTCCCCTTGCTCTTCATTTCATAGTGGAAACATCTCTTGAATGGATCATTAGAAAATGAGGTTACATAAAATTAAAAATCTACTTATTGGAAACCAAAAATATCACAAGACTGAATGTAAGCCATTTCTTCAATAAAAGGGATTTTTTAGGCACCCCCCAAAAAACACATAAAACACCACTAGTGCTAGAAGAATATTATACGAGCTTGAAGACAGAATTGGGCAAATTCATTTGCAGTTGAAACTGAAGTTTGGTACTTATTCAGATATTATATGCACTGCCAATTTTTAGCTGAGATTCTGAAGGAACGCAGAGACAAAATGGACTTAAAGTTTTGTCAGAAGTGGGATTCGAACCCACGCCTCCAGGAGAGACTGCGGCCTTAATGCAGTGCCTTAGACCACTCGGCCATCCTGACCACAAGTTGCTTGCTCATCTACATAGTGAGAAAGATAGTGTGAACAAAAAAAACACACATCTTAGGCCATGAGTGGCTATAGCAAGAAAAAAACTCACTGCACTTTTCCAAAAAGACAACCATATAAGCCCATGTGAGGGAAATGATCTGATTTTCTCCCTCAAGAAAAAAGAAGATTAAACACAGGTTTGTCAGAAGTGGGATTTGAACCTACGCCTCCAGAAGAGACTGCGACCTGAACGCAGCGCCTTAGACCACTTGGCCATCCTGACTTGCATTTTTAGCACCTTCCACAAGCCAGACAGCCATGCACGTTTGGTACCGAAAAGGCATGCCCTCAATTTATTTATCCCATTATAAGCATTTCCAACAGATCTTTGAACAATCCATACAGAGCAGTACCTATGAAGAACTCTTTAGACCTTTAAAGCGTACAAAGAGAAAGTGCTATTCACCAGCCACTTGAACGGCCCAAAGCTGCTTTGAAATTGAGTCAACAGCCACATCTTGGCTGACTAAAGCAAATTCAACAAGGGAGCTCAATGTCACAACATAGGGTGGAATACGCAAATCTAAGCAGCCCCTGATCACAGCCCTGAGGACATTGCTGTAAGTGTGCTGGAGTACAGCTGTCTACCAGGTGCTTGGCATTCTTCCAAATTTGCATGGCCTGTCTGGCCAGGGAATACAAGAGCATGACTCTTCTAGATGAGCTCTTACATGGGTCCTAAGCTCATTTGGTAAGGATTGCACTTTATCAGCAAGACTTTGTACAACAGAAATATATGAGAAACCAAAGCTCTCTTGACTAGACGAGGACGGAATAACGTCCCAGGTGAAGACGAACAGATGCAACTTCCATCAGATGTTATCCAGATGAAGAAGATTATATCTCCAAAAGTCATGTCAGAAGTGGGATTCGAACCCACGCCTCCAGAGGAGACTGCGGCCTAAACACAGCGCCTTAGACCACTCTGCCATCCTGACAGTGAAGAGTCCTAAGAAATGTATAAAAGTCACTCAGAAATTTCTGCGACCATGCAAGCTTGAAATAATTTCAACCTTCAAACACAAGGTGCAACTTTTTGCACAGGACAATAAACACAGAAGATCACATATGAAAGCATTTCATTTCACAGGTGTACTGTTTTTATGCTTTTAGAATAACTTATACCTCTCACCAGCTATTTAGGGTTCTGTATCCTACTCACAAAATTACCTTGCCTGCGACCTCTCTCTTTATACACAAACAACTACTGCTCAGGAAGTAGGAAGGCAGAAGGTGGGGCAGTTTATGGAAATTTATGCTGTCAATGTGCCTTGCAGATTCATGCAGAATTTCTAGATCCTTGCTGGAAACAAGAGAGCAGGCCTTGTTTCAGATCAACTGTCCCTAGCAAGGAACGTCTGAGCACATCCATTCTTTTGCTCTCTAGCCCCTGGCTTGGGACTCACCCTCACTGGCTGAGGAGTGAAGTTCTGCATACCAACGTTACATAGAAGGTATGTTTGTGATTGGTTTGAGATGGGTGGGAGGTCAAGAGCAGGGAAAAGCAAGTCACCTTCACTTCTAGTCTCCTCTTCTATGCCTACCTGCCGTTCACTCACTCTGTCTTTGTTTCATTCTCTCCTTCCTCAACACCCCATCTCACTCACTGGCTCTATCATTTGTGCTCTTTCCCCTTGCTCTTCATTTCATAGTGGAAACATCTCTTGAATGGATCATTAGAAAATAAGGTTACATAAAATTAAAAATCTACTTATTGGAAACCAAAAATATCACAAGACTGAATGTAAGCCATTTCTTCAATAAAAGGGATTTTTTAGGCACCCCCCAAAAAACACATAAAACACCACTAGTGCTAGAAGAATATTATACAAGCTTGAAGACAGAATTGGGCAAATTCATTTGCAGTTGAAACTGAAGTTTGGTACTTATTCAGATATTATATGCACTGCCAATTTTTAGCTGAGATTCTGAAGGAACGCAGAGACAAAATGGACTTATAGTTTTGTCAGAAGTGGGATTCGAACTCACGCCTCCAGGAGAGACTGCGGCCTTAACGCAGCGCCTTAGACCACTCGGCCATCCTGACCACATGTTGTTTCCTCATCTACATAGTGAGAAAGATAGTGTGAACAAAAAAAACACACATCTTAGGCCATGAGTGGCTATAGCAAGAAAAAAATTCACTGCACTTTTCCAAAAAGACAACCATATAAGCCCATGTGAGGGAAATGATCTGATTTTCTCCCTCAAGAAAAAAGAAGATTAAACACAGGTTTGTCAGAAGTGGGATTTGAACCCACGCCTCCAGAAGAGACTGCGACCTGAACGCAGCGCCTTAGACCACTCGGCCATCCTGACTTGCATTTGCAGTACCTTCCACAAGCCAGACAGCCATGCAAGTGGGGTACCGAAAAGGCATGCCCTCAATTTATTTATCCCATTATAAGCATTTCCAACAGATCTTTGAACAATCCATACAGAGCAGTACCTATGAAGAACTCTTTAGACCTTTAATGAGTACAAAGAGAAAGTGCTATTCACCAGCCACTTGAACGGCCCAAAGCTGCTTTGAAATTGAGTCAATAGCCACATCTTGGCTGACTAAAGCAAATTCAACAAGGGATCTCAATGTCACAACATAGGGTGGAATTCGCAAATCTAAGCAGCCCCTGATCACTGCCCTGAGGAAATTGCTGTAAGTGTGCTGGAGTCCAGCTGTCTACCAGGTGCTTGGCATTCTTCCAAATTTGTATGGCCTGTCTGGCCAGGGAATACACGAGAATGACTCTTCTAGATGAGCTCTTACATGGGTCATAAGCTCATTTGGTAAGGATTGCACTTTATCAGCAAGACTTTGTACAACAGAAATATATGAGAAACCCACGCTCTCTTGACTAGACGAGGACAGAATAACGTCCCAGGTGAAGACAAACAGAAGCAACTTCCATCAGATGTTATCCTGATGAAGAAGATTATATCTCCAAAAGTCATTTCAGAAGTGGGATTCGAACCCACGTCTCCAGAGGAGACTGTGGCCTAAACACAGCGCCTTAGACCACTCGGCCATCCTGACAGTGAAGAGTCCTAAGAAATGTATAAAAGTCACTCAGAAATTTCTGCGTCCATGCAAGTTTAAAATAATTTCAACCTTCAAACACAAGGTGCATCTTTTTGCACAGGACAATAAACACAGAAGATCACATATGAAAGCATTTCATTTCACAGGTGTACTGTTTTTATGCTTTTAGAATAACTTATACCTCTCACCAGCTATTTAGGGTTCTGTATCCTACTCACAAAATTACCTTGCCTGCGACCTTTCTCTCTATACACAAACAACGACTGCTCAGGAAGTAGGAAGGCAGAAAGTGGGGCAGTTTATGCAAATTTATGCTGTCAATGTGCCTTGCACATTCATGCAGAATTTCTAGATCCTTGCTGGAAACAAGAGAGCAGGCCTTGTTTCAGATCAACTGTCCCTAGCAAGGAACGTCTGAGCACATCCATTCTTTTGCTCTCTAGCCCCTGGCTTGGGACTCACACTCACTGGCTGAGGAGTGAAGTTCTGCATACCAACGTTGCATAGAAGGTATGTTTGTGATTGGTTTGAGATGGGTGGGAGGTCAAGAGCAGGGAAAAGCAAGTCACTTTCACTTCTAGTCTCCTCTTCTATGCCTACCTGCCGTTCACTCACTCTGTCTTTGTTTCATTCTCTCCTTCCTCAACACCCCATCTCACTCACTCACTCTATCATTTGTGCTCTTTCCCCTTGCTCTTCATTTCATAGTGGAAACATCTCTTGAATGGATCATTAGAAAATGAGGTTACATAAAATTAAAAATCTACTTATTGGAAACCAAAAATATCACAAGACTGAATGTAAGCCATTTCTTCAATAAAAGGGATTTTTCAGGCACCCCCCAAAAAACACATAAAACACCACTAGTGCTAGAAGAATATTATAAGAGCTTGAAGACAGAATTGGGCAAATTCATTTGCAGTTGAAACTGAAGTTTGGTACTTATTCAGATATTATATGCACTGCCAATTTTTAGCTGAGATTCTGAAGGAACGCAGAGACAAAATGGACTTAAAGGTTTGTCAGAAGTGGGATTCGAACCCACGCCTCCAGGAGAGACTGCAGCCTTAACGCAGCGCCTTAGACCACTCGGCCATCCTGACCACATTTTGCTTGTCCATCTACATAGTGAGAAAGATAGTGTGAACAAAAAAAACACACATCTTAGGCCATAAGTGGCTATAGCAAGAAAAAAACTCACTGCACTTTTCCAAAAAGACAACCATATAAGCCCATGTGAGGGAAATGATCTGATTTTCTCCCTCAAGAAAAAAGAAGATTAAGCACAGGTTTGTCAGAAGTGGGATTTGAACCCACGCCTCCAGAAGAGACTGCGACCTGAACGCAGAGTCTTAGACCACTTGACCATCCTGACTTGCATTTGCAGCACCTTCCACAAGCCAGACAGCCATGCAAGTTTGGTACCGAAAAGGCATGCCCTCAATTTATTTATCCCATTATAATCATTTCCAACAGATCTTTGAACAATCCATACAGAGCAGTACCTATGAAGAACTCTTTAGACCTTTAAAGCGTACAAAGAGAAAGTGCTATTCACCAGCCACTTGAACGGCCCAAAGCTGCTTTGAAATTGAGTCAACAGCCACATCTTGGCTGACTAAAGCAAATTCAACAAGGGAGCTCAATGTCACAACATAGGGTGGAATACGCAAATCTAAGCAGCCCCTGATCACAGCCCTGAGGACATTGCTGTAAGTGTGCTGGAGTACAGCTGTCTACCAGGTGCTTGGCATTCTTCCAAATTTGCATGGCCTGTCTGGCCAGGGAATACAAGAGCATGACTCTTCTAGATGAGCTCTTACATGGGTCCTAAGCTCATTTGGTAAGGATTGCACTTTATCAGCAAGACTTTGTACAACAGAAATATATTCGAAACCCAAGCTCTCTTGACTAGACGAGGACGGAATAACGTCCCTGGTGAAGACGAACAGATGCAACTTCCATCAGATGTTATCCTGATGAAGAAGATTATATCTCCAAAAGTCATGTCAGAAGTGGGATTCGAACCCACGCCTCCAGAGGAGACTGCGGCCTAAACACAGCGCCTTAGACCACTCGGCCATCCTGACAGTGGAGAGTCCTAAGAAATGTATAAAAGTCACTCAGAAATTTCTGCGTCCATGCAAGCTTGAAATAATTTCAACCTTCAAACACAAGGTGCAACTTTTTGCACAGGACAATAAACACAGAAGATCACATATGAAAGCATTTCATTTCACAGGTGTACTGTTTTTATGCTTTTAGAATAACTTATACCTCTCACCAGCTATTTAGGGTTCTGTATCCTACTCACAAAATTACCTTGCCTGCGACCTCTCTCTTTATACACAAACAACTACTGCTCAGGAAGTAGGAAGGCAGAAGGTGGGGCAGTTTATGCAAATTTATGCTGTCAATGTGCCTTGCAGATTCATGCAGAATTTCTAGTTCCTTGCTGGAAACAAGAGAGCAGGCCTTGTTTCAGATCAACTGTCCCTAGCAAGGAACGTCTGAGCACATCCATTCTTTTGCTCTCTAGCCCCTGGCTTGGGACTCACCCTCACTGGCTGAGGAGTGAAGTTCTGCATACCAACGTTGAATAGAAGGTATGTTTGTGATTGGTTTGAGATGGGTGGGAGGTCAAGAGCAGGGAAAAGCAAGTCACCTTCACTTGTAGTCTCCTCTTCTATGCCTACCTGCCGTTCACTCACTCTGTCTTTGTTTCATTCTCTCCTTCCTCAACACCCCATCTCACTCACTGGCTCTATCATTTGTGCTCTTTCCCCTTGCTCTTCATTTCATAGTGGAAACATCTCTTGAATGGATCATTAGAAAATGAGGTTACATAAAATTAAAAATCTACTTATTGGAAACCAAAAATATCACAAGACTGAATGTAAGCCATTTCTTCAATAAAAGGGATTTTTTAGGCACCCCCCAAAAAACACATAAAACACCACTAGTGCTAGAAGAATATTATACGAGCTTGAAGACAGAATTGGGCAAATTCATTTGCAGTTGAAACTGAAGTTTGGTACTTATTCAGATATTATATGCACTGCCAATTTTTAGCTGAGATTCTGAAGGAACGCAGAGACAAAATGGAGTTAAAGTTTTGTCAGAAGTGGGATTCGAACCCACGCCTCCAGTAGAGACTGCGGCCTTAATGCAGTGCCTTAGACCACTCGGCCATCCTGACCACAAGTTGCTTGTTCATCTACATAGTGAGAAAGATAGTGTGAACAAAAAAAACACACATCTTAGGCCATGAGTGGCTATAGCAAGAAAAAAACTCACTGCACTTTTCCAAAAAGACAACCATATAAGCCCATGTGAGGGAAATGATCTGATTTTCTCCCTCAAGAAAAAAGAAGATTAAACACAGGTTTGTCAGAAGTGGGATTTGAACCCACGCCTCCAGAAGAGACTGCGACCTGAACGCAGCGCCTTAGACCACTCGGCCATCCTGACTTGCATTTTCAGCACCTTCCACAAGCCAGACAGCCATGCAAGTTTGGTACCGAAAAGGCATGCCCTCAATTTATTTATCCCATTATAAGCATTCCCAACAGATCTTTGAACAATCCATACAGAGCAGTACCTATGAAGAACTCTTTAGACCTTTAAAGCGTACAAAGAGAAAGTGCTATTCACCAGTCACTTGAACGGCCCAAAGCTGCTTTGGAATTGAGTCAACAGCCACATCTTGGCTGACTAAAGCAAATTCAACAAGGGAGCTCAATGTCACAACATAGGGTGGAATACGCAAATCTAAGCAGCCCCTGATCACAGCCCTGAGGACATTGCTGTAAGTGTGCTGGAGTACAGCTGTCTACCAGGTGCTTGGCATTCTTCCAAATTTGCATGGCCTGTCTGGCCAGGGAATACAAGAGCATGACTCTTCTAGATGAGCTCTTACATGGGTCCTAAGCTCATTTGGTAAGGATTGCACTTTATCAGCAAGACTTTGTACAACAGAAATATATGAGAAACCAAAGCTCTCTTGACTAGACGAGGACGGAATAACGTCCCAGGTGAAGACGAACAGATGCAACTTCCATCAGATGTTATCCAGATGAAGAAGATTATATCTCCAAAAGTCATGTCAGAAGTGGGATTCGAACCCACGCCTCCAGAGGAGACTGCGGCCTAAACACAGCGCCTTAGACCACTCGGCCATCCTGACAGTGAAGAGTCCTAAGAAATGTATAAAAGTCACTCAGAAATTTCTTCGACCATGCAAGCTTGAAATAATTTCAACCTTCAAACACAAGGTGCAACTTTTTGCACAGGACAATAAACACAGAAGATCACATATGAAAGCATTTCATTTCACAGGTGTACTGTTTTTATGCTTTTAGAATAACTTATACCTCTCACCAGCTATTTAGGGTTCTGTATCCTACTCACAAAATTACCTTGCCTGCGACCTCTCTCTTTATGCACAAACAACTACTGCTCAGGAAGTAGGAAGGCAGAAGGTGGGGCAGTTTATGGAAATTTATGCTGTCAATGTGCCTTGCAGATTCATGCAGAATTTCTAGATCCTTGCTGGAAACAAGAGAGCAGGCCTTGTTTCAGATCAACTGTCCCTAGCAAGGAACGTCTGAGCACATCCATTCTTTTGCTCTCTAGCCCCTGGCTTGGGACTCACCCTCACTGGCTGAGGAGTGAAGTTCTGCATACCAACGTTACATAGAAGGTATGTTTGTGATTGGTTTGAGATGGGTGGGAGGTCAAGAGCAGGGAAAAGCAAGTCACCTTCACTTCTAGTCTCCTCTTCTATGCCTACCTGCCGTTCACTCACTCTGTCTTTGTTTCATTCTCTCCTTCCTCAACACCCCATCTCACTCACTGGCTCTATCATTTGTGCTCTTTCCCCTTGCTCTTCATTTCATAGTGGAAACATCTCTTGAATGGATCATTAGAAAATAAGGTTACATAAAATTAAAAATCTACTTATTGGAAACCAAAAATATCACAAGACTGAATGTAAGCCATTTCTTCAATAAAAGGGATTTTTAGGCACCCCCCAAAAAACACATAAAACACCACTAGTGCTAGAAGAATATTATACGAGCTTGAAGACAGAATTGGGCAAATTCATTTGCAGTTGAAACTGAAGTTTGGTACTTATTCAGATATTATATGCACTGCCAATTTTTAGCTGAGATTCTGAAGGAACGCAGAGACAAAATGGAGTTAAAGTTTTGTCAGAAGTGGGATTCGAACCCACGCCTCCAGTAGAGACTGCGGCCTTAATGCAGTGCCTTAGACCACTCGGCCATCCTGACCACAAGTTGCTTGTTCATCTACATAGTGAGAAAGATAGTGTGAACAAAAAAAACACACATCTTAGGCCATGAGTGGCTATAGCAAGAAAAAAACTCACTGCACTTTTCCAAAAAGACAACCATATAAGCCCATGTGAGGGAAATGATCTGATTTTCTCCCTCAAGAAAAAAGAAGATTAAACACAGGTTTGTCAGAAGTGGGATTTGAACCCACGCCTCCAGAAGAGACTGCGACCTGAACGCAGCGCCTTAGACCACTCGGCCATCCTGACTTGCATTTTCAGCACCTTCCACAAGCCAGACAGCCATGCAAGTTTGGTACCGAAAAGGCATGCCCTCAATTTATTTATCCCATTATAAGCATTCCCAACAGATCTTTGAACAATCCATACAGAGCAGTACCTATGAAGAACTCTTTAGACCTTTAAAGCGTACAAAGAGAAAGTGCTATTCACCAGTCACTTGAACGGCCCAAAGCTGCTTTGGAATTGAGTCAACAGCCACATCTTGGCTGACTAAAGCAAATTCAACAAGGGAGCTCAATGTCACAACATAGGGTGGAATACGCAAATCTAAGCAGCCCCTGATCACAGCCCTGAGGACATTGCTGTAAGTGTGCTGGAGTACAGCTGTCTACCAGGTGCTTGGCATTCTTCCAAATTTGCATGGCCTGTCTGGCCAGGGAATACAAGAGCATGACTCTTCTAGATGAGCTCTTACATGGGTCCTAAGCTCATTTGGTAAGGATTGCACTTTATCAGCAAGACTTTGTACAACAGAAATATATGAGAAACCAAAGCTCTCTTGACTAGACGAGGACGGAATAACGTCCCAGGTGAAGACGAACAGATGCAACTTCCATCAGATGTTATCCAGATGAAGAAGATTATATCTCCAAAAGTCATGTCAGAAGTGGGATTCGAACCCACGCCTCCAGAGGAGACTGCGGCCTAAACACAGCGCCTTAGACCACTCGGCCATCCTGACAGTGAAGAGTCCTAAGAAATGTATAAAAGTCACTCAGAAATTTCTGCGACCATGCAAGCTTGAAATAATTTCAACCTTCAAACACAAGGTGCAACTTTTTGCACAGGACAATAAACACAGAAGATCACATATGAAAGCATTTCATTTCACAGGTGTACTGTTTTTATGCTTTTAGAATAACTTATACCTCTCACCAGCTATTTAGGGTTCTGTATCCTACTCACAAAATTACCTTGCCTGCGACTTCTCTCTTTATGCACAAACAACTACTGCTCAGGAAGTAGGAAGGCAGAAGGTGGGGCAGTTTATGGAAATTTATGCTGTCAATGTGCCTTGCAGATTCATGCAGAATTTCTAGATCCTTGCTGGAAACAAGAGAGCAGGCCTTGTTTCAGATCAACTGTCCCTAGCAAGGAACGTCTGAGCACATCCATTCTTTTGCTCTCTAGCCCCTGGCTTGGGACTCACCCTCACTGGCTGAGGAGTGAAGTTCTGCATACCAACGTTACATAGAAGGTATGTTTGTGATTGGTTTGAGATGGGTGGGAGGTCAAGAGCAGGGAAAAGCAAGTCACCTTCACTTCTAGTCTCCTCTTCTATGCCTACCTGCCGTTCACTCACTCTGTCTTTGTTTCATTCTCTCCTTCCTCAACACCCCATCTCACTCACTGGCTCTATCATTTGTGCTCTTTCCCCTTGCTCTTCATTTCATAGTGGAAACATCTCTTGAATGGATCATTAGAAAATAAGGTTACATAAAATTAAAAATCTACTTATTGGAAACCAAAAATATCACAAGACTGAATGTAAGCCATTTCTTCAATAAAAGGGATTTTTTAGGCACCCCCCAAAAAACACATAAAACACCACTAGTGCTAGAAGAATATTATACAAGCTTGAAGACAGAATTGGGCAAATTCATTTGCAGTTGAAACTGAAGTTTGGTACTTATTCAGATATTATATGCACTGCCAATTTTTAGCTGAGATTCTGAAGGAACGCAGAGACAAAATGGACCTATAGTTTTGTCAGAAGTGGGATTCGAACTCACGCCTCCAGGAGAGACTGCGGCCTTAACGCAGCGCTTAGACCACTCGGCCATCCTGACCACATGTTGCTTGTTCATCTACATAGTGAGAAAGATAGTGTGAACAAAAAAAACACACACCTTAGGCCATGAGTGGCTATAGCAAGAAAAAAATTCACTGCACTTTTCCAAAAAGACAACCATATAAGCCCATGTGAGGGAAATGATCTGATTTTCTCCCTCAAGAAAAAAGAAGATTAAACACAGGTTTGTCAGAAGTGGGATTTGAACCCACGCCTCCAGAAGAGACTGCGACCTGAACGCAGCGCCTTAGACCACTCGGCCATCCTGACTTGCATTTGCAGCACCTTCCACAAGCCAGACAGCCATGCAAGTGGGGTACCGAAAAGGCATGCCCTCAATTTATTTATCCCATTATAAGCATTTCCAACAGATCTTTGAACAATCCATACAGAGCAGTACCTATGAAGAACTCTTTAGACCTTTAATGAGTACAAAGAGAAAGTGCTATTCACCAGCCACTTGAACGGCCCAAAGCTGCTTTGAAATTGAGTCAATAGCCACATCTTGGCTGACTAAAGCAAATTCAACAAGGGATCTCAATGTCACAACATAGGGTGGAATTCGCAAATCTAAGCAGCCCCTGATCACTGCCCTGAGGAAATTGCTGTAAGTGTGCTGGAGTCCAGCTGTCTACCAGGTGCTTGGCATTCTTCCAAATTTGTATGGCCTGTCTGGCCAGGGAATACACGAGAATGACTCTTCTAGATGAGCTCTTACATGGGTCATAAGCTCATTTGGTAAGGATTGCACTTTATCAGCAAGACTTTGTACAACAGAAATATATGAGAAACCCACGCTCTCTTGACTAGACGAGGACAGAATAACGTCCCAGGTGAAGACAAACAGAAGCAACTTCCATCAGATGTTATCCTGATGAAGAAGATTATATCTCCAAAAGTCATTTCAGAAGTGGGATTCGAACCCACGTCTCCAGAGGAGACTGTGGCCTAAACACAGCGCCTTAGACCACTCGGCCATCCTGACAGTGAAGAGTCCTAAGAAATGTATAAAAGTCACTCCGAAATTTCTGCGTCCATGCAAGCTTGAAATAATTTCAACCTTCAAACACAAGGTGCAACTTTTTGCACAGGACAATAAACACAGAAGATCACATATGAAAGCATTTCATTTCACAGGTGTACTGTTTTTATGCTTTTAGAATAACTTATACCTCTCACCAGCTATTTAGGGTTCTGTATCCTACTCACAAAATTACCTTGCCTGCGACCTTTCTCTCTATACACAAACAACTACTGCTCAGGAAGTAGGAAGGCAGAAGGTGGGGCAGTTTATGCAAATTTATGCTGTCAATGTGCCTTGCACATTCATGCAGAATTTCTAGATCCTTGCTGGAAACAAGAGAGCAGGCCTTGTTTCAGATCAACTGTCCCTAGCAAGGAACGTCTGAGCACATCCATTCTTTTGCTCTCTAGCCCCTGGCTTGGGACTCACACTCACTGGCTGAGGAGTGAAGTTCTGCATTCCAACGTTGAATAGAAGGTATGTTTGTGATTGGTTTGAGATGGGTGGGAGGTCAAGAGCAGGGAAAAGCAAGTCACCTTCACTTGTAGTCTCCTCTTCTATGCCTACCTGCCGTTCACTCACTCTGTCTTTGTTTCATTCTCTCCTTCCTCAACACCCCATCTCACTCACTGGCTCTATCATTTGTGCTCTTTCCCCTTGCTCTTCATTTCATAGTGGAAACATCTCTTGAATGGATCATTAGAAAATGAGGTTACATAAAATTAAAAATCTACTTATTGGAAACCAAAAATATCACAAGACTGAATGTAAGCCATTTCTTCAATAAAAGGGATATTTTAGGCACCCCCCAAAAAACACATAAAACACCACTAGTGCTAGAAGAATATTATACGAGCTTGAAGACAGAATTGGGCAAATTCATTTGCAGTTGAAACTGAAGTTTGGTACTTATTCAGATATTATATGCACTGCCAATTTTTAGCTGAGATTCTGAAGGAACGCAGAGACAAAATGGACTTAAAGTTTTGTCAGAAGTGGGATTCGAACCCACGCCTCCAGGAGAGACTGCGGCCTTAACGCAGCGCCTTAGACCACTCGGCCATCCTGACCACATGTTGCTTGTCCATCTACATAGTGAGAAAGATAGTGTGAACAAAAAAAACACACATCTTAGGCCATAAGTGGCTATAGCAAGAAAAAAACTCACTGCACTTTTCCAAAAAGACAACCATATAAGCCCATGTGAGGGAAATGATCTGATTTTCTCCCTCAAGAAAAAAGAAGATTAAACACAGGTTTGTCAGAAGTGGGATTTGAACCCACACCTCCAGAAGAGACTGCGACCTGAACGCAGAGTCTTAGACCACTTGGCCATCCTGACTTGCATTTGCAGCACCTTCCACAAGCCAGACAGCCATGCAAGTTTGGTACCGAAAAGGCATGCCCTCAATTTATTTATCCCATTATAATCATTTCCAACAGATCTTTGAACAATCCATACAGAGCAGTACCTATGAAGAACTCTTTAGACCTTTAAAGCGTACAAAGAGAAAGTGCTATTCACCAGCCACTTGAACGGCCCAAAGCTGCTTTGAAATTGAGTCAACAGCCACATCTTGGCTGACTAAAGCAAATTCAACAAGGGAGCTCAATGTCACAACATAGGGTGGAATACGCAAATCTAAGCAGCCCCTGATCACAGCCCTGAGGACATTGCTGTAAGTGTGCTGGAGTACAGCTGTCTACCAGGTGCTTGGCATTCTTCCAAATTTGCATGGCCTGTTTGGCCAGGGAATACAAGAGCATGACTCTTCTAGATGAGCTCTTACATGGGTCCTAAGCTCATTTGGTAAGGAGTGCACTTTATCAGCAAGACTTTGTACAACAGAAATATATGAGAAACCCAAGCTCTCTTGACTAGACGAGGACGGAATAACGTCCCTGGTGAAGACGAACAGATGCAACTTCCATCAGATGTTATCCTGATGTAGAAGATTATATCTCCAAAAGTCATTTCAGAAGTGGGATTCGAACCCACGCCTCCAGAGGAGACTGCAGCCTAAACACAGCGCCTTACACCACTCGGCCATCCTGACAGTGAAGAGTCCTAAGAAAAGTATAAAAGTCACTCAGAAATTTCTGCGTCCATGCAAGCTTGAAATAATTTCAACCTTCAAACACAAGGTGCAACTTTTTGCACAGGACAATAAACACAGAAGATCACATATGAAAGCATTTCATTTCACAGGTGTACTGTTTTTATGCTTTTAGAATAACTTATACCTCTCACCAGCTATTTACGGTTCTGTATCCTACTCACAAAATTATCTTGCCTGCGACTTCTCTCTTTATACACAAACAACTACTGCTCAGGAAGTAGGAAGGCAGAAGGTGGGGCAGTTTATCCAAATTTATGCTGTCAATGTGCCTTGCAGATTCATGCAGAATTTCTAGATCCTTGCTGGAAACAAGAGAGCAGGCCTTGTTTCAGATCAACTGTCCCTAGCAAGGAACGTCTGAGCACATCCATTCTTTTGCTCTCTAGCCCCTGACTTGGGACTCACCCTCACTGGCTGAGGAGTGAAGTTCTGCATACCAACGTTGCATAGAAGGTATGTTTGTGATTGGTTTGAGATGGGTGGGAGGTCAAGAGCAGGGAAAAGCAAGTCACCTTCACTTCTAGTCTCCTCTTCTATGCCTACCTGCCGTTCACTCACTCTGTCTTTGTTTCATTCTCTCCTTCCTCAACACCCCATCTCACTCACTGGCTCTATCATTTGTGCTCTTTCCCCTTGCTC
The DNA here is from genome assembly GCF_964261635.1 of Lissotriton helveticus. Classification (NCBI taxonomy): domain Eukaryota; kingdom Metazoa; phylum Chordata; class Amphibia; order Caudata; family Salamandridae; genus Lissotriton; species Lissotriton helveticus. Next base: position 1,540,663,182 of record NC_136069.1, on the reverse strand, counting down.
TTCATTTCATAGTGGAAACATCTCTTGAATGGATCATTAGAAAATGAGGTTACATAAAATTAAAAATCTACTTATTGGAAACCAAAAATATCACAAGACTGAATGTAAGCCATTTCTTCAATAAAAGGGATTTTTTAGGCACCCCCCAAAAAACACATAAAACACCACTAGTGCTAGAAGAATATTATACGAGCTTGAAGACAGAATTGGGCAAATTCATTTGCAGTTGAAACTGAAGTTTGGTACTTATTCAGATATTATATGCACTGCCAATTTTTAGCTGAGATTCTGAAGGAACGCAGAGACAAAATGGACTTAAAGTTTTGTAAGAAGTGGGATTCGAACCCACGCCTCCAGGAGAGACTGCGGCCTTAACGCAGCACCTTAGACCACTCGGCCATCCTGACCACATGTTGCTTGTCCATCTACATAGTGAGAAAGATAGTGTGAACAAAAAAAACACACATCTTAGGCCATAAGTGGCTATAGCAAGAAAAAAACTCACTGCACTTTTCCAAAAAGACAACCATATAAGCCCATGTGAGGGAAATGATCTGATTTTCTCCCTCAAGAAAAAAGAAGATTAAACACAGGTTTGTCAGAAGTGGGATTTGAACCCACGTCTCCAGAAGAGACTGCGCCCTGAACACAGCACCTTAGACCACTCAGCCATCCTGACTTGCATTTGCAGAACCTTCCACAAGCCAGACAGCCATGCAAGTTTGGTACCGAAAAGGCATGCCCTCAATTTATTTATCCCATTATAAGCATTTCCAACAGATCTTTGAACAATCCATACAGAGCAGTACCTATGAAGAACTCTTTAGACCTTTAAAGCGTACAAAGAGAAAGTGCTATTCACCAGCCACTTGAACGGCCCAAAGCTGCTTTGAAATTGAGTCAACAGCCACATCTTGGCTGACTAAAGCAAATTCAACAAGGGAGCTCAATGTCACAACATAGGGTGGAATACGCAAATCTAAGCAGCCCCTGATCACAGCCCTGAGGACATTGCTGTAAGTGTGCTGGAGTACAGCTGTCTACCAGGTGCTTGGCATTCTTCCAAATTTGCATGGCCTGTCTGGCCAGGGAATACAAGAGCATGACTCTTCTAGATGAGCTCTTACATGGGTCCTAAGCTCATTTGGTAAGGATTGCACTTCATCAGCAAGACTTTGTACAACAGAAATATATGAGAAACCCAAGCTCTCTTGACTAGACAAGGACGGAATAACGTGCCAGCTGAAGACGAACAGATGCAACTTCCATCAGATGTTATCCTGATGAAGAAGATTATATCTCCAAAAGTCATGTCAGAAGTGTTATTCGAACCCACGCCTCCAGAGGAGACTGCAGCCTAAACACAGCGCCTTAGACCACTCGGCCATCCTGACAGTGGAGAGTCCTAAGAAATGTATAACAGTCACTCAGAAATGTCTGCGTCCATGCAAGCTTGAAATAATTTCAACCTTCAAACACAAGGTGCAACTTTTTGCACAGGACAATAAACACAGAAGATCACATATGAAAGCATTTCATTTCACAGGTGTACTGTTTTTATGCTTTTAGAATAACTTATACCTCTCACCAGCTATTTAGGGTTCTGTATCCTACTCACAAAATTACCTTGCCTGCGACCTCTCTCTTTATACACAAACAACTACTGCTCAGGAAGTAGGAAGGCAGAAGGTGGGGCAGTTTATGTAAATTTATGCTGTCAATGTGCCTTGCAGATTCATGCAGAATTTCTAGTTCCTTGCTGGAAACAAGAGAGCAGGCCTTGTTTCAGATCAACTGTCCCTAGCAAGGAACGTCTGAGCACATCCATTCTTTTGCTCTCTAGCCCCTGGCTTGGGACTCACCTTCACTGGCTGAGGAGTGAAGTTCTGCATACCAACGTTGAATAGAAGGTATGTTTGTGATTGGTTTGAGATGGGTGGGAGGTCAAGAGCAGGGAAAAGCAAGTCACCTTCCCTTCTAGTCTCCTCTTCTATGCCTACCTTCCGTTCACTCACTCTGTCTTTGTTTCATTCTCTCCTTCCTCAACACCCCATCTCACTCACTGGCTCTATCATTTGTGCTCTTTCCCCTTGCTCTTCATTTCATAGTGGAAACATCTCTTGAATGGATCATTAGAAAATGAGGTTACATAAAATTAAAAATCTACTTATTGGAAACCAAAAATATCACAAGACTGAATGTAAGCCATTTCTTCAATAAAAGGGATTTTTTAGGCACCCCCCCAAAAAACACATAAAACACCACTAGTGCTAGAAGAATATTATACGAGCTTGAAGACAGAATTGGGCAAATTCATTTGCAGTTGAAACTGAAGTTTGGTACTTATTCAGATATTATATGCACTGCCAATTTTTAGCTGAGATTCTGAAGGAACGCAGAGACAAAATGGACTTAAAGTTTTGTCAGAAGTGGGATTCGAACCCACGCCTCCAGGAGAGACTGCGGCCTTAATGCAGTGCCTTAGACCACTCGGCCATCCTGACCACAAGTTGCTTGTTCATCTACATAGTGAGAAAGATAGTGTGAACAAAAAAAACACACATCTTAGGCCATGAGTGGCTATAGCAAGAAAAAAACTCACTGCACTTTTCCAAAAAGACAACCATATAAGCCCATGTGAGGGAAATGATCTGATTTTCTCCCTCAAGAAAAAAGAAGATTAAACACAGGTTTGTCTGAAGTGGGATTTGAACCCACGCCTCCAGAAGAGACTGCGACCTGAACGCAGCACCTTAGACCACTCGGCCATCCTGACTTGCATTTTCAGCACCTTCCACAAGCCAGACAGCCATGCAAGTTTGGTACCGAAAAGGCATGCCCTCAATTTATTTATCCCATTATAAGCATTCCCAACAGATCTTTGAACAATCCATACAGAGCAGTACCTATGAAGAACTCTTTAGACCTTTAAAGCGTACAAAGAGAAAGTGCTATTCACCAGTCACTTGAACGGCCCAAAGCTGCTTTGAAATTGAGTCAACAGCCACATCTTGGCTGACTAAAGCAAATTCAACAAGGGAGCTCAATGTCACAACATAGGGTGGAATACGCAAATCTAAGCAGCCCCTGATCACAGCCCTGAGGACATTGCTGTAAGTGTGCTGGAGTACAGCTGTCTACCAGGTGCTTGGCATTCTTCCAAATTTGCATGGCCTGTCTGGCCAGGGAATACAAGAGCATGACTCTTCTAGATGAGCTCTTACATGGGTCCTAAGCTCATTTGGTAAGGATTGCACTTTATCAGCAAGACTTTGTACAACAGAAATATATGAGAAACCAAAGCTCTCTTGACTAGACGAGGACGGAATAACGTCCCAGGTGAAGACGAACAGATGCAACTTCCATCAGATGTTATCCAGATGAAGAAGATTATATCTCCAAAAGTCATGTCAGAAGTGGGATTCGAACCCACGCCTCCAGAGGAGACTGCGGCCTAAACACGGCACCTTAGACCACTCTGCCATCCTGACAGTGAAGAGTCCTAAGAAATGTATAAAAGTCACTCAGAAATTTCTGCGACCATGCAAGCTTGAAATAATTTCAACCTTCAAACACAAGGTGCAACTTTTTGCACAGGACAATAAACACAGAAGATCACATATGAAAGCATTTCATTTCACAGGTGTACTGTTTTTATGCTTTTAGAATAACTTATACCTCTCACCAGCTATTTAGGGTTCTGTATCCTACTCACAAAATTACCTTGCCTGCGACCTCTCTCTTTATGCACAAACAACTACTGCTCAGGAAGTAGGAAGGCAGAAGGTGGGGCAGTTTATGGAAATTTATGCTGTCAATGTGCCTTGCAGATTCATGCAGAATTTCTAGATCCTTGCTGGAAACAAGAGAGCAGGCCTTGTTTCAGATCAACTGTCCCTAGCAAGGAACGTCTGAGCACATCCATTCTTTTGCTCTCTAGCCCCTGGCTTGGGACTCACCTTCACTGGCTGAGGAGTGAAGTTCTGCATACCAACGTTACATAGAAGGTATGTTTGTGATTGGTTTGAGATGGGTGGGAGGTCAAGAGCAGGGAAAAGCAGCAAGTCACCTTCACTTCTAGTCTCCTCTTCTATGCCTACCTGCCGTTCACTCACTCTGTCTTTGTTTCATTCTCTCCTTCCTCAACACCCCATCTCACTCACTGGCTCTATCATTTGTGCTCTTTCCCCTTGCTCTTCATTTCATAGTGGAAACATCTCTTGAATGGATCATTAGAAAATAAGGTTACATAAAATTAAAAATCTACTTATTGGAAACTAAAAATATCACAAGACTGAATGTAAGCCATTTCTTCAATAAAAGGGATTTTTTAGGCACCCCCCAAAAAACACATAAAACACCACTAGTGCTAGAAGAATATTATACAAGCTTGAATACAGAATTGGGCAAATTCATTTGCAGTTGAAACTGAAGTTTGGTACTTATTCAGATATTATATGCACTGCCAATTTTTAGCTGAGATTCTGAAGGAACGCAGAGACAAAATGGACTTAAAGTGTTGTCAGAAGTGGGATTCGAACCCACGCCTCCAGGAGAGACTGCGGCCTTAACGCAGCGCCTTAGACCACTCGGCCATCCTGACCACATGTTGCTTGTTCATCTACATAGTGAGAAAGATAGTGTGAACAAAAAAAACACACATCTTAGGCCATGAGTGGCTATAGCAAGAAAAAAATTCACTGCACTTTTCCAAAAAGACAACCATATAAGCCCATGTGAGGGAAATGATCTGATTTTCTCCCTCAGGAAAAAAGAAGATTAAACACAGGTTTGTCAGAAGTGGGATTTGAACCCACGCCTCCAGAAGAGACTGCGACCTGAACGCAGCGCCTTAGACCATTCGGCCATCCTGACTTGCATTTGCAGCACCTTCCACAAGCCAGACAGCCATGCAAGTGGGGTACCGAAAAGGCATGCCCTCAATTTATTTATCCCATTATAAGCATTTCCAACAGATCTTTGAACAATCCATACAGAGCAGTACCTATGAAGAACTCTTTAGACCTTTAATGAGTACAAAGAGAAAGTGCTATTCACCAGCCACTTGAACGGCCCAAAGCTGCTTTGAAATTGAGTCAATAGCCACATCTTGGCTGACTAAAGCAAATTCAACAAGGGATCTCAATGTCACAACATAGGGTGGAATTCGCAAATCTAAGCAGCCCCTGATCACTGCCCTGAGGAAATTGCTGTAAGTGTGCTGGAGTCCAGCTGTCTACCAGGTGCTTGGCATTCTTCCAAATTTGTATGGCCTGTCTGGCCAGGGAATACAAGAGAATGACTCTTCTAGATGAGCTCTTACATGGGTCATAAGCTCATTTGGTAAGGATTGCACTTTATCAGCAAGACTTTGTACAACAGAAATATATGAGAAACCCAAGCTCTCTTGACTAGACGAGGACAGAATAACGTCCCAGGTGAAGACAAACAGAAGCAACTTCAATCAGATGTTATCCTGATGACTAAGATTATATCTCCAAAAGTCATTTCAGAAGAGGGATTCGAACCCACGTCTCCAGAGGAGACTGTGGCCTAAACAGAGCGCCTTAGACCACTCGGCCATCCTGACAGTGAAGAGTCCTAAGAAATGTATAAAAGTCACTCAGAAATTTCTGCGTCCATGCAAGCTTGAAATAATTTCAACCTTCAAACACAAGGTGCAACTTTTTGCACAGGACAATAAACACAGAAGATCACATATGAAAGCATTTCATTTCACAGGTGTACTGTTTTTATGCTTTTAGAATAACTTATACCTCTCACCAGCTATTTAGGGTTCTGTATCCTACTCACAAAATTACCTTGCCTGCGACCTTTCTCTCTATACACAAACAACTACTGCTCAGGAAGTAGGAAGGCAGAAGGTGGGGCAGTTTATGCAAATTTATGCTGTCAATGTGCCTTGCACATTCATGCAGAATTTCTAGATCCTTGCTGGAAACAAGAGAGCAGGCCTTGTTTCAGATCAACTGTCCCTAGCAAGGAACGTCTGAGCACATCCATTCTTTTGCTCTCTAGCCCCTGGCTTGGGACTCACACTCACTGGCTGAGGAGTGAAGTTCTGCATTCCAATGTTGAATAGAAGGTATGTTTGTGATTGGTTTGAGATGGGTGGGAGGTCAAGAGCAGGGAAAAGCAAGTCACCTTCACTTGTAGTCTCCTCTTCTATGCCTACCTGCCGTTCACTCACTCTGTCTTTGTTTCATTCTCTCCTTCCTCAACACCCCATCTCACTCACTGGCTCTATCATTTGTGCTCTTTCCCCTTGCTCTTCATTTCATAGTGGAAACATCTCTTGAATGGATCATTAGAAAATGAGGTTACATAAAATTAAAAATCTACTTATTGGAAACCAAAAATATCACAAGACTGAATGTAAGCCATTTCTTCAATAAAAGGGATATTTTAGGCACCCCCCAAAAAACACATAAAACACCACTAGTGCTAGAAGAATATTATACGAGCTTGAAGACAGAATTGGGCAAATTCATTTGCAGTTGAAACTGAAGTTTGGTACTTATTCAGATATTATATGCACTGCCAATTTTTAGCTGAGATTCTGAAGGAACGCAGAGACAAAATGGGCTTAAAGTTTTGTCAGAAGTGGGATTCGAACCCACGCCTCCAGGAGAGACTGCGGCCTTAACGCAGCGCCTTAGACCACTCGGCCATCCTGACCACATGTTGCTTGTCCATCTACATAGTGAGAAAGATAGTGTGAACAAAAAAAACACACATCTTAGGCCAGGGGTGCCCAAACTTGTCCTGGCGGGCCGTATCCATGCCAGATTTTTGGGATATCCCCATCTGGTGATCACGGTTCGATCCCCGGCGCCGGCGGCAGATCAGAGTGCCCAGGACGGGGTCCATGTGACCCGGGCAGTCCTATCCCCTGGGTGTACGTGGTTGTCCGACATGTCGGTCGTATTTGCTTTTACGTACCGGATCGGAATCGGCCCCCATAAAATCGTACGTAAAGTATATAGCAAATCAACCTGAAATCTGCTGGGTCAGAAAGGGCTCGATTCCGATCCGTGTTGGAAGGTTAGGAGTCCGTACGAATTTGTCGGGACGGCATGGCAGAGTGCCCGGGATGGGCTCCATGGCTCTTGGGCAGTCGTCCCCCGGGCGTCCGGGGCTCCAGCCAGGCCGACGGCATGGCAGAGTGCCCGGGACGGGCTCCATGCGTCCCGGGCATTCGTCCCCCGGGCGTCCGGGGCTCCATCCAGGCCGGCGGCAAGGCAGTGTGCCCGGGTCGGGCTCCATGCGTCCCGGGCATTCGTCCCCCGGGCGCCTGAAACTGCTGGGTCAGAGAGGGCTCGATTCCGATCCGTGTCGTAAGGTTAGGAGTCCGTACGAATTTGTCAGGACGGCATGGCAGAGTGCCCGGGACGGGCTCCATGCGTCCCGGGCATTCGTCCCCCGGGCGTCCGGGGCTACATCCAGGCTGACGGTATGGCAGAGTGCCCGGGTCGGGCTCCATGGTTTTCACGGTGGTCCTCCCCTGGGTGTCAGGGGGCTCCTGGCCGACGGCATGGAAAAGTACCCAGGACGGGCTCCATGCGTCCCGGGCATTTGTCCCCCGGGCGTCCGGGGCTCCATCCAGGCCGACGGCATGGCAGAGTGCCCGGGTCGGGCTCCATGGTTTCCAGGGTGGTCCTCCCCAGGGTGTCGGGGCGCTCCATGCCGAAGGCATGGAAAAGTGCCCAGGACGGGCTCCATGCGTCCCGGGCATTTGTCCCCCGGGCGTCCGGGGCTCCATCCAGGCTGACGGCATGGCAGAGTGCCCGGGTCGGGCTCCATGGCTTTCACGGTGGTCCTCCCCTGGGTGTCTGGGGGCTCCAGGCCGAAGGCATGGAAAAGTTCCCAGGATGGGCTCCATGCATCCCGGGCACGGGCACGGGGACGGGGACAGGGTCGGGAGAGTCCAGGCGGCTTCACTTCCGTGTCCAGCCATCTGATCGCCCAGATTCCCTCGGCCATCTGGTCGCCCGGATCCCCTCGGGCATCTGGTCGCCCGCAACGCTTTCCTATGGGGCGACCAGATGGCCGAACTTCCCTGGAAGTCCCGATGAGGTGCCATTCGCCGCCCGGATCCCAGCGAGGGCTCCAGGAGGTTGGGTACATTCGCGCCTTGGGTCCCCTCTGTCACCTCGCGTGCACAGATTACAAGAAAAGGGGGTAATTTTCCTCCGGATTACTAGGGAGAAGGGTACGCCCGGACACCCCTCCGAGGCTGGTGGTTCTCTGCCATGGGGACCAGATGGGCTATGCCTGGGCAACACCTCCCTAGGCCACCCGGGGCTTCCTTCCTCCAGGCCAACTGCATGTCAAATTGCCCAGGACGGGCTCCATGGCTCCTGGGCAGTCGTCCCCCGGGCGTCCGGGGCTCCATCCAGGCTGACGGCATTGAAAAGTGCCCAGGACGGGCTCCATGCGTCCCGGGCATTCGTCCCCTGGGCGTCCGGGGCTCCATCTAGGCTGACGGTATGGCAGAGTGCCCGGGTCGGGCTCCATGGTTTTCACGGTGGTCCTCCCCTGGGTGTCTGGGGGCTCCAGGCCGAAGGCATGGAAAAGTGCCCAGGACGGGCTCCATGCGTCCCGGGCATTCGTCCCCCGGGCGTCCGGGGCACCCATCTCCATGAGGCCAACGGCATTGGCAAAGTACCCAGGACGGGCTCCATGGGTCCCGGGCAGACCTCCCCCCGGGCGTCCGGGGCTCCCACCTCCAGGCCGACGGAATGTCAAAGTACCCAGGACGGGCTCCATGGGTCCCGGGCAGCTTCCCCCGGGGCGTCCGGGGCACCCACCTCCAGGCCGACGGCATGTCAAAGTACCCAGGACGGGCTCCACGGGTCCCGGGCATTCCTCCCCCAGGTCGTCCGGGCCCTAGAGCTCCGGTGGTCCAACCTGCGCCTGAGGCCCAGCCGGGGTCCAAGAGCCCTGCCTTGCGTGGGCAGGCAGTCAGGAACCCTACCGCGAAGGCTTGGGATGGATGGGGAGCTGGGAGTCCTTTCGATCCCGGCCCTCTGGTCGCCCGCGATGCTTTCCAATGGGGCGACCAGATGGCCGGGCTTCCCTGGAAGTCCCGATGAGGTGCCATTCGGCTCCTGGATCCCAGCTAGGGCTCCATGAGGTCGGGTTCTTTTACGCCTTGGGTCCCCTCTGTCACCTCGCGTGCACGGATTGCAAGAAAGGGGGGTAATTTCCCTCCGGATTACTAGGGGCAGGGTACGCCCGGACACCTCTCCAGGGCTGGTGGTTCTCTGCCCGGGGGACCAGATGAGATATGCCTGGGCAACACCTCCCCCGGGCGTCTGGGGGCTCCATTCTCCGGGCCAACGGCATGGCTCAATGCCCAGGACGGGCTCCACGTGTCCCGGACAGACCTCCCCTGGGCGTCCGGGGCACCCATCTCCATGAGGCCAACGGGATGGCAAAGTACCCGGGAAGGGCTCCACGGGTCCCGGGCAGCCTTCCCCCGGGCGTCCGGGGCTCCCACCTTTAGGCCGACGGCATGTCACACTGCCCAGGACGGGCTCCATGGGCCCCGGACAGACCTCCCCCGGGCGTCCGGGGCACCCATCTCCAGGAGGCCAACGGGATGGCAAAGTACCCGGGAAGGGCTCCACGGGTCCCGGGCAGCCTTCCCCCGGGCGTCCGGGGCTCCCACCTCCAGGCCGACGGCATGTCACAGTGCCCAGGACGGGACCCATGGGCCCCGGACAGCCCTCCCCCCGGGCGTTCGGGGCACATATCTCCAGGAGGCCAACGGCGTTGCAAAGTACCCGGAAAGGACTCCACGGGTACCGGGCAGTCCTCCCCCCGGGCGTCCGGGGCACCCATCTCCATGAGGCCAACGGCATTGGCAAAGTACCCGGGAGGGGCTCCACGGGTCCCGGGCAGGCCTCCCCCGGGCGTCCAGGGCACCCACCTCAAGGCCGACGGCATGTAAAAGTGCCCAGGACGGGCTCCATGGGTCCCGGGCAGCCCAACCCCGGGCATCCGGGGCACCCATCTCCAGGAGGCCAACGGCGTTGCAAAGTACCCGGGAAGGGCTCCACGGGTACCGGGCAGTCCTCCCCCGGGCGTCCGGGGGCTCCCTTCTCCAGGCCGACGGCATGGTTCAATGCCCAGGACGGGACGTCAAGTGGCCAGGACGGGCTCCATGCGTCCCGGGCATTCGTCCCGGGACGGGGACGGGGTGGGGAAGAGTCCAGGCGGCTTCACCTCCATGCCCAGCCATCTGGTCGCCCGGATTCCCTTGGCCATCTGGTCGCCCGGATCCCCTCGGGCATCTGGTCGCCCGCAACGCTTTCCTATGGGGGGGACCAGATGGCCGAACTTCCCTGGAAGTCTTAATGAGGTGCCATTCGCCTCCCGGATCCCAGCGAGGGCTCCATGAGGTCGGGTTCTTTCACGCCTTGGGTCCCCTCTGTCACCTCGCGTGCACAGATTGCAAGAAAGGGGGGTAATTTGCCTCCGGATTACTATGGGGCAGGGTATGCCCGGACACCCCTCCAGGGTTGGTGGTTCTCTGCCATGGGGACCAGATGGGATATGCCTGGGCAACACCTCCCTAGGCCACCCGGAGCTTCCTTCCTCCAGGCCAACTGCATGTCAAATTGCCCAGGACGGGCTCCATGGCTCTTGGGCAGTCGTCCCCCGGGCGTCCGGTGCTCCATCCAGGCCGACGGCATGGCAGAGTGCCCGGGACAGGCTCCATGCGTCCCGGGCCTTCGCCCCCCCGGGCGTCCGGGGCTCCATCCAGGCTGACGGCATGGCAGAGTGCCCAGGACGGGCTCCACGGGCCCCGGTCATCCGGGGCACCCTTCCCCGGGCCAGCGGCATGTCAGAGTGCCCAGGACCAGTTCCACGGGTCCCGGGCAGTCCTCCCCCGGGCGTCCGGGGCTCCCTTCCCCAGGCCAAAGCATTTCAGAGTGCCCAGGACGGGCTCCACGGGTTCCGGGCGTCCAGGTCTCCCTTCCCCGGGCCAACGGCTTGTCAGAGTGCCCAGGACGGGCTCCACGGGCCCCGGGCGTCCGGGGCACCCTTCCCCGGGCCAGCGGCATGTCAGAGTGCCCAGGACGAGTTCCACGGGTCCCGGGCAGTCCTCCCCCCCGGGTGTCCGGGGCTCCCTTCCCCGGGCCAAAGCATTTCAGAGTGCCCAGGACGGGCTCCACGGGTCCCAGACGTCCGGGGCTCCCTTCCCCAGGCCAACGGCATACAGGAGTGCCCAGGACGGGCTCCACGGGTCCCGGACGTCCGGGGCTCCCTTCCCCGGGCCAACGGCATACAGGAGTGCCCAGGACGGGCTCCACAGGTCCCGGTCGTCTGGGGCTCCCTTCCCCGGGCCAACGGCTTGTCAGAGTGCCAAGGACGGGCTCCACGGGTCCCGGTCGTCTGGGGTCCCTCCCCTGGGCCAACAGCAGGTCAGAGTGCCCAGGACGGGCTCCACGGGTCCCGGGCAGCCCACCCCCCGGGCGTTCGGGGCACCCATCTCCAGGAGGCCAACGGCGTTGCAAAGTACCCGGGAAGGGCTCCACGGGTACCGGGCAGTCCGCCCCCGGGCGTCCGGGGCTCCCTTCTCCAGGCCAACGGCATGGTTCAATGCCCAGGACGGGCTCCATGTGTCCCAGACAGACCTCCCCCGGGAGTCCGGGGCACCCATCTCCAGGCCAACGGCATGGCTCAATGCCCAGGACGGGCTCCATGGGTCCGGGGAGGCGTCCCATGCGCCTCCGGGCTTGGGAGCCCCAGCTGGGTCCAGGGGCCCGGGCGGGCCCCGGGTCGGGTGCTCCGGCCCTGGTCCCTGTCTCCCAGCCTACCGCACTGCCAAGGGCCTAGGAATGGGTTCCGTTGTTCCCGGGGAGCCTCCCCTTGCTTGGCTGGGTTCAGGAGCAGTGGCTAGGGCCCCTGAGGGCCCGGGGAGGGCGGCCTCCCCACCCCGGGCTCTGTCCTTGGTCCTGCTGCGTGGCAGGGTGCCCGGGACGGGGTCCGGAGGGACCGGGGAGGCGTCCCATGCACCTCCGGGCTTGGGAGCCCCGGCTCGGTCCAGGGGCCCGGGCGGGCCCCGGGTCGGGTGCTCCGGCCCTGGTCCCTGTCTCCCAGCCTACCGCACTGCCAAGGGCCCGGGAAGGGGTGCCGTTGTTCCCGGGGAGCCTCCCCTTGCTTGGCTGGGTTCAGGAGCAGTGGCTAGGGCCCCTGAGGGCCCGGGGAGGGCGGCCTCCCCACCCCGGGCTCTGTCCTTGGTCCTGCTGCATGGCAGGGTGCCCGGGACGGGGTCCGGAGGGACCGGGGAGGCGTCCCATGCACCTCCGGGCTTGGGAGCCCCGGCTGGGTCCAGGGGCCCGGCCGGGCCCCGGGTCGGGTGCTCCGGCCCAGGGCCCTGTCTCCCAGCCTGCCGCACTGCCAATGGCCCGGGAAGGGGTTCCGATGTGCCCGGGGAGCCTCCCCTTGCTTGGCTGGGTTCAGGAGCAGTGGCTAGGGCCCCTGAGGGCCCGGGGAGGGCGGCCTCCCCACCCCGGGCTCTGTCCTTGGTCCTGCTGCGTGGCAGGGTGCCCGGGACGGGGTCCGGAGGGACCGGGGAGGCGTCCCATGCACCTCCGGGCTTGGGAGCCCCGGCTGCGTCCAGGGGCCCGGCCGGGCCCCGGGTCGGGTGCTCCGGCCCTGGGCCCTGTCTCCCAGCCTGCC
>NC_136069.1:1540627968-1540637968 GCF_964261635.1 Lissotriton helveticus | reverse complement strand
CTCTCCCCAGCCTGGCTAGGGTTCAGAAGGTGGGACCGGACCCGGGGCTTGAACTCCATCTGGCCAGGCCCCGAGGGTGCTAGAGCCCCCTGTCCCGCAGGCCACCAGTGGGTCCGGGCGCTGGGGACGGGGCTCCACCGGGGCCCGGGGAGGCTCTCCCCAGCCTGGCTAGGGTTCGGAAGGTTGGGACCTGACCCGGGGCTTGAACTCCATCTGGCCAGGCCCCGAGGGTGCTGGAGCCCCCTGTCCCGCAGGCCACCAGTGGGTCCGGGCGCTGGGGACGGGGCTCCACCGGTTCCCGGGGAGGCTCTCCCCAGCCTGGCTAGGGTTCGGAAGGTGGGACCGGACCCGGGGCTTGAACTCCATCTGGCCAGGCCCCGAGGGTGCTGGTACCCCTCCGTCCAGCAATCCGGCCGGGGGTCCGGGGCGCCCGGGACGGAGGGTCCACCGGGGGCCCAGGGGAGGCTCTCCCCGGCCCGGCCTAGGGTTCGGAAAGCCGGGACTGGGGCCGGGGACCGGGCCCGGGGCTTGAGCCCCGTCCGGCAGGGCCCAGTGGTGCGGGAATCCCCCCTCCGTCCTGCAAGCCGGCCGGGGGTCGGAGGCGCCCGGGACGGAGGGTCCATCAGGGCCCGGGGAGGCCTGAAGCCCCGGAGCCCTGCAGCCCCAGAGACCTGCAGCTTTGCAGCCCCCGGAACCCTGCAGCCCCTGAGCCCTGCAGCTCCGGGGCAGGCAGATTGGCGTCATTTTGGTCCCGGCCATCTGGTCGCCCCTCTCGCCTCGGCCATCTGGTCGCCCTGGAAGTCATGATGAGGTGCCATTCGCCTCCCGGATCCCAGCCAGGGCTCCAGGAGGTCGGGTACTTTCGCGCCTTGGGTCCCCTCTGTCACCTCGTGTGCACAGATTGCAAGAAAGTCAGGTAATTTCCCTCCGGATTACTAGGGACAGGGTACGCCCGGACACCCCTCCAAGGTTGGTGGTTCTCTGCTAGGGGGACCAGATGGGCTATGCCTGGGTAACACCTCCCTAGGCCACCCGGGGCTTCCTTCCTCCAGGCCAACGGCTTGTCAAATTGCCCAGGACGGGCTCCATGGCTCTTGGGCAGTCGTCCCCCGGGCGTCCGGGGCTCCATCCCTGCCGACGGCATGGAAAAGTGCCCGGGACGGGCTCCATACGTCCCGGGCAGTCCTCCCCCGGGCGTCCGGGGCACCCATCTCCAGGAGGCCAACAGCATGGCAAAGTACCCGGGACGGGCTCCATGGGTCCCGGGCAGTCCTCCCCCAGGCATCCGGGGCTTCCATCTCCAGGCCAACGGCAGGTCAAAGTGCCCAGGACGGGCTCCACGGGTCCCTGGCAGTCCTCCCCCACCGGGCGTCCGGGGCTCCCTTCCCCAGGCCAACGGCATGCCAGAGTGCCCAGGACGGGCTCCACGAGTCCCGGGCATCCGGGGCTCCCTTCCCCGGGACACCGGCTTGTCAGAGTGCCCATGACGGGCTCCACGGGTCCCGGGTATCTGGGACTCCCTTCCCTGGGCCAACGGCATGCCGGAGTTCCCAGGACAGGCTCCACGGGTCCCGGGCGTCCGGGGCTCCCTTCCCCGGTCCGACGGCTTGTCAGAGTGCCCAGGACGGGCTCCACGGCTCCCGGGCGTCCGGGGTTCCCTTCCCCGGGTCAGCGGCATGTCAGAGTGCCCAGGACGAGTTCCACGGGTCCCGGGCAGTCCTCCCCCGGGCGTCCGGGGCTCCCTTCCCCGGGCCGTCGGCAGGTCAGAGTGCCCAGGACGGGCTCCATGGGTCCCGGACAGTCCTCCCCCCGGGCGTCTGGGGCTCCCTTCCCCGGGCAGACGGCAGGTCAGAGTGCCCAGGACGGGCTCCACGGGTCCCGGGCAGTCCTCCCCCCGGGCGTCCGGCGCTCCCTTCTCCAGGCCGATGGCAGGTCAGAGTGACCAGGACGGGCTCCACGGGTCCCGGGCAGTCCTCTCCCGGGCGTACGTGGTTGTCCGACAGATTCGGGCAGATGTGCTTTTACGAACCGGATCGGAATCGGCCCAAATAATAATAATAATAATAATAATCCACATTTGTAAGGCGCACAATCACCCGTAAGGGTCTCTAGGCGCTAGGGGCCGTTGGGAAGATTAAGCAAGCTATTGCCCAGAGTCACATGGTGCTGGGCTAATCTGCCGCCGGTGCCGGGGATCGAACCGTGATCCCCAGATTCCGGAGTCAGCCGCCCTAGCCGCGGCGCCAGCTATTTCCCAGAGTCACGTGGTGCTGGGCTAATCTGCGGCCGGTGCCGGGGATCGAACCCTGATCTCTGGGATGCTCGAGGGTTACTACGCGCTCTACAAAAACCTTAAATAAAAAAATCTCCAGATTCCGGAGTCAGCCGCCCTAGCCGCGGCGCCAGCTATTTCCCAGAGTCACCTGGTGCTGGGCTAATCTGCGGCCGGTGCCGGGGATCGAACCGTGATCTCCAGATTCCGGAGTCAGCCTCCCTAGCCGCGGCGCCAGCTATTTCCCAGAGTCACGTGGTGCTGGGCTAATCTGCGGCCGGTGCCGGGGATCGAACCCTGATCTCTGGGATGCTCGAGGGTTACTACGCGCTCTACAAAAACCTTAAATAAAAAAATCTCCAGATTCCGGAGTCAGCCGCCCTAGCCGCGGCGCCAGCTATTTCCCAGAGTCACCTGGTGCTGGGCTAATCTGCCGCCGGTGCCGGGGATCGAACCGTGATCCCCAGATGGGGATATCCCAAAAATCTGGCATGGATACGGCCCGCCAGGACTGGTTTGGGCACCCCTGATATAGAGGCAGTCAACGCGAAATCTGCTGGGTTCGATTCCGATCCGTGTCAGAAGGACCGTAGGGCTTGGGAGTCCGTATAACAGGGGTGCCCAAACCTGTCCTGGCGGGCCGTATCCATGCCAGATTTTTGGGATATCCCCATCTGGTGATCACGGTTCGATCCCCGGCGCCGGCGGCAGATCAGAGTGCCCAGGACGGGGTCCATGTGACCCGGGCAGTCCTATCCCCTGGGTGTACGTGGTTGTCCGACATGTCGGTCGTATTTGCTTTTACGTACCGGATCGGAATCGGCCCCCATAAAATTGTACGTAAAGTATATAGCAAATCAACCTGAAATCTGCTGGGTCAGAAAGGGCTCGATTCCGATCCGTGTCGGAAGGTTAGGAATCCGTACGAATTTGTCGGGACGGCATGGCAGAGTGCCCGGGATGGGCTCCATGGCTCTTGGGCAGTCGTCCCCCGGGCGTCCGGGGCTCCATCCAGGCCGACGGCATGGCAGAGTGCCCGGGACGGGCTCCATGCGTCCCGGGCATTCGTCCCCCGGGCGTCCGGGGCTCCATCCAGGCCGGCGGCAAGGCAGTGTGCCCGGGTCGGGCTCCATGCGTCCCGGGCATTCGTCCCCCGGGCGCCTGAAACTGCTGGGTCAGAGAGGGCTCGATTCCGATCCGTGTCGTAAGGTTAGGAGTCCGTACGAATTTGTCGGGACGGCATGGCAGAGTGCCCAGGACGGGCTCCATGCGTCCCGGGCATTCGTCCCCCGGGCGTCCGGGGCTACATCCAGGCTGACGGTATGGCAGAGTGCCCGGGTCGGGCTCCATGGTTTTCACGGTGGTCCTCCCCTGGGTGTCAGGGGGCTCCTGGCCGACGGCATGGAAAAGTACCCAGGACGGGCTCCATGCGTCCCGGGCATTTGTCCCCCGGGCGTCCGGGGCTCCATCCAGGCCCACGGCATGGCAGAGTGCCCGGGTCGGGCTCCATGGTTTCCAGGGTGGTCCTCCCCAGGGTGTCGGGGCGCTCCATGCCAAAGGAATGGAAAAGTGCCCAGGACGGGCTCCATGCGTCCCGGGCATTTGTCCCCCGGGCGTCCGGGGCTCCATCCAGGCCGACGGCATGGCAGAGTGCCCGGGTCGGGCTCCATGGCTTTCACGGTGGTCCTCCCCTGGGTGTCTGGGGGCTCCAGGCCGAAGGCATGGAAAAGTTCCCAGGATGGGCTCCATGCATCCCGGGCACGGGCACGGGGACGGGGACAGGGTCGGGAGAGTCCAGGCGGCTTCACTTCCGTGTCCAGCCATCTGATCGCCCAGATTCCCTCGGCCATCTGGTCGCCCGGATCCCCTCGGGCATCTGGTCGCCCGCAACGCTTTCCTATGGGGCGACCAGATGGCCGAACTTCCCTGGAAGTCCCGATGA
Organism: Lissotriton helveticus; assembly: GCF_964261635.1. NCBI lineage: Eukaryota > Metazoa > Chordata > Amphibia > Caudata > Salamandridae > Lissotriton > Lissotriton helveticus. The sequence goes on along the minus strand of NC_136069.1, from coordinate 1,540,633,754 downwards.
GGTGCCATTCGCCGCCCGGATCCCAGCGAGGGCTCCAGGAGGTTGGGTACATTCGCGCCTTGGGTCCCCTCTGTCACCTCGCGTGCACAGATTACAAGAAAAGGGGGTAATTTTCCTCCGGATTACTAGGGAGAAGGGTACGCCCGGACACCCCTCCGAGGCTGGTGGTTCTCTGCCATGGGGACCAGATGGGCTATGCCTGGGCAACACCTCCCTAGGCCACCCGGGGCTTCCTTCCTCCAGGCCAACTGCATGTCAAATTGCCCAGGACGGGCTCCATGGCTCCTGGGCAGTCGTCCCCCGGGCGTCCGGGGCTCCATCCAGGCTGACGGCATTGAAAAGTGCCCAGGACGGGCTCCATGCGTCCCGGGCATTCGTCCCCTGGGCGTCCGGGGCTCCATCTAGGCTGACGGTATGGCAGAGTGCCCGGGTCGGGCTCCATGGTTTTCACGGTGGTCCTCCCCTGGGTGTCTGGGGGCTCCAGGCCGAAGGCATGGAAAAGTGCCCAGGACGGGCTCCATGCGTCCCGGGCATTCGTCCCCCGGGCGTCCGGGGCACCCATCTCCATGAGGCCAACGGCATTGGCAAAGTACCCAGGACGGGCTCCATGGGTCCCGGGCAGACCTCCCCCCGGGCGTCCGGGGCTCCCACCTCCAGGCCGACGGAATGTCAAAGTACCCAGGACAGGCTCCATGGGTCCCGGGCAGCTTCCCCCGGGGCGTCCGGGGCACCCACCTCCAGGCCGACGGCATGTCAAAGTACCCAGGACGGGCTCCACGGGTCCCGGGCATTCCTCCCCCAGGTCGTCCGGGCCCTAGAGCTCCGGTGGTCCAACCTGCGCCTGAGGCCCAGCCGGGGTCCAAGAGCCCTGCCTTGCGTGGGCAGGCAGTCAGGAACCCTACCGCGAAGGCTTGGGATGGATGGGGAGCTGGGAGTCCTTTCGATCCCGGCCCTCTGGTCGCCCGCGATGCTTTCCAATGGGGCGACCAGATGGCCGGGCTTCCCTGGAAGTCCCGATGAGGTGCCATTCGGCTCCTGGATCCCAGCTAGGGCTCCATGAGGTCGGGTTCTTTTACGCCTTGGGTCCCCTCTGTCACCTCGCGTGCACGGATTGCAAGAAAGGGGGGTAATTTCCCTCCGGATTACTAGGGGCAGGGTACGCCCGGACACCTCTCCAGGGCTGGTGGTTCTCTGCCCGGGGGACCAGATGAGATATGCCTGGGCAACACCTCCCCCGGGCGTCTGGGGGCTCCATTCTCCGGGCCAACGGCATGGCTCAATGCCCAGGACGGGCTCCACGTGTCCCGGACAGACCTCCCCTGGGCGTCCGGGGCACCCATCTCCATGAGGCCAACGGGATGGCAAAGTACCCGGGAAGGGCTCCACGGGTCCCGGGCAGCCTTCCCCCGGGCGTCCGGGGCTCCCACCTTTAGGCCGACGGCATGTCACACTGCCCAGGACGGGCTCCATGGGCCCCGGACAGACCTCCCCCGGGCGTCCGGGGCACCCATCTCCAGGAGGCCAACGGGATGGCAAAGTACCCGGGAAGGGCTCCACGGGTCCCGGGCAGCCTTCCCCCGGGCGTCCGGGGCTCCCACCTCCAGGCCGACGGCATGTCACAGTGCCCAGGACGGGACCCATGGGCCCCGGACAGCCCTCCCCCCGGGCGTTCGGGGCACATATCTCCAGGAGGCCAACGGCGTTGCAAAGTACCCGGAAAGGACTCCACGGGTACCGGGCAGTCCTCCCCCCGGGCGTCCGGGGCACCCATCTCCATGAGGCCAACGGCATTGGCAAAGTACCCGGGAGGGGCTCCACGGGTCCCGGGCAGGCCTCCCCCGGGCGTCCAGGGCACCCACCTCAAGGCCGACGGCATGTAAAAGTGCCCAGGACGGGCTCCATGGGTCCCGGGCAGCCCACCCCCGGGCATCCGGGGCACCCATCTCCAGGAGGCCAACGGCGTTGCAAAGTACCCGGGAAGGGCTCCACGGGTACCGGGCAGTCCTCCCCCGGGCGTCCGGGGGCTCCCTTCTCCAGGCCGACGGCATGGTTCAATGCCCAGGACGGGACGTCAAGTGGCCAGGACGGGCTCCATGCGTCCCGGGCATTCGTCCCGGGACGGGGACGGGGTGGGGAAGAGTCCAGGCGGCTTCACCTCCATGCCCAGCCATCTGGTCGCCCGGATTCCCTCGGCCATCTGGTTGCCCGGATCCCCTCGGGCATCTGGTCGCCCGCAACGCTTTCCTATGGGGGGGGACCAGATGGCCGAACTTCCCTGGAAGTCTTAATGAGGTGCCATTCGCCTCCCGGATCCCAGCGAGGGCTCCATGAGGTCGGGTTCTTTCACGCCTTGGGTCCCCTCTGTCACCTCGCGTGCACAGATTGCAAGAAAGGGGGGTAATTTGCCTCCGGATTACTATGGGGCAGGGTATGCCCGGACACCCCTCCAGGGTTGGTGGTTCTCTGCCATGGGGACCAGATGGGATATGCCTGGGCAACACCTCCCTAGGCCACCCGGAGCTTCCTTCCTCCAGGCCAACTGCATGTCAAATTGCCCAGGACGGGCTCCATGGCTCTTGGGCAGTCGTCCCCCGGGCGTCCGGTGCTCCATCCAGGCCGACGGCATGGCAGAGTGCCCGGGACAGGCTCCATGCGTCCCGGGCCTTCGCCCCCCCGGGCGTCCGGGGCTCCATCCAGGCTGACGGCATGGCAGAGTGCCCAGGACGGGCTCCACGGGCCCCGGTCATCCGGGGCACCCTTCCCCGGGCCAGCGGCATGTCAGAGTGCCCAGGACCAGTTCCACGGGTCCCAGGCAGTCCTCCCCCGGGCGTCCGGGGCTCCCTTCCCCGGCCAAAGCATTTCAGAGTGCCCAGGACGGGCTCCACGGGTTCCGGGCGTCCAGGTCTCCCTTCCCCGGGCCAACGGCTTGTCAGAGTGCCCAGGACGGGCTCCACGGGCCCCGGGCGTCCGGGGCACCCTTCCCCGGGCCAGCGGCATGTCAGAGTGCCCAGGACGAGTTCCACGGGTCCCGGGCAGTCCTCCCCCCCGGGTGTCCGGGGCTCCCTTCCCCGGGCCAAAGCATTTCAGAGTGCCCAGGACGGGCTCCACGGGTCCCGGACATCCGGGGCTCCCTTCCCCGGGCCAACGGCATACAGGAGTGCCCAGGACGGGCTCCACAGGTCCCGGTCGTCTGGGGCTCCCTTCCCCGGGCCAACGGCTTGTCAGAGTGCCAAGGACGGGCTCCACGGGTCCCGGTCGTCTGGGGTCCCTCCCCTGGGCCAACAGCAGGTCAGAGTGCCCAGGACGGGCTCCACGGGTCCCGGGCAGCCCACCCCCCGGGCGTTCGGGGCACCCATCTCCAGGAGGCCAACGGCGTTGCAAAGTACCCGGGAAGGGCTCCACGGGTACCGGGCAGTCCGCCCCCGGGCGTCCGGGGCTCCCTTCTCCAGGCCAACGGCATGGTTCAATGCCCAGGACGGGCTCCATGTGTCCCAGACAGACCTCCCCCGGGCGTCCGGGGCACCCATCTCCAGGCCAACGGCATGGCTCAATGCCCAGGACGGGCTCCATGGGTCCGGGGAGGCGTCCCATGCGCCTCCGGGCTTGGGAGCCCCAGCTGGGTCCAGGGGCCCGGGCGGGCCCCGGGTCGGGTGCTCCGGCCCTGGTCCCTGTCTCCCAGCCTACCGCACTGCCAAGGGCCTAGGAATGGGTTCCGTTGTTCCCGGGGAGCCTCCCCTTGCTTGGCTGGGTTCAGGAGCAGTGGCTAGGGCCCCTGAGGGCCCGGGGAGGGCGGCCTCCCCACCCCGGGCTCTGTCCTTGGTCCTGCTGCGTGGCAGGGTGCCCGGGACGGGGTCCGGAGGGACCGGGGAGGCGTCCCATGCACCTCCGGGCTTGGGAGCCCCGGCTCGGTCCAGGGGCCCGGGCGGGCCCCGGGTCAGGTGCTCCGGCCCTGGTCCCTGTCTCCCAGCCTACCGCACTGCCAAGGGCCCGGGAAGGGGTGCCGTTGTTCCCGGGGAGCCTCCCCTTGCTTGGCTGGGTTCAGGAGCAGTGGCTAGGGCCCCTGAGGGCCCGGGGAGGGCGGCCTCCCCACCCCGGGCTCTGTCCTTGGTCCTGCTGCATGGCAGGGTGCCCGGGACGGGGTCCGGAGGGACCGGGGAGGCGTCCCATGCACCTCCGGGCTTGGGAGCCCCGGCTGGGTCCAGGGGCCCGGCCGGGCCCCGGGTCGGGTGCTCCGGCCCAGGGCCCTGTCTCCCAGCCTGCCGCACTGCCAATGGCCCGGGAAGGGGTTCCGATGTGCCCGGGGAGCCTCCCCTTGCTTGGCTGGGTTCAGGAGCAGTGGCTAGGGCCCCTGAGGGCCCGGGGAGGGCGGCCTCCCCACCCCGGGCTCTGTCCTTGGTCCTGCTGCGTGGCAGGGTGCCCGGGACGGGGTCCGGAGGGACCGGGGAGGCGTCCCATGCACCTCCGGGCTTGGGAGCCCCGGCTGCGTCCAGGGGCCCGGCCGGGCCCCGGGTCGGGTGCTCCGGCCCTGGGCCCTGTCTCCCAGCCTGCCGCACTGCCAAGGGCCCGGGAAGGGGTTCCGATGTGCCCGGGGAGCCTCCCCTTGCTTGGCTGGGTTCAGGAGCAGTGGCTAGGGCCCCTGAGGGCCCGGGGAGGGCGGCCTCCCCACCCCGGGCTCTGTCCTTGGTCCTGCTGCGTGGCAGGGTGCCCGGGACGGGGTCTGGAGGGACCGGGGAGGCGTCCCATGCGCCTCCGGGCTTGGGAGCCCCGGCTGGGTCCAGGGGCCCGGGCGGGCCCCGGGTCGGGTGCTCCGGCCCTGGGCCCTGTCTCCCAGCCTGCCGCACGGCCAAGGGCCCGGGAAGGGGTTCCGATGTGCCCGGGGAGCCTCCCCTTGCTTGGCTGGGTTCAGGAGCAGTGGCTAGGGCCCCTGAGGGCCCGGGGAGGGCGGCCTCCCCACCCCGGGCTCTGTCCTTGGTCCTGCTGCGTGGCAGGGTGCCCGGGACGGGGTCCGGAGGGACCGGGGAGGCGTCCCATGCGCCTCCGGGCTTGGGAGCCCCGGCTGGGTCCAGGGGCCCGGGCGGGCCCCGGGTCGGGTGCTCAGGCCCTGGGCCCTGTCTCCCAGCCTGCCGCACTGCCAAGGGCCCGGAAAGGGGTTCCGATGTGCCCGGGGAGCCTCCCCTTGCTTGTCTGTGTTCAGGAGCTCCATCCGGGGCCCCTGAGGGCCCCGGGGAGGGTGGCCTCCCCACCCCGGGCTCCGTCCTGGGTCCTGCCGCGGGGCAGGGTGCCCGGGACGGGGTCCGGCGGGCCCGGGGAGGCTTCCCCTGTGCCTCCGGGCCTGGGAGCCCCGGCTGGGTCCAGGGGCCCGGTCGGGGCCCCGGGTCGGGCGCTCCGGCCCTGGGCCCGGTCCCCCGGGCTGCCGCTCCACCCAGGGCCCAGGACAGGGGTCCGTCGGTCCCTTGCAGGCCTCCCCTGCTTGTCAAGGTGTAAGCGGGCCCCGGGTCGGAGGGCCCGCCGGCCCCTGGCAGCCTCCATGGCTGTGGCCCGGCTGGGGCCCCGGGCCTCCGGCCCGCCATGCCCCGGGCGCCCGCTCCCTCCTTCGTGGGGGCACGGGGCGACCGGATGGCGTCCCTTTCGTGCCCGGCCATCTGGTCGCCCGGATCCCCTCGGCCATCTGGTCTCCCGGATCCCCTCGGCCATCTGGTCTCCAGGATCCCCTCGGCCATCTGGTCTCCCGGATCGCCTCGGCCATCTGGTCGCCCGCAATGCTTTCCAATGGGGGCGACCAGATG
>NC_136069.1:1540602968-1540617968 GCF_964261635.1 Lissotriton helveticus | reverse complement strand
TCAGGCCAGCCTGTTCGACACGGTCGACCAAGATAGTATGGTCGACCGTGTCGAATGCGGCCGACAGGTCAAGAAGTACCAGTGCTTGGGGAATGTCCTTGTCTGCATTGCATCTAAGTACATTCTGGACCGCCAGTGTCACCATCTCGGTTGAGTGCCCCGGTCGAAACCCAGCTTGATTAAGCTCCAGGTATCCAGTAGATTCAATGAAGTGAGAGAGACAACTAGCAACATGTGCCTCCAGGATTTTGGAAAGGAATGGCAACAAGGATATCGGACGATAGTTAGAAGGATCAAGAGGATCAAGACCGGGTTTTTTGATCAGGGGAATCAATAGAGCATGTTTGAACCCTGCGGGGACCTTTCCCTGGTCAAGAGAGTCGTTGAGCAAAGGGAGGATCCCATGAGGAATAGAGTGCCCAATCTCTGCGAAAATGTGGGGTGGGCAAATGTCATCGGGTGAACCAGACTTGACCCGTGCCAAGAGAGTGGAAAAGATTTTAGGGTCTATGGCAGGAAGGGTATCTAATGTAATAGGGTTATTAAAAATATCATCCAAAGGGGACGATTTAGGAGAGCTAGCAATGTTGCGTTTTATAGTTACAATCTTTTCTCTGAAAAATTCATTCAGAGAGTTACACAACTTCTGGGTAGGAACTATTGAGAGAGCTGTCCTGTCATCGTCACAGAGCTCATTGACTATATTAAAAACAACTTTAGTTTTGTTTGAAGAAGTTAAAATTTTTTGGGAGAAGTAGTTGGATTTATGTTGGAGCAAGATTTTTTGGTACTCCTTTCTTGCGGTACAGTACACTATCCTGGCTTGAGAGGAGTAACCTTGTCTCCATTTCCGTTCCTTCTGTCGGACCCCCAGTTTAAGTTCTTTCAGTTCTTGGGAGAACCATTTGTGAGCTTCATTCCCTCTGATATTAGGGACCAGTACCAGGGGGGCTGAGAGGTCAGCTGCGTTGAGTAGCCAGTTAGACAGCGCTCTCTCACTGGTGTCCAGGTCATCGTACGGTGGTGGTACGGTTTTACTTAAAACGTCAATAAATCCTGGAAGGTCCATGGTTTTCCACTTGCGGAATTCTTTGCTCTTGCATGGCTTGGATCTGACATTTCCACGTGTTTCTAGTGTAAAATAGATAGTAAAATGGTCCGACCATATACAAGGGCTGATAACTGGGTCGGATAAAGATAAATTATGCGTCCAAATCTGGTCCAAGCTGTGGCCTTTCTGGTGAGTAGGTACATTAATTTGCTGATTTAGATTGAGATCTGTAAGCAGGTCTTTCAGTTCAGCAGCTTGAGTGTCTATGTCTGTGCTGTCGAACCAGTAATTTAGGTCCCCAATGAGGATGATTTTAGAGTGGCTGACTACGTATGAAGCCAGCTGCTCCGCCAGGAGAGATGGATAATTGGCCATATATTGGGGAGGCCGGTAAATAAGAACCAAAATAAGGGACCCACTTTCAGTGTCAAGGTTAATCACTAGGTTCTCGGTATCCGGAAGAGTCAAGGAAGGTAATTCCCTGACATGGAGAGATTTCAGAATTATAGCTGCTACTCCACCTCCCGCCCTCCCAGGTGTACGGTTGGCTGTCAAGATATAATATTCTGCGGGCAGTGCAACAAGTACATCGGGGAGGGAGTGAAGGGTTAGCCAGGTTTCAGCTAATAAGAAAATGTCGGGTTTTACCTCCTCCAAGAAAAGAAAAATGTCTATTTGGTTTTTAACCAGGGACCGAGTATTGAGGTAGTAACAGCGTAAACTGTGCTTTGCCGTAGATGCAGATTGAGGCTCAGGAAGGGGTTGAATTAAAGCCTGGGCATGAGGCACAGAAGTGGGGAAAGAGGAAAGACCCAAACGTTGAATGCAAGTCAATGTACGTGGGGCAAGAGAGTGCTTGCAGGAACCCTGGAGAGTGTAAGGGCGTAGGTTTAGAAGTTCCAGCGACGAGTATTTTAAAAAGTGGCCAGGGGGAGTAGGCCCGGGTCCCGGTCGGCCGCGGACGGGCGCAGACGGGCTTAACTCAGGCGCAACTCCGGCGCGCCTCCGTCGCGCCCGCTGCGCTCGTCCGCTGCGCTGACACATGGTGGCCCGTTTAAGTAGGGGCGGTACTCGTGGGGGTGTGGCCAAGATGGCCGTGGCCTCGCCTCACCCGAGCAGCCCAATGCAAGATGTCGGCCCCAGCCGCTGCGAGCCGCCGCTGTGTTCAGCGCTGTGCCGTGCCGGTGCGCTCAGAAGGAGTGGAGAGTGAGCGTCAGGATTCCGTGAGGGAAGAGGTGAGCAGGGAAAATTAAAAGCGCGCCTCTGCGCTTTGTGCAGGAGCGCTAACTAAAACAGCGTCTCTTCCTGGAAACAAGTCAAGTGGTGCAGCTTCCTTTAGCTACAGGCGCGAACCCCCTGCCACAGGGTCAGCCGCCTGCTAGTGCCAAAGGTTTGCGAAGAACTGAGCTCCTAAGTAGGGGCGGTACTCGTGGGGGTGTGGCCAAGATGGCCGTGGCCTCGCCTCACCCGAGCAGCCCAATGCAAGATGTCGGCCCCAGCCGCTGCGAGCCGCCGCTGTGTTCAGCGCTGTGCCGTGCCGGTGCGCTCAGAAGGAGTGGAGAGTGAGCGTCAGGATTCCGTGAGGGAAGAGGTGAGCAGGGAAAATTAAAAGCGCGCCTCTGCGCTTTGTGCAGGAGCGCTAACTAAAACAGCGTCTCTTCCTGGAAACAAGTCAAGTGGTGCAGCTTCCTTTAGCTACAGGCGCGAACCCCCTGCCACAGGGTCAGCCGCCTGCTAGTGCCAAAGGTTTGCGAAGAACTGAGCTCCTAAGTAGGGGCGGTACTCGTGGGGGTGTGGCCAAGATGGCCGTGGCCTCGCCTCACCCGAGCAGCCCAATGCAAGATGTCGGCCCCAGCCGCTGCGAGCCGCCGCTGTGTTCAGCGCTGTGCCGTGCCGGTGCGCTCAGAAGGAGTGGAGAGTGAGCGTCAGGATTCCGTGAGGGAAGAGGTGAGCAGGGAAAATTAAAAGCGCGCCTCTGCGCTTTGTGCAGGAGCGCTAACTAAAACAGCGTCTCTTCCTGGAAACAAGTCAAGTGGTGCAGCTTCCTTTAGCTACAGGCGCGAACCCCCTGCCACAGGGTCAGCCGCCTGCTAGTGCCAAAGGTTTGCGAAGAACTGAGCTCCTAAGTAGGGGCGGTACTCGTGGGGGTGTGGCCAAGATGGCCGTGGCCTCGCCTCACCCGAGCAGCCCAATGCAAGATGTCGGCCCCAGCCGCTGCGAGCCGCCGCTGTGTTCAGCGCTGTGCCGTGCCGGTGCGCTCAGAAGGAGTGGAGAGTGAGCGTCAGGATTCCGTGAGGGAAGAGGTGAGCAGGGAAAATTAAAAGCGCGCCTCTGCGCTTTGTGCAGGAGCGCTAACTAAAACAGCGTCTCTTCCTGGAAACAAGTCAAGTGGTGCAGCTTCCTTTAGCTACAGGCGCGAACCCCCTGCCACAGGGTCAGCCGCCTGCTAGTGCCAAAGGTTTGCGAAGAACTGAGCTCCTAAGTAGGGGCGGTACTCGTGGGGGTGTGGCCAAGATGGCCGTGGCCTCGCCTCACCCGAGCAGCCCAATGCAAGATGTCGGCCCCAGCCGCTGCGAGCCGCCGCTGTGTTCAGCGCTGTGCCGTGCCGGTGCGCTCAGAAGGAGTGGAGAGTGAGCGTCAGGATTCCGTGAGGGAAGAGGTGAGCAGGGAAAATTAAAAGCGCGCCTCTGCGCTTTGTGCAGGAGCGCTAACTAAAACAGCGTCTCTTCCTGGAAACAAGTCAAGTGGTGCAGCTTCCTTTAGCTACAGGCGCGAACCCCCTGCCACAGGGTCAGCCGCCTGCTAGTACCAGATGGCTCGGGCCGGCCGGGCAGCTCCCCTTCTCCGCTGCTGCTCCCGGGCAAGCCAAAATGGGGAGGCGAGCAGCGGCAGTCCCCGGGGAAGGAGCATCCCAAACGGCTGCCTCGGAGCGCCCCGACCACCCTCGCTGGCTGGAACTGCGAGGGCGACTGGGTACGGCACCCTCCGGGGCCGTCCGGGCGCTGGGTTGCCCCGGGGCATCTGGTCACCTGGCTGCGTGACCAGATGGCCCTGTGGGCCGGGCGACCAGATGGCCCTGCGGGCCGGGCGACCAGATGGCCCTGCGGGCCGGGTGACCAGATGGCCCTGCGGGCTGGCGGCCGGGCTAACTCCAACTTTTGTCCTTCCCCAAAGTTCTGTAAGCCCCCACTACGTGGGGGCTTAATAGTCGAGGAAAATGGGCTCCCCGGGCAGGCCGTCGGGGAGTGGACGTGGCCTGGGCTTAACCCTCCTTGGGCCCGGGCGCTGGGGACAAGGCTCCACCGGGGCCCGGGGGGGGCTCTCCCCAGCCTGGCTAGGGTTCGGAAGGTGGGACCGGGCCCGGGACTTGAACTCCATCTGGCCAGGCCCCGAGGGTGCTGGTACCCCTCCGTCCTGCAATCCGGCCGGGGGTCCGGGGCGCCCGGGACGGAGGTTCCACCGGGGCCCGGGGAGGCTCTCCCCAGCCTGGCTAGGGTTCGGAAGGTGGGACCGGGCCCGGGGCTTGAACTCCATCTGGCCAGGCCCCGAGGGTGCTGGTACCCCTCCGTCCTGCAATCCGGCCGGGGGTCCGGGGCGCCCGGGATGGAGGTTCCACCGGGGCCCGGGGAGGCTCTCCCCAGCCTGGCTAGGGTTCGGAAGGTGGGACCGGACCCGGGGCTTGAACTCCATCTGGCCAGGCCCCGAGGGTGCTGGTACCCCTCCGTCCTGCAATCCGGCCGGGGGTCCGGGGCGCCCGGGACGGAGGTTCCACCGGGGCCCGGGGAGGCTCTCCCCAGCCTGGCTAGGGTTCAGAAGGTGGGACCGGACCCGGGGCTTGAACTCCATCTGGCCAGGCCCCGAGGGTGCTAGAGCCCCCTGTCCCGCAGGCCACCAGTGGGTCCGGGCGCTGGGGACGGGGCTCCACCGGGGCCCGGGGAGGCTCTCCCCAGCCTGGCTAGGGTTCGGAAGGTTGGGACCTGACCCGGGGCTTGAACTCCATCTGGCCAGGCCCCGAGGGTGCTGGAGCCCCCTGTCCCGCAGTCCACCAGTGGGTCCGGGCGCTGGGGACGGGGCTCCACCGGTTCCCGGGGAGGCTCTCCCCAGCCTGGCTAGGGTTCGGAAGGTGGGACCGGACCCGGGGCTTGAACTCCATCTGGCCAGGCCCCGAGGGTGCTGGTACCCCTCCGTCCAGCAATCCGGCCGGGGGTCCGGGGCGCCCGGGACAGAGGGTCCACCGGGGGCCCAGGGGAGGCTCTCCTCGGCCCGGCCTAGGGTTCGGAAAGCCGGGACTGGGGCCGGGGACCGGGCCCGGGGCTTGAGCCCCGTCCGGCAGGGCCCAGTGGTGCGGGAATCCCCCCTCCGTCCTGCAAGCCGGCCGGGGGTCGGAGGCGCCCGGGACGGAGGGTCCATCAGGGCCCGGGGAGGCCTGAAGCCCCGGAGCCCTGCAGCCCCAGAGACCTGCAGCTTTGCAGCCCCCGGAACCCTGCAGCCCCAGAGCCCTGCAGCTCCGGGGCAGGCAGATTGGCGTCATTTTGGTCCCGGCCATCTGGTCGCCCCTCTCGCCTCGGCCATCTGGTCGCCCTGGAAGTCATGATGAGGTGCCATTCGCCTCCCGGATCCCAGCCAGGGCTCCAGGAGGTCGGGTACTTTCGCGCCTTGGGTCCCCTCTGTCACCTCGTGTGCACAGATTGCAAGAAAGTCAGGTAATTTCCCTCCGGATTACTAGGGACAGGGTACGCCCGGACACCCCTCCAAGGTTGGTGGTTCTCTGCTAGGGGGACCAGATGGGCTATGCCTGGGTAACACCTCCCTAGGCCACCCGGGGCTCCCTTCCTCCAGGCCAACGGCTTGTCAAATTGCCCAGGACGGGCTCCATGGCTCTTGGGCAGTCGTCCCCCGGGCGTCCGGGGCTCCATCCCTGCCGACGGCATGGAAAAGTGCCCGGGACGGGCTCCATACGTCCCGGGCAGTCCTCCCCCGGGCGTCCGGGGCACCCATCTCCAGGAGGCCAACAGCATGGCAAAGTACCCGGGACGGGCTCCATGGGTCCCGGGCAGTCCTCCCCCAGGCATCCGGGGCTTCCATCTCCAGGCCAACGGCAGGTCAAAGTGCCCAGGACGGGCTCCACTGGTCCCTGGCAGTCCTCCCCCACCGGGCGTCCGGGGCTCCCTTCCCCAGGCCAACGGCATGCCAGAGTGCCCAGGACGGGCTCCACGAGTCCCGGGCGTCCGGGGCTCCCTTCCCCGGGACACCGGCTTGTCAGAGTGCCCATGACGGGCTCCACGGGTCCCGGGTATCTGGGACTCCCTTCCCTGGGCCAACGGCATGCCGGAGTTCCCAGGACAGGCTCCACGGGTCCCGGGCGTCCGGGGCTCCCTTCCCCGGTCCGACGGCTTGTCAGAGTGCCCAGGACGGGCTCCACGGCTCCCGGGCGTCCGGGGTTCCCTTCCCCGGGTCAGCGGCATGTCAGAGTGCCCAGGACGAGTTCCACGGGTCCCGGGCAGTCCTCCCCCGGGCGTCCGGGGCTCCCTTCCCCGGGCCGTCGGCAGGTCAGAGTGCCCAGGACGGGCTCCATGGGTCCCGGACAGTCCTCCCCCCGGGCGTCCGGGGCTCCCTTCCCCGGGCAGACGGCAGGTCAGAGTGCCCAGGACGGGCTCCACGGGTCCCGGGCAGTCCTCCCCCCGGGCGTCCGGCGCTCCCTTCTCCAGGCCGATGGCAGGTCAGAGTGACCAGGACGGGCTCCACGGGTCCCGGGCAGTCCTCTCCCGGGCGTACGTGGTTGTCCGACAGATTCGGGCAGATGTGCTTTTACGAACCGGATCGGAATCGGCCCAAATAATAATAATAATAATAATAATCCACATTTGTAAGGCGCACAATCACCCGTAAGGGTCTCTAGGCGCTAGGGGCCGTTGGGAAGATTAAGCAAGCTATTGCCCAGAGTCACATGGTGCTGGGCTAATCTGCCGCCGGTGCCGGGGATCGAACCGTGATCCCCAGATTCCGGAGTCAGCCGCCCTAGCCGCGGCGCCAGCTATTTCCCAGAGTCACGTGGTGCTGGGCTAATCTGCGGCCGGTGCCGGGGATCGAACCCTGATCTCTGGGATGCTCGAGGGTTACTACGCGCTCTACAAAAACCTTAAATAAAAAAATCTCCAGATTCCGGAGTCAGCCGCCCTAGCCGCGGCGCCAGCTATTTCCCAGAGTCACCTGGTGCTGGGCTAATCTGCGGCCGGTGCCGGGGATCGAACCGTGATCTCCAGATTCCGGAGTCAGCCTCCCTAGCCGCGGCGCCAGCTATTTCCCAGAGTCACGTGGTGCTGGGCTAATCTGCGGCCGGTGCCGGGGATCGAACCCTGATCTCTGGGATGCTCGAGGGTTACTACGCGCTCTACAAAAACCTTAAATAAAAAAATCTCCAGATTCCGGAGTCAGCCGCCCTAGCCGCGGCGCCAGCTATTTCCCAGAGTCACCTGGTGCTGGGCTAATCTGCCGCCGGTGCCGGGGATCGAACCGTGATCCCCAGATGGGGATATCCCAAAAATCTGGCATGGATACGGCCCGCCAGGACTGGTTTGGGCACCCCTGATATAGAGGCAGTCAACGCGAAATCTGCTGGGTTCGATTCCGATCCGTGTCAGAAGGACCGTAGGGCTTGGGAGTCCGTACAACAGGGGTGCCCAAACCTGTCCTGGCGGGCCGTATCCATGCCAGATTTTTGGGATATCCCCATCTGGTGATCACGGTTCGATCCCCGGCGCCGGCGGCAGATCAGAGTGCCCAGGACGGGGTCCATGTGACCCGGGCAGTCCTATCCCCTGGGTGTACGTGGTTGTCCGACATGTCGGTCGTATTTGCTTTTACGTACCGGATCGGAATCGGCCCCCATAAAATCGTACGTAAAGTATATAGCAAATCAACCTGAAATCTGCTGGGTCAGAAAGGGCTCGATTCCGATCCGTGTCGGAAGGTTAGGAGTCCGTACGAATTTGTCGGGACGGCATGGCAGAGTGCCCGGGATGGGCTCCATGGCTCTTGGGCAGTCGTCCCCCGGGCGTCCGGGGCTCCATCCAGGCCGACGGCATGGCAGAGTGCCCGGGACGGGCTCCATGCGTCCCGGGCATTCGTCCCCCGGGCGTCCGGGGCTCCATCCAGGCCGGCGGCAAGGCAGTGTGCCCGGGTCGGGCTCCATGCGTCCCGGGCATTCGTCCCCCGGGCGCCTGAAACTGCTGGGTCAGAGAGGGCTCGATTCCGATCCGTGTCGTAAGGTTAGGAGTCCGTACGAATTTGTCGGGACGGCATGGCAGAGTGCCCGGGACGGGCTCCATGCGTCCCGGGCATTCGTCCCCCGGGCGTCCGGGGCTACATCCAGGCTGACGGTATGGCAGAGTGCCCGGGTCGGGCTCCATGGTTTTCACGGTGGTCCTCCCCTGGGTGTCAGGGGGCTCCTGGCCGACGGCATGGAAAAGTACCCAGGACGGGCTCCATGCGTCCCGGGCATTTGTCTCCCGGGCGTCCGGGGCTCCATCCAGGCCGACGGCATGGCAGAGTGCCCGGGTCGGGCTCCATGGTTTCCAGGGTGGTCCTCCCCAGGGTGTCGGGGCGCTCCATGCCGAAGGCATGGAAAAGTGCCCAGGACGGGCTCCATGCGTCCCGGGCATTTGTCCCCCGGGCGTCCGGGGCTCCATCCAGGCTGACGGCATGGCAGAGTGCCCGGGTCGGGCTCCATGGCTTTCACGGTGGTCCTCCCCTGGGTGTCTGGGGGCTCCAGGCCGAAGGCATGGAAAAGTTCCCAGGATGGGCTCCATGCATCCCGGGCACGGGCACGGGGACGGGGACAGGGTCGGGAGAGTCCAGGCGGCTTCACTTCCGTGTCCAGCCATCTGATCGCCCAGATTCCCTCGGCCATCTGGTCGCCCGGATCCCCTCGGGCATCTGGTCGCCCGCAACGCTTTCCTATGGGGCGACCAGATGGCCGAACTTCCCTGGAAGTCCCGATGAGGTGCCATTCGCCGCCCGGATCCCAGCGAGGGCTCCAGGAGGTTGGGTACATTCGCGCCTTGGGTCCCCTCTGTCACCTCGCGTGCACAGATTACAAGAAAAGGGGGTAATTTTCCTCCGGATTACTAGGGAGAAGGGTACGCCCGGACACCCCTCCGAGGCTGGTGGTTCTCTGCCATGGGGACCAGATGGGCTATGCCTGGGCAACACCTCCCTAGGCCACCCGGGGCTTCCTTCCTCCAGGCCAACTGCATGTCAAATTGCCCAGGACGGGCTCCATGGCTCCTGGGCAGTCGTCCCCCGGGCGTCCGGGGCTCCATCCAGGCTGACGGCATTGAAAAGTGCCCAGGACGGGCTCCATGCGTCCCGGGCATTCGTCCCCTGGGCGTCCGGGGCTCCATCTAGGCTGACGGTATGGCAGAGTGCCCGGGTCGGGCTCCATGGTTTTCACGGTGGTCCTCCCCTGGGTGTCTGGGGGCTCCAGGCCGAAGGCATGGAAAAGTGCCCAGGACGGGCTCCATGCGTCCCGGGCATTCGTCCCCCGGGCGTCCGGGGCACCCATCTCCATGAGGCCAACGGCATTGGCAAAGTACCCAGGACGGGCTCCATGGGTCCCGGGCAGACCTCCCCCTGGGCGTCCGGGGCTCCCACCTCCAGGCCGACGGAATGTCAAAGTACCCAGGACGGGCTCCATGGGTCCCGGGCAGCTTCCCCCGGGGCGTCCGGGGCACCCACCTCCAGGCCGACGGCATGACAAAGTACCCAGGACGGGCTCCACGGGTCCCGGGCATTCCTCCCCCAGGTCGTCCGGGCCCTAGAGCTCCGGTGGTCCAACCTGCGCCTGAGGCCCAGCCGGGGTCCAAGAGCCCTGCCTTGCGTGGGCAGGCAGTCAGGAACCCTACCGCGAAGGCTTGGGATGGATGGGGAGCTGGGAGTCCTTTCGATCCCGGCCCTCTGGTCGCCCGCGATGCTTTCCAATGGGGCGACCAGATGGCCGGGCTTCCCTGGAAGTCCCGATGAGGTGCCATTCGGCTCCTGGATCCCAGCTAGGGCTCCATGAGGTCGGGTTCTTTTACGCCTTGGGTCCCCTCTGTCACCTCACGTGCACGGATTGCAAGAAAGGGGGGTAATTTCCCTCCGGATTACTAGGGGCAGGGTACGCCCGGACACCTCTCCAGGGCTGGTGGTTCTCTGCCCAGGGGACCAGATGAGATATGCCTGGGCAACACCTCCCCCGGGCGTCTGGGGGCTCCATTCTCCGGGCCAACGGCATGGCTCAATGCCCAGGACGGGCTCCACGTGTCCCGGACAGACCTCCCCTGGGCGTCCGGGGCACCCATCTCCATGAGGCCAACGGGATGGCAAAGTACCCGGGAAGGGCTCCACGGGTCCCGGGCAGCCTTCCCCCGGGCGTCCGGGGCTCCCACCTTTAGGCCGACGGCATGTCACACTGCCCAGGACGGGCTCCATGGGCCCCGGACAGACCTCCCCCGGGCGTCCGGGGCACCCATCTCCAGGAGGCCAACGGGATGGCAAAGTACCCGGGAAGGGCTCCACGGGTCCCGGGCAGCCTTCCCCCGGGCGTCCGGGGCTCCCACCTCCAGGCCGACGGCATGTCACAGTGCCCAGGACGGGACCCATGGGCCCCGGACAGCCCTCCCCCCGGGCGTTCGGGGCACATATCTCCAGGAGGCCAACGGCGTTGCAAAGTACCCGGAAAGGACTCCACGGGTACCGGGCAGTCCTCCCCCGGGCGTCCGGGGGCTCCCTTCTCCAGGCCGACGGCATGGTTCAATGCCCAGGACGGGATGTCAAGTGGCCAGGACGGGCTCCATGCGTCCCGGGCATTCGTCCCGGGACGGGGACGGGGTGGGGAAGAGTCCAGGCGGCTTCACCTCCATGCCCAGCCATCTGGTCGCCCGGATTCCCTCGGCCATCTGGTCGCCCGGATCCCCTCGGGCATCTGGTCGCCCGCAACGCTTTCCTATGGGGGGGGACCAGATGGCCGAACTTCCCTGGAAGTCTTAATGAGGTGCCATTTGCTTCCCGGATCCCAGCGAGGGCTCCATGAGGTCGGGTTCTTTCACGCCTTGGGTCCCCTCTGTCACCTCGCGTGCACAGATTGCAAGAAAGGGGGGTAATTTGCCTCCGGATTACTATGGGGCAGGGTATGCCCGGACACCCCTCCAGGGTTGGTGGTTCTCTGCCATGGGGACCAGATGGGATATGCCTGGGCAACACCTCCCTAGGCCACCCGGAGCTTCCTTCCTCCAGGCCAACTGCATGTCAAATTGCCCAGGACGGGCTCCATGGCTCTTGGGCAGTCGTCCCCCGGGCGTCCGGTGCTCCATCCAGGCCGACGGCATGGCACAGTGCCCGGGACAGGCTCCATGCGTCCCGGGCCTTCGCCCCCCCGGGCGTCCGGGGCTCCATCCAGGCTGACGGCATGGCAGAGTGCCCAGGACGGGCTCCACGGGCCCCGGTCATCCGGGGCACCCTTCCCCGGGCCAGCGGCATGTCAGAGTGCCCAGGACCAGTTCCACGGGTCCCGGGCAGTCCTCCCCCGGGCGTCCGGGGCTCCCTTCCCCGGGCCAAAGCATTTCAGAGTGCCCAGGACGGGCTCCACGGGTTCCGGGCGTCCAGGTCTCCCTTCCCCGGGCCAACGGCTTGTCAGAGTGCCCAGGACGGGCTCCACGGGCCCCGGGCGTCCGGGGCACCCTTCCCCGGGCCAGCGGCATGTCAGAGTGCCCAGGACGAGTTCCACGGGTCCCGGGCAGTCCTCCCCCCCGGGTGTCCGGGGCTCCCTTCCCCGGGCCAAAGCATTTCAGAGTGCCCAGGACGGGCTCCACGGGTCCCGGACGTCCGGGGCTCCCTTCCCCGGGCCAACGGCATACAGGAGTGCCCAGGACGGGCTCCACGGGTCCCGGACGTCCGGGGCTCCCTTCCCCGGGCCAACGGCATACAGGAGTGCCCAGGACGGGCTCCACAGGTCCCGGTCGTCTGGGGCTCCCTTCCCCGGGCCAACGGCTTGTCAGAGTGCCAAGGACGGGCTCCACGGGTCCCGGTCGTCTGGGGTCCCTCCCCTGGGCCAACAGCAGGTCAGAGTGCCCAGGACGGGCTCCACGGGTCCCGGGCAGCCCACCCCCCGGGCGTTCGGGGCACCCATCTCCAGGAGGCCAACGGCGTTGCAAAGTACCCGGGAAGGGCTCCACGGGTACCGGGCAGTCCGCCCCCGGGCGTCCGGGGCTCCCTTCTCCAGGCCAACGGCATGGTTCAATGCCCAGGACGGGCTCCATGTGTCCCAGACAGACCTCCCCCGGGCGTCCGGGGCACCCATCTCCAGGCCAACGGCATGGCTCAATGCCCAGGACGGGCTCCATGGGTCCGGGGAGGCGTCCCATGCGCCTCCGGGCTTGGGAGCCCCAGCTGGGTCCAGGGGCCCGGGCGGGCCCCGGGTCGGGTGCTCCGGCCCTGGTCCCTGTCTCCCAGCCTACCGCACTGCCAAGGGCCTAGGAATGGGTTCCGTTGTTCCCGGGGAGCCTCCCCTTGCTTGGCTGGGTTCAGGAGCAGTGGCTAGGGCCCCTGAGGGCCCGGGGAGGGCGGCCTCCCCACCCCGGGCTCTGTCCTTGGTCCTGCTGCGTGGCAGGGTGCCCGGGACGGGGTCCGGAGGGACCGGGGAGGCGTCCCATGCACCTCCGGGCTTGGGAGCCCCGGCTGGGTCCAGGGGCCCGGGCGGGCCCCGGGTCGGGTGCTCCGGCCCTGGTCCCTGTCTCCCAGCCTACCGCACTGCCAAGGGCCCGGGAAGGGGTGCCGTTGTTCCCGTGGAGCCTCCCCTTGCTTGGCTGGGTTCAGGAGCAGTGGCTAGGGCCCCTGAGGGCCCGGGGAGGGCGGCCTCCCCACCCCGGGCTCTGTCCTTGGTCCTGCTGCATGGCAGGGTGCCCGGGACGGGGTCCGGAGGGACCGGGGAGGCGTCCCATGCACCTCCGGGCTTGGGAGCCCCGGCTGGGTCCAGGGGCCCGGCCGGGCCCCGGGTCGGGTGCTCCGGCCCAGGGCCCTGTCTCCCAGCCTGCCGCACTGCCAATGGCCCGGGAAGGGGTTCCGATGTGCCCGGGGAGCCTCCCCTTGCTTGGCTGGGTTCAGGAGCAGTGGCTAGGGCCCCTGAGGGCCCGGGGAGGGCGGCCTCCCCACCCCGGGCTCTGTCCTTGGTCCTGCTGCGTGGCAGGGTGCCCGGGACGGGGTCCGGAGGGACCGGGGAGGCGTCCCATGCACCTCCGGGCTTGGGAGCCCCGGCTGCGTCCAGGGGCCCGGCCGGGCCCCGGGTCGGGTGCTCCGGCCCTGGGCCCTGTCTCCCAGCCTGCCGCACTGCCAAGGGCCCGGGAAGGGGTTCCGATGTGCCCGGGGAGCCTCCCCTTGCTTGGCTGGGTTCAGGAGCAGTGGCTAGGGCCCCTGAGGGCCCGGGGAGGGCGGCCTCCCCACCCCGGGCTCTGTCCTTGGTCCTGCTGCGTGGCAGGGTGCCCGGGACGGGGTCTGGAGGGACCGGGGAGGCGTCCCATGCGCCTCCGGGCTTGGGAGCCCCGGCTGGGTCCAGGGGCCCGGGCGGGCCCCGGGTCGGGTGCTCCGGCCCTGGGCCCTGTCTCCCAGCCTGCCGCACGGCCAAGGGCCCGGGAAGGGGTTCCGATGTGCCCGGGGAGCCTCCCCTTGCTTGGCTGGGTTCAGGAGCAGTGGCTAGGGCCCCTGAGGGCCCGGGGAGGGCGGCCTCCCCACCCCGGGCTCTGTCCTTGGTCCTGCTGCGTGGCAGGGTGCCCGGGACGGGGTCCGGAGGGACCGGGGAGGCGTCCCATGCGCCTCCGGGCTTGGGAGCCCCGGCTGGGTCCAGGGGCCCGGGCGGGCCCCGGGTCGGGTGCTCAGGCCCTGGGCCCTGTCTCCCAGCCTGCCGCACTGCCAAGGGCCCGCAAAGGGGTTCCGATGTGCCCGGGGAGCCTCCCCTTGCTTGTCTGTGTTCAGGAGCTCCATCCGGGGCCCCTGAGGGCCCCGGGGAGGGTGGCCTCCCCACCCCGGGCTCCGTCCTGGGTCCTGCCGCGGGGCAGGGTGCCCGGGACGGGGTCCGGCGGGCCCGGGGAGGCTTCCCCTGTGCCTCCGGGCCTGGGAGCCCCGGCTGGGTCCAGGGGCCCGGTCGGGGCCCCGGGTCGGGCGCTCCGGCCCTGGGCCCGGTCCCCTGGGCTGCCGCTCCACCCAGGGCCCAGGACAGGGGTCCGTCGGTCCCTTGCAGGCCTCCCCTGCTTGTCAAGGTGTAAGCGGGCCCCGGGTCGGAGGGCCCGCCGGCCCCTGGCAGCCTCCATGGCTGTGGCCCGGCTGGGGCCCCGGGCCTCCGGCCCGCCATGCCCCGGGCGCCCGCTCCCTCCTTCGTGGGGGCACGGGGCGACCGGATGGCGTCCCTTTCGTGCCCGGCCATCTGGTCGCCCGGATCCCCTCGGCCATCTGGTCTCCCGGATCCCCTCGGCCATCTGGTCTCCAGGATCCCCTCGGCCATCTGGTCTCCCGGATCGCCTCGGCCATCTGGTCGCCCGCAATGCTTTCCAATGGGGGCGACCAGATGGCCGAACTTCCCTGGAAGTCCCGATGAGGTGCCATTTGCCTCCCGGATCCCAGCGAGGGCTCCAGGAGGTCGGGTACTTTTGCGCCTTGGGTCCCCTCTGTCACCTCTAGTGCACGGATTACAAGAAAGGGGGGTAATTTTCCTCCGGATTACTAGGGAGAGGGTCAGTCAGACCTCCGTGTGGTCTGGCGATTCTGAATCAGGGGAAGGCAGGACCCGGGCCCTCCCGCCGGGGCCCCCAGGGGCCTGGGTACGCACCTGCTGCTTAGCCCCCTTGCCGATGGGCCTTTTCCTCCGAGTTTGCTCAGGCAGGTCCCCGCGAGGTCTGGCCATGCTGAGACGGGGCCAGGCA
>NC_136069.1:1540572968-1540592968 GCF_964261635.1 Lissotriton helveticus | reverse complement strand
ATTTGGCGTTGCACAGGAATCGTCAACAGTATCTGATGTCAAAACATTACAAATGAGGGGTTCCCACTAGTCCATCATAATCCCATGTCAATTCTTCATTCAAGACCCGGACCGCCTCATCGTAAATTTCGTTACCACCCCCTACTAAAGGCCCAGAAGGAAAGGAGCAGAGCCAGGTGTGGAAGATAAAAAGACAGGATAAGAAATGTTTGTGGGTCGTAAATGGGCACGGTTACCAGCTTCGGCCGCCTAATCATGATCAGGACAACGAACACAAGAACCAGTATAGCAGGACTGGCCTCAGGCTGGGGAGGCAGCTCTTGCCGAGTCATGCTTCCAGGGCGTTGCTGGCCTAAGGTGCACGTGTCACTTGCAAGGTGAATCGCCGGCCAAAGCCTACGTGTCCTTTAATGAAAAGAGGTCATTGCGTGTCCATTGACTATGTGAGGGCAAGGAATACAAAATGGCTTCCGTGTTCTAAGATGGATGCCATGGGTAGATCACAAATGTGTTGGTAACAGGAGTGCTCTTGCTCGTAGCATAGCGAAAACACCAGGATATACTAAATGGATCATTTGCGGTTCACCGATACCAAAATTATGTATTTACGACAATGTTACAAACACGAGTAAAATCGTCACGGAACCTCAGACCCTCCTTTTGCCCTTACATAGGCAATTACTCAGTCTATATCAGAGTCAGAGTCCATTTCTATGTTCATTAGGTCAGCGACATGTCGTTGTATCATCATCCTGCCTCGTGCCTTTTCTCCTAATGCAGGTGGTTTCCTGAAACAGGTTGCAGCGCAGAGACTACACAGAGCGGGACCACACTGGATAATAAGACAGCACGAAAACAGAAATACTAGGATGACGCCAATAACCATCAGAACCTTCCATCCCCACGCTGATACCAGAGTCCAAAACCACTCCATGAAGGACCAGTTTCCCTTATCTACGTGTATGGAGTCGGAAATCTTGTGTAGCTTAGAGATTGCTTCATAGACTGTTGGAGCATTATTAGGAATAAAGACACAGCAGCTCGATTGGATCATTCTGCATACCCCACCTCGATCTGCAAGTATTACGTCTAGAACCATTCGGTTCTGCAACGTCATGAGACGATCCGCCTGAAGCTCAGCTGTTAAGTTACTAAGGGCACCTGCAGTTTCTGTAATAGTAGATTCAACTACCCGTGTTAGTTGACGTAGATTTCTACTATTAGCCATAGGCCCCCAAAACGGAAGGAAACCTTTGAAAAAGTCTCCAGCTTCTTGACCAGCGGTATCTTCCTTGCTGAAGACACCTCTTGCTACTCTGGTTTTATGATAATCTGAAGAAGCAGTGTATGTCGGGGGTAACAATCGAGCAATATAACATGAACCTGAAAAGTCAGCAGGCAGCCATGTATATGCTCTGTCCTGACAAATGAAGTAGGTACCCCTAGCAGTCAGAAAGGCAGGGGAGGAGTTAGACGGAAATACGTAAGTCTCAACGCACTCACTCTTCCCTAGCTGAGCTCTCGGATTTCTCCCATTTCCTTGCAAACAGACCTGACCTCAGTGAGGCACGACCCAAACTGAAGTGGAGCTTTTACGCTTGCTTTCTCCCAAACTAAGGCGATACTCTGTAGAGTTCCAACTCAGATACACCAGTAATTCATCTCTAGGATAAGATGGAGTATTATTGACGTCTTTAATCATATCAATAATTCCCTGGACTAAAGCTTTGTTGGCTGAGTTGTATTTAGTGGACCGTGGTGGACGCGGAGGATAGGTCTCAAGGGCATATGAAAAAATGGTCTGAAAGGCCTGAAATGATCCATTATAGCTAAAAGGCAAGACTAGATAGGGAATGCCTTTATCCATAGTGTGAGGTATCAAGCCACACACCCAGCAGTTTGTAGTATTAACTATCAGTTGGTGTTGATGCAAGAGCTGTACAAATGTATTGTTAATAAATTCTGAGCGTCGAGCTTGTTCGTGTTCAGGAAATGAGTGAAAAGAATGCATAGAAGAAACCGTAGAAGTAGTAGGATCAAGGGGAGGTACTGTAGCTACTGGCACAAAAATCAAATGTACGCCAAAGACGATTCCACCCACCAGCGTTATTAAAACAATTAAAAATGTAACTGCACATTGCATTAGAAAGCATTTGCTGTGTAGTATTCTGTACAGTCTATTTCTGCGAACATAAATTACATTTTCTCGTTGTAGCTCAGGAAGCTCCATCTTCTACGACCGTTCGCGACCACTGATGATGTGTACGTAGATGAAAATGCCTCTATCAGCCCTGGGAGTTCCCAGAACTAACAGAAAGATCGACCTTGTGTCAGATCCCTGCAGATTCAACTAGGCACACAGCCACGACCCTACGGCTACCCAGACGGCAAGGCAATTTAAAAAAAAAAAAAACAATACAAAGTATTAGCAAACTTCCTGGCTGGAGGCAATGTATAGAAAATGCAAATCTGAAAATAGGCAGTTTTCTGCTTTATTTGTCCATATCGCGAGAACGTAAGTTGTATCTCAGTTTTGCAGGAGCTGTCTGATCTGGAAACAATGTATTTTCAGCTGGCGTTGCAATGTTCACGTTCGCAGATGGCAAATGTTCTTTTGGTGCAGAAGGCAAATGTTCAGGGTTCAAAAGAGCAGTTTCAGGAGGAGAGTCAGAATTTGGTGAATCCGTGATCAGTTCTGCATCGCTGAAAGGTATGAACCTGGGGACTCGTTCCGTTTCAGAGGCACCGATTCCTTTCTTTACCCAGTTGTCGTAAGGAAGTGGCAGAGGCACACGTTTAGCATGTGTCGTGTGGATCCAATGTTTCCTTCCGGCCACACGAATAGCAGTTCTCGTTGCTAACAGGACCTGAAAAGGGCCAATAAATCTGGGCTGAAGATTTTTCGTTCTTGCAAAATTTCGGATGACCACCTGATCACCCGGTTTCAGCTGATGGCCTGGACTCTCCGGTGGCTTTGGCAATGCGTCGAAAACCTGTTGGTGAATAAGACTCAATTTAGCAGTCAAGTCGAAAAGGTAATCAATTAACATTGGGTATTCCAGCTGCTTAAATTCTTTCGGTCTTGGTACCCCCCAAACATTTGCAGGACGACCGAAAACTATTTCGTAAGGACTAAGCCCTACTCTAGAATGTACAGTTGCTCTTGTTGATAGCAAAGCCAAAGGCAATGCGTCTGGCCAGGACAAACCCGTGGATGCTTGTATCTTAGCGAGTTTCAGTTTAAGGGTGCCATTGTAACCCTCGACTAAACCCGCGGACTGGGGATGATTCGCACTATGAAATTTTTGCCTAATCCCTAGGCCGGCACACACACTCTGCATAACTTTCCCTACGAACTCACTTCCGTTATCTGACCATACAATCCGTGGCATTCCGTATCGGGGGAAGTATTCTTTAAGAAGAATTTTGGCAGTGGATAAGGCAGTATTGTCCTTCAGTGGGTATGCTTCGATCCATCTGGAAAAAGCACAAACTACCACTAGGACGTATTTCAGGTTATTACAACGGTCCATGTGAATGAAGTCTAGCTGGATCACTTCAAAAGGGCAGGAAGGAGGAGCGAAGTGACCTGCAGGTGTGGGGATTCCCTTGCCAGGATTATGCATCAAGCATACCATACAATTTCTCACCACTCTCTCTGCACACTTACTAATTCCGTCATTCTTCCAGACCGGAGCCAACATCTTACAAATCCCTTTTGAACTGATGTGCGCTGTTCCATGCGCCATCGTCACTACTGCAAGCACATACGCATCAGGCAACATCCAACGCTGTTGTTCCGACAAATCAATCCAACACCCACTCGAGTCCAATTTACCCGTGCTCTCTCTCCATGCACGTTTTTCCTCCTCAGTCGCCTCTTTCTGAATTTCCTTCACGCTTTCCACTGTGTCTTCACACATTCCAGACTCAGAAATCCATCTTGCAGACGTTGCAACATACATTCTACTCATCATATTTCTAGCTGTCTGTTTTGCGATCTCATCAGCAAAAGCATTCCCACGACCAACATCATCCGTGATTGCTTTATGAGCACTGCATTTCACAATCGCAACTTCAGTCGGTAAGGTTAGAGATTCCAACAAGTCATTAACTAGCTGACCATGTTGAATCTTAGTCCCATGGGACGTAATGAAACCTCTTTCTTTCCACAAACGGCCAAAACTATGGGCCACGCCGAACGCGTACTGACTATCTGTGAACACATTCACTCTCTTTCCCTTAGCTAAAACGCACGCTCTTGTTAGCGCGATCAATTCTGCAGCCTGGGCAGAATTCTGACTCACTCTTGCAGTCTCCACAATCGTACTCAAAGTCGTTACGGCATAGGCAGCAGTCACATCACCATTCTCCAATTTGAAGCAAGACCCATCAACATACAACGTGCCATCTGGATCTGACAACGGAGTATTTTTTAGATCGATTCGTCCTTTTGTTTCTTCCTCAGTTCTGAAACAACAGTCGTGTGGTTCGGAATCACTCGACTCTTGGCTAGTCGGCAACAACGTTGCTGGATTCAATACATTGCATCTTTTGATCTGAATATGACTAGCTAATAGTGTCAATTCATAGCCTGATAATCTAGCACTGGTAAGGTGTTGCGTCTTGGTTCGGTTCATGAGTGTATCCACAGCATGAGGAACCATAACTACTAGCATGTTGTTCATTACTAAACCAGCAGATTGTCGAATGGAAGCTGCAGCTGCGGCTGTAGCTCTCAAGCAACTAGGCAACGCTCTAGCTACTGGATCTAATGTTGATGAAAAATACGCACAAGGGCGTTGTTTATCACCAAATTTCTGCGTCAAAACACTTAATGCACAACCTTCTCTCTCATGGACATAGAGCGTAAATGGCTTACTGTAGTCGGGTGTACCCAATACAGGTGCTGAACACAGTGCATTTCGTAACTCAGAAAAACTCTGCTGACATTCAACAGACCATGGTACCGGACTCGGAACACCTTTCCTAGTCAAGGCTACTAATGGTTTTGCTAAAAGTGAAAAATTTGGGATCCATTGCCTACAATAGGAGGTAATACCCAAAAAGGCACGCACTTCTCTCTGCGTGCTAGGAACATTCATCTGTGTAATTGCTTTTATTCTCTCTGGGGTCAACTTCCTTCCCTCCTTTGACAAGAGATGACCTAGGTAGGTCACTTCTTGGCAGCAGTATTGCATTTTTGAAGGTGACACCTTGTGATTCAAATCTGACAAGTGATGCAATAAAGAAATCGTAGCTGTTTTGCAAGTTTCCTTGTCATCGGCAGCCACTAGAAGATCATCGACATACTGTACTAAAGCAGAACCACGAGGAAGTACGAAGGAATCTAACTGACTTTTTAATGCTTGACTGTAAATGGATGGGCTTTCACAATAACCTTGTGGAGCGCGTTTAAATCTAAAACTTCGTCCTCCTAGAGAAAAACCGAAAATATCTCTGTTTTCCTCGGCTATCGGAATGCTGAAAAAGGCATTTTTCAAGTCGACAACTGAAAACCATGCTGCTGTAGCGGGAATCAACGTTAACAATGCAGTAATGTCTGGTACCACAGGAAACTGTGGGATCACAATTTTATTAACCTCTCTAAGATCAATTACGAACCTATATACTGGAGGCTTTGTAGGGTCAGTTCGTTTCAAAATAGGCAGTACAGGACTATTACAGACATTACCTCTAGTCTCTTCTACAACATCTTTCTTGATCAGGTCTTGTACTATCAGTAGGAGCGCACGCTCACCTTCACTAGAGATTCTGTATTGTGGAATTCGTGGAAGTTTGACATTTGCTTTCAAAGTTACTACATAGGGTGGAATTTCCAATAGACCTACATCATTAGGACCAGTCGCCCAAAGAGTATCAGGGAGTGAACGCAGCTCTGGTGGGAGCGCATCCATCGACAAGTACATCGGGGAGATGATTCTTTTACCCAACGTAAGCTGTACTCCCGCTGGAGAACAGTACAATGTCGCGTACAGGCGTTTTAACAAGTCTAAACCAAGCAGATTTTCGTTACAACCTGTCGTCAAAATCAGGGGTGCTTTCAATTGACGGGGTCCAACAGAAATAGACAAAGGACCAGAAACAGGGTTGTGAACAGGGGCGCCCGAAAAACCTACTGAAACGTTTGTTGAGCCAGACAAAGGTGCGCCAGGGAGTTTTGCATGTATGATAGAACTTTTTGCTGCACCAGTATCCAACAGAAACGGTTCGACTATACCTGATGTTGCTACTGCGACATAAGGCCCACTCTGATCTACTGGTACTGATACTACTCCCTCTCTTTGTCCATGGCTGTCCTAGTATTCACTTTGCTGACCTTCCTCACTAGCTTCATAATAGTCTTCAACATGATACTGTGGAGATCTATTCTGTTGGGCAGATTGTCCATTTCGCTGGTCGAAATAATTAGAGGGGCAATCACTTGTCTGTGGAGGCATAGCACCTCGTCCTCGACCTCTAGAGTTTTGCATAGAACTACCACGACCTCTCTGAGCTGCCGCATCATTATTTTGTGTTCGAACTGGACACTCACTTTTGTAATGACCTTCCTTTTTGCAATAAGCACATTGATTCCACTGGTATTGTGGCCTTTGAAAGTTATAATCCGTTCTTTGATATGACCCCTGCTGCATATTAGTTTGATTCATGCGAGGCGGATAAGCTTGTTGTAAAAGTACTTTAGTTTTTAAATCTTTCGTCTTTTTATCTGATTTTTCCTTCTCTTCTTTATCCCTATTTTCATAGTACTGAGCAGTCGCAAGTATTTGCGCAGTCGTAGAGACAGCCCACGCACTTTCAGAATTCTTTAATTTACTACTAAGTTCTGGCAACAGATTGTGCACAAATTTATCGACAAATAATCTCTGGCCTCCTTCTGTGCTCATATCCTGACCACTATGATCCACGAAAGTCTCCTCGAATCTTGTGAAAAAGTCGGAGACGCTTTCGTCTTTCTTTTGTTTGCACGCGGACAATTTGTCCCAGTTAACGCGCAATGCTGGCATCAAGGTTTTCATTAAATCGATTATTCTACCAGGCAAATTAGCAATTAAAGGTTCAGGTTTGGAACCACCTATTTGTTGACCATCCGCTGCAATTATAGCTGCCCAGTCACCACCTAGGGCAACTGGATGATTCTCTTTACGAATTTTAGCCCAAATTGGTTGCGGTACTACATTACCAAACAGCAGATCTATGTCAGTTAAATTTAATACACAAGCGTCAACTGTTTGAGCTAACTCTTTGTAGTACCCTGCAGGATTTTTACGCGGATCTGGCAAAGCCTGTTTTACTGCTAATACTTCCGCTCGCTTCCATGGAATATGTATCCATACTCTCTGGAATTGGGCCGGAGCGGCTGCAATACCAAGCGGTGCATTAGCTTGCACAGCTTCGCGCCAAATTGGTGGAACCTCTCTCATTGGATATTGACGATTTCGTTTCGTACTACGTTTCTCTAACTCTCTCGGTGAAAGAAGGGATGAGTCGGATCTATAACTTAGAACCAGTTCCATCGCTTCTTTTATATTTTGTCCAACTATCATACCTGTAGCAAACTCTCTCTGAACATTGATTAATTCTCCTAGATTTGATTCAGGGTCATCCTCTTCCAATTCCTCACGTAGAAGGAAACACATTTCATCGAACACATATCGTTGTGTCGGTTCGTTCCATTGCATAAATGTATCTAATACATTTTGTACGTTATATCTTCCAACTTTCGAAACCCATCTAAGAGCAGTGGAATCTAGTATTCCTCTTTCTTCAGTACTGGGAAGCTGACTACGTCTCTGCACAGAGTCAGAGGTAGGAGTCTTAATCAGAGTTTTATAGAAGGGAGATAGAATATTAGAGACAGAATCAGTGATTCTTCGACGAACAGAAAGCGGAGTCATAATATTAGCAGAGGCAGTGAATAGAGTAGCAGTTGGAACAGATAGATCAGGAACAGTAGGAGTAGCTGGAAAATTAGCTTGTGAAGTAGCAGGTGTGAGCGACACAGGCATAGGTAAAGAAGTCGGCAACCCTAGAAGAGGGGTTGTCGAAGGAACATTAATATTGACCATAGGAGGTACAGGAATTTGATTCAGGGGAGCGAGAACAGGGATACCAGGTTGTCCAGCAACCGGTAATTGAACATTCGGTATAGGTGGAGCCGTAGCACCTTGTGCATACGGTGGGGGTGATCGTAACAAGTAAGACAACAGGGGATCCTTTTCAGGGTCCTCTACTATCTTAGCCGTACTCGATGGTAAAGCAGGATAGCACTTGTCTATCGCTAAATTACGCTCTCTATCGGCCACCTCCATCGCTTTCTCAGACTCGTTGAGTTGCAGCTGCCTAGCAGACTGTTCTAAAGTCAACTCTTGCTCTTTCTGTTCTTTCTTCAACTTTTTAATTTCTCTCTGTTTAGATTCTTTTCGCCAATAACGGAAAGAATCAAACATTGCCGGCCGGGCTTTCTTCTTAAACAACCTTCTTTCTAGATTATCGAGAATTTCAGGTTCAAAACTACCATGTAGTGGCCAACTAAGGACACCATCTTTTTCTGTATAGCGGATCCATATCTCGTTATAAGAGATAGGGCCCACACCAAATTTGCAATATAGATCATAAAGGGGAGTTCCAATCGGAGGAACCAAACACGAGTCCTCCAACTGGGAATCACTGTTGCAACTAAAACAAGACAACATACAATTTTTCTGACTTACCATTTTATAATCCGGAACACAAGACAAACAAAACACAAAAAAATGCGCACTTGAACCGAGAACTTAGGCCTACCAGAACTGACAATTGTATCGATACCTGAACTGAACAGAATGATTATCGTAACTAGAATAACCAGTGATAACCTTACAGAACTGAACTGAACTGAGAACTAAAAGGATTATCCAAATAGGAGCAACCCTCACAAAATAACCAACTAGCAACCACTAAATACTTAACTGAGGCACTGAAGACGTCACCAAGGAGAAACCCGTCACGTTTCGCCGTACTGAGGACTGCACCTCGGGTCCAAGACAGGGCGACGGTCAAGGCAACGGACCACTGCAGCCGTCTGAACGGGAACCCTCGTGGAAGAGGACGTCGGGGCCACTTTTGCGATATGCCGGGATCGATGAAGTGGGGCGCCTCCCTCTGAAATCTTCACACGAAGCTCCTCGAATTCTTCAGGCTTTTGGACAGGTACCGAATGACGTCGCCCCACGTTGGGCGCCAAATGGAGTTCTGGACTTTTTAGTACCGTCCAGAGGTGTCAGGGACAACACCCGAAGACCCCGGAGTTCAACCTGTCTTGGTACACTAATAAACAGAAACACGGGCTTCTCGATGGTGGCGTCAAAGACCAAAGGTTTATTACTGCAGGGACACAGAAGTCACAGAAACTACACATGGGCAGTATCTAGGAGCCTGTTCGATTTGTACAAAGAGGGTTGTTCCTTATATACTAAATATTGGGCTTCAGGCAAATTCTTTACATGTTACCACAGTTCTAAACATTCGTGTCTTATACAATAAATATTTGGCGTTGCACAGGAATCGTCAACAGTATCTGATGTCAAAACATTACAAATGAGGGGTTCCCACTAGTCCATCATAATCCCATGTCAATTCTTCATTCAAGACCCGGACCGCCTCATCGTAAATTTCGTTACCACCCCCTACTAAAGGCCCAGAAGGAAAGGAGCAGAGCCAGGTGTGGAAGATAAAAAGACAGGATAAGAAATGTTTGTGGGTCGTAAATGGGCACGGTTACCAGCTTCGGCCGCCTAATCATGATCAGGACAACGAACACAAGAACCAGTATAGCAGGACTGGCCTCAGGCTGGGGAGGCAGCTCTTGCCGAGTCATGCTTCCAGGGCGTTGCTGGCCTAAGGTGCACGTGTCACTTGCAAGGTGAATCGCCGGCCAAAGCCTACGTGTCCTTTAATGAAAAGAGGTCATTGCGTGTCCATTGACTATGTGAGGGCAAGGAATACAAAATGGCTTCCGTGTTCTAAGATGGATGCCATGGGTAGATCACAAATGTGTTGGTAACAGGAGTGCTCTTGCTCGTAGCATAGCGAAAACACCAGGATATACTAAATGGATCATTTGCGGTTCACCGATACCAAAATTATGTATTTACGACAATGTTACAAACACGAGTAAAATCGTCACGGAACCTCAGCCCCGAGGGTGCTGGTACCCCTCCGTCCAGCAATCCGGCCGGGGGTCCGGGGCGCCCGGGACGGAGGGTCCACCGGGGGCCCAGGGGAGGCTCTCCCCGGCCCGGCCTAGGGTTCGGAAAGCCGGGACTGGGGCCGGGGACCGGGCCCGGGGCTTGAGCCCCGTCCGGCAGGGCCCAGTGGTGCGGGAATCCCCCCTCCGTCCTGCAAGCCGGCCGGGGGTCGGAGGCGCCCGGGACGGAGGGTCCATCAGGGCCCGGGGAGGCCTGAAGCCCCGGAGCCCTGCAGCCCCAGAGACCTGCAGCTTTGCAGCCCCCGGAACCCTGCAGCCCCAGAGCCCTGCAGCTCCGGGGCAGGCAGATTGGCGTCATTTTGGTCCCGGCCATCTGGTCGCCCCTCTCGCCTCGGCCATCTGGTCGCCCTGGAAGTCATGATGAGGTGCCATTCGCCTCCCGGATCCCAGCCAGGGCTCCAGGAGGTCGGGTACTTTCGCGCCTTGGGTCCCCTCTGTCACCTCGTGTGCACAGATTGCAAGAAAGTCAGGTAATTTCCCTCCGGATTACTAGGGACAGGGTACGCCCGGACACCCCTCCAAGGTTGGTGGTTCTCTGCTAGGGGGACCAGATGGGCTATGCCTGGGTAACACCTCCCTAGGCCACCCGGGGCTTCCTTCCTCCAGGCCAACGGCTTGTCAAATTGCCCAGGACGGGCTCCATGGCTCTTGGGCAGTCGTCCCCCGGGCGTCCGGGGCTCCATCCCTGCCGACGGCATGGAAAAGTGCCCGGGACGGGCTCCATACGTCCCGGGCAGTCCTCCCCCGGGCGTCCGGGGCACCCATCTCCAGGAGGCCAACAGCATGGCAAAGTACCCGGGACGGGCTCCATGGGTCCCGGGCAGTCCTCCCCCAGGCATCCGGGGCTTCCATCTCCAGGCCAACGGCAGGTCAAAGTGCCCAGGACGGGCTCCACGGGTCCCTGGCAGTCCTCCCCCACCGGGCGTCCGGGGCTCCCTTCCCCAGGCCAACGGCATGCCAGAGTGCCCAGGACGGGCTCCACGAGTCCCGGGCGTCCGGGGCTCCCTTCCCCGGGACACCGGCTTGTCAGAGTGCCCATGACGGGCTCCACGGGTCCCGGGTATCTGGGACTCCCTTCCCTGGGCCAACGGCATGCCGGAGTTCCCAGGACAGGCTCCACGGGTCCCGGGCGTCCGGGGCTCCCTTCCCCGGTCCGACGGCTTGTCAGAGTGCCCAGGACGGGCTCCACGGCTCCCGGGCGTCCGGGGTTCCCTTCCCCGGGTCAGCGGCATGTCAGAGTGCCCAGGACGAGTTCCACGGGTCCCGGGCAGTCCTCCCCCGGGCGTCCGGGGCTCCCTTCCCCGGGCCGTCGGCAGGTCAGAGTGCCCAGGACGGGCTCCATGGGTCCCGGACAGTCCTCCCCCCGGGCGTCCGGGGCTCCCTTCCCCGGGCAGACGGCAGGTCAGAGTGCCCAGGACGGGCTCCACGGGTCCCGGGCAGTCCTCCCCCCGGGCGTCCGGCGCTCCCTTCTCCAGGCCGATGGCAGGTCAGAGTGACCAGGACGGGCTCCACGGGTCCCGGGCAGTCCTCTCCCGGGCGTACGTGGTTGTCCGACAGATTCGGGCAGATGTGCTTTTACGAACCGGATCGGAATCGGCCCAAATAATAATAATAATAATAATAATCCACATTTGTAAGGCGCACAATCACCCGTAAGGGTCTCTAGGCGCTAGGGGCCGTTGGGAAGATTAAGCAAGCTATTGCCCAGAGTCACATGGTGCTGGGCTAATCTGCCGCCGGTGCCGGGGATCGAACCGTGATCCCCAGATTCCGGAGTCAGCCGCCCTAGCCGCGGCGCCAGCTATTTCCCAGAGTCACGTGGTGCTGGGCTAATCTGCGGCCGGTGCCGGGGATCGAACCCTGATCTCTGGGATGCTCGAGGGTTACTACGCGCTCTACAAAAACCTTAAATAAAAAAATCTCCAGATTCCGGAGTCAGCCGCCCTAGCCGCGGCGCCAGCTATTTCCCAGAGTCACCTGGTGCTGGGCTAATCTGCGGCCGGTGCCGGGGATCGAACCGTGATCTCCAGATTCCGGAGTCAGCCTCCCTAGCCGCGGCGCCAGCTATTTCCCAGAGTCACGTGGTGCTGGGCTAATCTGCGGCCGGTGCCGGGGATCGAACCCTGATCTCTGGGATGCTCGAGGGTTACTACGCGCTCTACAAAAACCTTAAATAAAAAAACTCCAGATTCCGGAGTCAGCCGCCCTAGCCGCGGCGCCAGCTATTTCCCAGAGTCACCTGGTGCTGGGCTAATCTGCCGCCGGTGCCGGGGATCGAACCGTGATCCCCAGATGGGGATATCCCAAAAATCTGGCATGGATACGGCCCGCCAGGACTGGTTTGGGCACCCCTGATATAGAGGCAGTCAACGCGAAATCTGCTGGGTTCGATTCCGATCCGTGTCAGAAGGACCGTAGGGCTTGGGAGTCCGTACAACAGGGGTGCCCAAACCTGTCCTGGCGGGCCGTATCCATGCCAGATTTTTGGGATATCCCCATCTGGTGATCACGGTTCGATCCCCGGCGCCGGCGGCAGATCAGAGTGCCCAGGACGGGGTCCATGTGACCCGGGCAGTCCTATCCCCTGGGTGTACGTGGTTGTCCGACATGTCGGTCGTATTTGCTTTTACGTACCGGATCGGAATCGGCCCCCATAAAATCGTACGTAAAGTATATAGCAAATCAACCTGAAATCTGCTGGGTCAGAAAGGGCTCGATTCCGATCCGTGTCGGAAGGTTAGGAGTCCGTACGAATTTGTCGGGACGGCATGGCAGAGTGCCCGGGATGGGCTCCATGGCTCTTGGGCAGTCGTCCCCCGGGCGTCCGGGGCTCCATCCAGGCCGACGGCATGGCAGAGTGCCCGGGACGGGCTCCATGCGTCCCGGGCATTCGTCCCCCGGGCGTCCGGGGCTCCATCCAGGCCGGCGGCAAGGCAGTGTGCCCGGGTCGGGCTCCATGCGTCCCGGGCATTCGTCCCCCGGGCGCCTGAAACTGCTGGGTCAGAGAGGGCTCGATTCCGATCCGTGTCGTAAGGTTAGGAGTCCGTACGAATTTGTCGGGACGGCATGGCAGAGTGCCCGGGACGGGCTCCATGCGTCCCGGGCATTCGTCCCCCGGGCGTCCGGGGCTACATCCAGGCTGACGGTATGGCAGAGTGCCCGGGTCGGGCTCCATGGTTTTCACGGTGGTCCTCCCCTGGGTGTCAGGGGGCTCCTGGCCGACGGCATGGAAAAGTACCCAGGACGGGCTCCATGCGTCCCGGGCATTTGTCCCCCGGGCGTCCGGGGCTCCATCCAGGCCGACGGCATGGCAGAGTGCCCGGGTCGGGCTCCATGGTTTCCAGGGTGGTCCTCCCCAGGGTGTCGGGGCGCTCCAGGCCGAAGGCATGGAAAAGTGCCCAGGACGGGCTCCATGCGTCCCGGGCATTTGTCCCCCGGGCGTCCGGGGCTCCATCCAGGCTGACGGCATGGCAGAGTGCCCGGGTCGGGCTCCATGGCTTTCACGGTGGTCCTCCCCTGGGTGTCTGGGGGCTCCAGGCCGAAGGCATGGAAAAGTTCCCAGGATGGGCTCCATGCATCCCGGGCACGGGCACGGGGATGGGGACAGGGTCGGGAGAGTCCAGGCGGCTTCACTTCCGTGTCCAGCCATCTGATCGCCCAGATTCCCTCGGCCATCTGGTCGCCCGGATCCCCTCGGGCATCTGGTCGCCCGCAACGCTTTCCTATGGGGCGACCAGATGGCCGAACTTCCCTGGAAGTCCCGATGAGGTGCCATTCGCCGCCCGGATCCCAGCGAGGGCTCCAGGAGGTTGGGTACATTCGCGCCTTGGGTCCCCTCTGTCACCTCGCGTGCACAGATTACAAGAAAAGGGGGTAATTTTCCTCCGGATTACTAGGGAGAAGGGTACGCCCGGACACCCCTCCGAGGCTGGTGGTTCTCTGCCATGGGGACCAGATGGGCTATGCCTGGGCAACACCTCCCTAGGCCACCCGGGGCTTCCTTCCTCCAGGCCAACTGCATGTCAAATTGCCCAGGACGGGCTCCATGGCTCCTGGGCAGTCGTCCCCCGGGCGTCCGGGGCTCCATCCAGGCTGACGGCATTGAAAAGTGCCCAGGACGGGCTCCATGCGTCCCGGGCATTCGTCCCCTGGGCGTCCGGGGCTCCATCTAGGCTGACGGTATGGCAGAGTGCCCGGGTCGGGCTCCATGGTTTTCACGGTGGTCCTCCCCTGGGTGTCTGGGGGCTCCAGGCCGAAGGCATGGAAAAGTGCCCAGGACGGGCTCCATGCGTCCCGGGCATTCGTCCCCCGGGCGTCCGGGGCACCCATCTCCATGAGGCCAACGGCATTGGCAAAGTACCCAGGACGGGCTCCATGGGTCCCGGGCAGACCTCCCCCCGGGCGTCCGGGGCTCCCACCTCCAGGCCGATGGAATGTCAAAGTACCCAGGACGGGCTCCATGGGTCCCGGGCAGCTTCCCCCGGGGCGTCCGGGGCACCCACCTCCAGGCCGACGGCATGTCAAAGTACCCAGGACGGGCTCCACGGGTCCCGGGCATTCCTCCCCCAGGTCGTCCGGGCCCTAGAGCTCCGGTGGTCCAACCTGCGCCTGAGGCCCAGCCGGGGTCCAAGAGCCCTGCCTTGCGTGGGCAGGCAGTCAGGAACCCTACCGCGAAGGCTTGGGATGGATGGGGAGCTGGGAGTCCTTTCGATCCCGGCCCTCTGGTCGCCCGCGATGCTTTCCAATGGGGCGACCAGATGGCCGGGCTTCCCTGGAAGTCCCGATGAGGTGCCATTCGGCTCCTGGATCCCAGCTAGGGCTCCATGAGGTCGGGTTCTTTTACGCCTTGGGTCCCCTCTGTCACCTCGCGTGCACGGATTGCAAGAAAGGGGGGTAATTTCCCTCCGGATTACTAGGGGCAGGGTACGCCCGGACACCTCTCCAGGGCTGGTGGTTCTCTGCCCGGGGGACCAGATGAGATATGCCTGGGCAACACCTCCCCCGGGCGTCTGGGGGCTCCATTCTCCGGGCCAACGGCATGGCTCAATGCCCAGGACGGGCTCCACGTGTCCCGGACAGACCTCCCCTGGGCGTCCGGGGCACCCATCTCCATGAGGCCAACGGGATGGCAAAGTACCCGGGAAGGGCTCCACGGGTCCCGGGCAGCCTTCCCCCGGGCGTCCGGGGCTCCCACCTTTAGGCCGACGGCATGTCACACTGCCCAGGACGGGCTCCATGGGCCCCGGACAGACCTCCCCCGGGCGTCCGGGGCACCCATCTCCAGGAGGCCAACGGGATGGCAAAGTACCCGGGAAGGGCTCCACGGGTCCCGGGCAGCCTTCCCCCGGGCGTCCGGGGCTCCCACCTCCAGGCCGACGGCATGTCACAGTGCCCAGGACGGGACCCATGGGCCCCGGACAGCCCTCCCCCCGGGCGTTCGGGGCACATATCTCCAGGAGGCCAACGGCGTTGCAAAGTACCCGGAAAGGACTCCACGGGTACCGGGCAGTCCTCCCCCCGGGCGTCCGGGGCACCCATCTCCATGAGGCCAACGGCATTGGCAAAGTACCCGGGAGGGGCTCCACGGGTCCCGGGCAGGCCTCCCCCGGGCGTCCAGGGCACCCACCTCAAGGCCGACGGCATGTAAAAGTGCCCAGGACGGGCTCCATGGGTCCCGGGCAGCCCACCCCCGGGCATCCGGGGCACCCATCTCCAGGAGGCCAACGGCGTTGCAAAGTACCCGGGAAGGGCTCCACGGGTACCGGGCAGTCCTCCCCCGGGCGTCCGGGGGCTCCCTTCTCCAGGCCGACGGCATGGTTCAATGCCCAGGACGGGACGTCAAGTGGCCAGGACGGGCTCCATGCGTCCCGGGCATTCGTCCCGGGACGGGGACGGGGTGGGGAAGAGTCCAGGCGGCTTCACCTCCATGCCCAGCCATCTGGTCGCCCGGATTCCCTCGGCCATCTGGTCGCCCGGATCCCCTCGGGCATCTGGTCGCCCGCAACGCTTTCCTATGGGGGGGGACCAGATGGCCGAACTTCCCTGGAAGTCTTAATGAGGTGCCATTCGCCTCCCGGATCCCAGCGAGGGCTCCATGAGGTCGGGTTCTTTCACGCCTTGGGTCCCCTCTGTCACCTCGCGTGCACAGATTGCAAGAAAGGGGGGTAATTTGCCTCCGGATTACTATGGGGCAGGGTATGCCCGGACACCCCTCCAGGGTTGGTGGTTCTCTGCCATGGGGACCAGATGGGATATGCCTGGGCAACACCTCCCTAGGCCACCCGGAGCTTCCTTCCTCCAGGCCAACTGCATGTCAAATTGCCCAGGACGGGCTCCATGGCTCTTGGGCAGTCGTCCCCCGGGCGTCCGGTGCTCCATCCAGGCCGACGGCATGGCAGAGTGCCCGGGACAGGCTCCATGCGTCCCGGGCCTTCGCCCCCCCGGGCGTCCGGGGCTCCATCCAGGCTGACGGCATGGCAGAGTGCCCAGGACGGGCTCCACGGGCCCCGGTCATCCGGGGCACCCTTCCCCGGGCCAGCGGCATGTCAGAGTGCCCAGGACCAGTTCCACGGGTCCCAGGCAGTCCTCCCCCGGGCGTCCGGGGCTCCCTTCCCTGGGCCAAAGCATTTCAGAGTGCCCAGGACGGGCTCCACGGGTTCCGGGCGTCCAGGTCTCCCTTCCCCGGGCCAACGGCTTGTCAGAGTGCCCAGGACGGGCTCCACGGGCCCCGGGCGTCCGGGGCACCCTTCCCCGGGCCAGCGGCATGTCAGAGTGCCCAGGACGAGTTCCACGGGTCCCGGGCAGTCCTCCCCCCCGGGTGTCCGGGGCTCCCTTCCCCGGGCCAAAGCATTTCAGAGTGCCCAGGACGGGCTCCACGGGTCCCGGACGTCCGGGGCTCCCTTCCCCGGGCCAACGGCATACAGGAGTGCCCAGGACGGGCTCCACGGGTCCCGGACGTCCGGGGCTCCCTTCCCCGGGCCAACGGCATACAGGAGTGCCCAGGACGGGCTCCACAGGTCCCGGTCGTCTGGGGCTCCCTTCCCCGGGCCAACGGCTTGTCAGAGTGCCAAGGACGGGCTCCACGGGTCCCGGTCGTCTGGGGTCCCTCCCCTGGGCCAACAGCAGGTCAGAGTGCCCAGGACGGGCTCCACGGGTCCCGGGCAGCCCACCCCCCGGGCGTTCGGGGCACCCATCTCCAGGAGGCCAACGGCGTTGCAAAGTACCCGGGAAGGGCTCCACGGGTACCGGGCAGTCCGCCCCCGGGCGTCCGGGGCTCCCTTCTCCAGGCCAACGGCATGGTTCAATGCCCAGGACGGGCTCCATGTGTCCCAGACAGACCTCCCCCGGGCGTCCGGGGCACCCATCTCCAGGCCAACGGCATGGCTCAATGCCCAGGACGGGCTCCATGGGTCCGGGGAGGCGTCCCATGCGCCTCCGGGCTTGGGAGCCCCAGCTGGGTCCAGGGGCCCGGGCGGGCCCCGGGTCGGGTGCTCCGGCCCTGGTCCCTGTCTCCCAGCCTACCGCACTGCCAAGGGCCTAGGAATGGGTTCCGTTGTTCCCGGGGAGCCTCCCCTTGCTTGGCTGGGTTCAGGAGCAGTGGCTAGGGCCCCTGAGGGCCCGGGGAGGGCGGCCTCCCCACCCCGGGCTCTGTCCTTGGTCCTGCTGCGTGGCAGGGTGCCCGGGACGGGGTCCGGAGGGACCGGGGAGGCGTCCCATGCACCTCCGGGCTTGGGAGCCCCGGCTCGGTCCAGGGGCCCAGGCGGGCCCCGGGTCGGGTGCTCCGGCCCTGGTCCCTGTCTCCCAGCCTACCGCACTGCCAAGGGCCCGGGAAGGGGTGCCGTTGTTCCCGGGGAGCCTCCCCTTGCTTGGCTGGGTTCAGGAGCAGTGGCTAGGGCCCCTGAGGGCCCGGGGAGGGCGGCCTCCCCACCCCGGGCTCTGTCCTTGGTCCTGCTGCATGGCAGGGTGCCCGGGACGGGGTCCGGAGGGACCGGGGAGGCGTCCCATGCACCTCCGGGCTTGGGAGCCCCGGCTGGGTCCAGGGGCCCGGCCGGGCCCCGGGTCGGGTGCTCTGGCCCAGGGCCCTGTCTCCCAGCCTGCCGCACTGCCAATGGCCCGGGAAGGGGTTCCGATGTGCCCGGGGAGCCTCCCCTTGCTTGGCTGGGTTCAGGAGCAGTGGCTAGGGCCCCTGAGGGCCCGGGGAGGGCGGCCTCCCCACCCCGGGCTCTGTCCTTGGTCCTGCTGCATGGCAGGGTGCCCGGGACGGGGTCCGGAGGGACCGGGGAGGCGTCCCATGCACCTCCGGGCTTGGGAGCCCCGGCTGCGTCCAGGGGCCCGGCCGGGCCCCGGGTCGGGTGCTCCGGCCCTGGGCCCTGTCTCCCAGCCTGCCGCACTGCCAAGGGCCCGGGAAGGGGTTCCGATGTGCCCGGGGAGCCTCTCCTTGCTTGGCTGGGTTCAGGAGCAGTGGCTAGGGCCCCTGAGGGCCCGGGGAGGGCGGCCTCCCCACCCCGGGCTCTGTCCTTGGTCCTGCTGCGTGGCAGGGTGCCCGGGACGGGGTCTGGAGGGACCGGGGAGGCGTCCCATGCGCCTCCGGGCTTGGGAGCCCCGGCTGGGTCCAGGGGCCCGGGCGGGCCCCGGGTCGGGTGCTCCGGCCCTGGGCCCTGTCTCCCAGCCTGCCGCACGGCCAAGGGCCCGGGAAGGGGTTCCGATGTGCCCGGGGAGCCTCCCCTTGCTTGGCTGGGTTCAGGAGCAGTGGCTAGGGCCCCTGAGGGCCCGGGGAGGGCGGCCTCCCCACCCCGGGCTCTGTCCTTGGTCCTGCTGCGTGGCAGGGTGCCCGGGACGGGGTCCGGAGGGACCGGGGAGGCGTCCCATGCGCCTCCGGGCTTGGGAGCCCCGGCTGGGTCCAGGGGCCCGGGCGGGCCCCGGGTCGGGTGCTCAGGCCCTGGGCCCTGTCTCCCAGCCTGCCGCACTGCCAAGGGCCCGGAAAGGGGTTCCGATGTGCCCGGGGAGCCTCCCCTTGCTTGTCTGTGTTCAGGAGCTCCATCCGGGGCCCCTGAGGGCCCCGGGGAGGGTGGCCTCCCCACCCCGGGCTCCGTCCTGGGTCCTGCCGCGGGGCAGGGTGCCCGGGACGGGGTCCGGCGGGCCCGGGGAGGCTTCCCCTGTGCCTCCGGGCCTGGGAGCCCCGGCTGGGTCCAGGGGCCCGGTCGGGGCCCCGGGTCGGGCGCTCCGGCCCTGGGCCCGGTCCCCCGGGCTGCCGCTCCACCCAGGGCCCAGGACAGGGGTCCGTCGGTCCCTTGCAGGCCTCCCCTGCTTGTCAAGGTGTAAGCGGGCCCCGGGTCGGAGGGCCCGCCGGCCCCTGGCAGCCTCCATGGCTGTGGCCCGGCTGGGGCCCCGGGCCTCCGGCCCGCCATGCCCCGGGCGCCCGCTCCCTCCTTCGTGGGGGCACGGGGCGACCGGATGGCGTCCCTTTCGTGCCCGGCCATCTGGTCGCCCGGATCCCCTCGGCCATCTGGTCTCCCGGATCCCCTCGGCCATCTGGTCTCCAGGATCCCCTCGGCCATCTGGTCTCCCGGATCGCCTCGGCCATCTGGTCGCCCGCAATGCTTTCCAATGGGGGCGACCAGATGGCCGAACTTCCCTGGAAGTCCCGATGAGGTGCCATTTGCCTCCCGGATCCCAGCGAGGGCTCCAGGAGGTCGGGTACTTTTGCGCCTTGGGTCCCCTCTGTCACCTC
>NC_136069.1:1540542968-1540562968 GCF_964261635.1 Lissotriton helveticus | reverse complement strand
ACAACACCCGAAGACCCCGGAGTTCAACCTGTCTTGGTACACTAATAAACAGAAACACGGGCTTCTCGATGGTGGCGTCAAAGACCAAAGGTTTATTACTGCAGGGACACAGAAGTCACAGAAACTACACATGGGCAGTATCTAGGAGCCTGTTCGATTTGTACAAAGAGGGTTGTTCCTTATATACTAAATATTGGGCTTCAGGCAAATTCTTTACATGTTACCACAGTTCTAAACATTCGTGTCTTATACAATAAATATTTGGCGTTGCACAGGAATCGTCAACAGTATCTGATGTCAAAACATTACAAATGAGGGGTTCCCACTAGTCCATCATAATCCCATGTCAATTCTTCATTCAAGACCCGGACCGCCTCATCGTAAATTTCGTTACCACCCCCTACTAAAGGCCCAGAAGGAAAGGAGCAGAGCCAGGTGTGGAAGATAAAAAGACAGGATAAGAAATGTTTGTGGGTCGTAAATGGGCACGGTTACCAGCTTCGGCCGCCTAATCATGATCAGGACAACGAACACAAGAACCAGTATAGCAGGACTGGCCTCAGGCTGGGGAGGCAGCTCTTGCCGAGTCATGCTTCCAGGGCGTTGCTGGCCTAAGGTGCACGTGTCACTTGCAAGGTGAATCGCCGGCCAAAGCCTACGTGTCCTTTAATGAAAAGAGGTCATTGCGTGTCCATTGACTATGTGAGGGCAAGGAATACAAAATGGCTTCCGTGTTCTAAGATGGATGCCATGGGTAGATCACAAATGTGTTGGTAACAGGAGTGCTCTTGCTCGTAGCATAGCGAAAACACCAGGATATACTAAATGGATCATTTGCGGTTCACCGATACCAAAATTATGTATTTACGACAATGTTACAAACACGAGTAAAATCGTCACGGAACCTCAGACCCTCCTTTTGCCCTTACATAGGCAATTACTCAGTCTATATCAGAGTCAGAGTCCATTTCTATGTTCATTAGGTCAGCGACATGTCGTTGTATCATCATCCTGCCTCGTGCCTTTTCTCCTAATGCAGGTGGTTTCCTGAAACAGGTTGCAGCGCAGAGACTACACAGAGCGGGACCACACTGGATAATAAGACAGCACGAAAACAGAAATACTAGGATGACGCCAATAACCATCAGAACCTTCCATCCCCACGCTGATACCAGAGTCCAAAACCACTCCATGAAGGACCAGTTTCCCTTATCTACGTGTATGGAGTCGGAAATCTTGTGTAGCTTAGAGATTGCTTCATAGACTGTTGGAGCATTATTAGGAATAAAGACACAGCAGCTCGATTGGATCATTCTGCATACCCCACCTCGATCTGCAAGTATTACGTCTAGAACCATTCGGTTCTGCAACGTCATGAGACGATCCGCCTGAAGCTCAGCTGTTAAGTTACTAAGGGCACCTGCAGTTTCTGTAATAGTAGATTCAACTACCCGTGTTAGTTGACGTAGATTTCTACTATTAGCCATAGGCCCCCAAAACGGAAGGAAACCTTTGAAAAAGTCTCCAGCTTCTTGACCAGCGGTATCTTCCTTGCTGAAGACACCTCTTGCTACTCTGGTTTTATGATAATCTGAAGAAGCAGTGTATGTCGGGGGTAACAATCGAGCAATATAACATGAACCTGAAAAGTCAGCAGGCAGCCATGTATATGCTCTGTCCTGACAAATGAAGTAGGTACCCCTAGCAGTCAGAAAGGCAGGGGAGGAGTTAGACGGAAATACGTAAGTCTCAACGCACTCACTCTTCCCTAGCTGAGCTCTCGGATTTCTCCCATTTCCTTGCAAACAGACCTGACCTCAGTGAGGCACGACCCAAACTGAAGTGGAGCTTTTACGCTTGCTTTCTCCCAAACTAAGGCGATACTCTGTAGAGTTCCAACTCAGATACACCAGTAATTCATCTCTAGGATAAGATGGAGTATTATTGACGTCTTTAATCATATCAATAATTCCCTGGACTAAAGCTTTGTTGGCTGAGTTGTATTTAGTGGACCGTGGTGGACGCGGAGGATAGGTCTCAAGGGCATATGAAAAAATGGTCTGAAAGGCCTGAAATGATCCATTATAGCTAAAAGGCAAGACTAGATAGGGAATGCCTTTATCCATAGTGTGAGGTATCAAGCCACACACCCAGCAGTTTGTAGTATTAACTATCAGTTGGTGTTGATGCAAGAGCTGTACAAATGTATTGTTAATAAATTCTGAGCGTCGAGCTTGTTCGTGTTCAGGAAATGAGTGAAAAGAATGCATAGAAGAAACCGTAGAAGTAGTAGGATCAAGGGGAGGTACTGTAGCTACTGGCACAAAAATCAAATGTACGCCAAAGACGATTCCACCCACCAGCGTTATTAAAACAATTAAAAATGTAACTGCACATTGCATTAGAAAGCATTTGCTGTGTAGTATTCTGTACAGTCTATTTCTGCGAACATAAATTACATTTTCTCGTTGTAGCTCAGGAAGCTCCATCTTCTACGACCGTTCGCGACCACTGATGATGTGTACGTAGATGAAAATGCCTCTATCAGCCCTGGGAGTTCCCAGAACTAACAGAAAGATCGACCTTGTGTCAGATCCCTGCAGATTCAACTAGGCACACAGCCACGACCCTACGGCTACCCAGACGGCAAGGCAATTTAAAAAAAAAAAAAACAATACAAAGTATTAGCAAACTTCCTGGCTGGAGGCAATGTATAGAAAATGCAAATCTGAAAATAGGCAGTTTTCTGCTTTATTTGTCCATATCGCGAGAACGTAAGTTGTATCTCAGTTTTGCAGGAGCTGTCTGATCTGGAAACAATGTATTTTCAGCTGGCGTTGCAATGTTCACGTTCGCAGATGGCAAATGTTCTTTTGGTGCAGAAGGCAAATGTTCAGGGTTCAAAAGAGCAGTTTCAGGAGGAGAGTCAGAATTTGGTGAATCCGTGATCAGTTCTGCATCGCTGAAAGGTATGAACCTGGGGACTCGTTCCGTTTCAGAGGCACCGATTCCTTTCTTTACCCAGTTGTCGTAAGGAAGTGGCAGAGGCACACGTTTAGCATGTGTCGTGTGGATCCAATGTTTCCTTCCGGCCACACGAATAGCAGTTCTCGTTGCTAACAGGACCTGAAAAGGGCCAATAAATCTGGGCTGAAGATTTTTCGTTCTTGCAAAATTTCGGATGACCACCTGATCACCCGGTTTCAGCTGATGGCCTGGACTCTCCGGTGGCTTTGGCAATGCGTCGAAAACCTGTTGGTGAATAAGACTCAATTTAGCAGTCAAGTCGAAAAGGTAATCAATTAACATTGGGTATTCCAGCTGCTTAAATTCTTTCGGTCTAGGTACCCCCCAAACATTTGCAGGACGACCGAAAACTATTTCGTAAGGACTAAGCCCTACTCTAG
This sequence comes from Lissotriton helveticus, assembly GCF_964261635.1. Classification (NCBI taxonomy): domain Eukaryota; kingdom Metazoa; phylum Chordata; class Amphibia; order Caudata; family Salamandridae; genus Lissotriton; species Lissotriton helveticus. The sequence goes on along the minus strand of NC_136069.1, from coordinate 1,540,559,561 downwards.
AATGTACAGTTGCTCTTGTTGATAGCAAAGCCAAAGGCAATGCGTCTGGCCAGGACAAACCCGTGGATGCTTGTATCTTAGCGAGTTTCAGTTTAAGGGTGCCATTGTAACCCTCGACTAAACCCGCGGACTGGGGATGATTCGCACTATGAAATTTTTGCCTAATCCCTAGGCCGGCACACACACTCTGCATAACTTTCCCTACGAACTCACTTCCGTTATCTGACCATACAATCCGTGGCATTCCGTATCGGGGGAAGTATTCTTTAAGAAGAATTTTGGCAGTGGATAAGGCAGTATTGTCCTTCAGTGGGTATGCTTCGATCCATCTGGAAAAAGCACAAACTACCACTAGGACGTATTTCAGGTTATTACAACGGTCCATGTGAATGAAGTCTAGCTGGATCACTTCAAAAGGGCAGGAAGGAGGAGCGAAGTGACCTGCAGGTGTGGGGATTCCCTTGCCAGGATTATGCATCAAGCATACCATACAATTTCTCACCACTCTCTCTGCACACTTACTAATTCCGTCATTCTTCCAGACCGGAGCCAACATCTTACAAATCCCTTTTGAACTGATGTGCGCTGTTCCATGCGCCATCGTCACTACTGCAAGCACATACGCATCAGGCAACATCCAACGCTGTTGTTCCGACAAATCAATCCAACACCCACTCGAGTCCAATTTACCCGTGCTCTCTCTCCATGCACGTTTTTCCTCCTCAGTCGCCTCTTTCTGAATTTCCTTCACGCTTTCCACTGTGTCTTCACACATTCCAGACTCAGAAATCCATCTTGCAGACGTTGCAACATACATTCTACTCATCATATTTCTAGCTGTCTGTTTTGCGATCTCATCAGCAAAAGCATTCCCACGACCAACATCATCCGTGATTGCTTTATGAGCACTGCATTTCACAATCGCAACTTCAGTCGGTAAGGTTAGAGATTCCAACAAGTCATTAACTAGCTGACCATGTTGAATCTTAGTCCCATGGGACGTAATGAAACCTCTTTCTTTCCACAAACGGCCAAAACTATGGGCCACGCCGAACGCGTACTGACTATCTGTGAACACATTCACTCTCTTTCCCTTAGCTAAAACGCACGCTCTTGTTAGCGCGATCAATTCTGCAGCCTGGGCAGAATTCTGACTCACTCTTGCAGTCTCCACAATCGTACTCAAAGTCGTTACGGCATAGGCAGCAGTCACATCACCATTCTCCAATTTGAAGCAAGACCCATCAACATACAACGTGCCATCTGGATCTGACAACGGAGTATTTTTTAGATCGATTCGTCCTTTTGTTTCTTCCTCAGTTCTGAAACAACAGTCGTGTGGTTCGGAATCACTCGACTCTTGGCTAGTCGGCAACAACGTTGCTGGATTCAATACATTGCATCTTTTGATCTGAATATGACTAGCTAATAGTGTCAATTCATAGCCTGATAATCTAGCACTGGTAAGGTGTTGCGTCTTGGTTCGGTTCATGAGTGTATCCACAGCATGAGGAACCATAACTACTAGCATGTTGTTCATTACTAAACCAGCAGATTGTCGAATGGAAGCTGCAGCTGCGGCTGTAGCTCTCAAGCAACTAGGCAACGCTCTAGCTACTGGATCTAATGTTGATGAAAAATACGCACAAGGGCGTTGTTTATCACCAAATTTCTGCGTCAAAACACTTAATGCACAACCTTCTCTCTCATGGACATAGAGCGTAAATGGCTTACTGTAGTCGGGTGTACCCAATACAGGTGCTGAACACAGTGCATTTCGTAACTCAGAAAAACTCTGCTGACATTCAACAGACCATGGTACCGGACTCGGAACACCTTTCCTAGTCAAGGCTACTAATGGTTTTGCTAAAAGTGAAAAATTTGGGATCCATTGCCTACAATAGGAGGTAATACCCAAAAAGGCACGCACTTCTCTCTGCGTGCTAGGAACATTCATCTGTGTAATTGCTTTTATTCTCTCTGGGGTCAACTTCCTTCCCTCCTTTGACAAGAGATGACCTAGGTAGGTCACTTCTTGGCAGCAGTATTGCATTTTTGAAGGTGACACCTTGTGATTCAAATCTGACAAGTGATGCAATAAAGAAATCGTAGCTGTTTTGCAAGTTTCCTTGTCATCGGCAGCCACTAGAAGATCATCGACATACTGTACTAAAGCAGAACCACGAGGAAGTACGAAGGAATCTAACTGACTTTTTAATGCTTGACTGTAAATGGATGGGCTTTCACAATAACCTTGTGGAGCGCGTTTAAATCTAAAACTTCGTCCTCCTAGAGAAAAACCGAAAATATCTCTGTTTTCCTCGGCTATCGGAATGCTGAAAAAGGCATTTTTCAAGTCGACAACTGAAAACCATGCTGCTGTAGCGGGAATCAACGTTAACAATGCAGTAATGTCTGGTACCACAGGAAACTGTGGGATCACAATTTTATTAACCTCTCTAAGATCAATTACGAACCTATATACTGGAGGCTTTGTAGGGTCAGTTCGTTTCAAAATAGGCAGTACAGGACTATTACAGACATTACCTCTAGTCTCTTCTACAACATCTTTCTTGATCAGGTCTTGTACTATCAGTAGGAGCGCACGCTCACCTTCACTAGAGATTCTGTATTGTGGAATTCGTGGAAGTTTGACATTTGCTTTCAAAGTTACTACATAGGGTGGAATTTCCAATAGACCTACATCATTAGGACCAGTCGCCCAAAGAGTATCAGGGAGTGAACGCAGCTCTGGTGGGAGCGCATCCATCGACAAGTACATCGGGGAGATGATTCTTTTACCCAACGTAAGCTGTACTCCCGCTGGAGAACAGTACAATGTCGCGTACAGGCGTTTTAACAAGTCTAAACCAAGCAGATTTTCGTTACAACCTGTCGTCAAAATCAGGGGTGCTTTCAATTGACGGGGTCCAACAGAAATAGACAAAGGACCAGAAACAGGGTTGTGAACAGGGGCGCCCGAAAAACCTACTGAAACGTTTGTTGAGCCAGACAAAGGTGCGCCAGGGAGTTTTGCATGTATGATAGAACTTTTTGCTGCACCAGTATCCAACAGAAACGGTTCGACTATACCTGATGTTGCTACTGCGACATAAGGCCCACTCTGATCTACTGGTACTGATACTACTCCCTCTCTTTGTCCATGGCTGTCCTAGTATTCACTTTGCTGACCTTCCTCACTAGCTTCATAATAGTCTTCAACATGATACTGTGGAGATCTATTCTGTTGGGCAGATTGTCCATTTCGCTGGTCGAAATAATTAGAGGGGCAATCACTTGTCTGTGGAGGCATAGCACCTCGTCCTCGACCTCTAGAGTTTTGCATAGAACTACCACGACCTCTCTGAGCTGCCGCATCATTATTTTGTGTTCGAACTGGACACTCACTTTTGTAATGACCTTCCTTTTTGCAATAAGCACATTGATTCCACTGGTATTGTGGCCTTTGAAAGTTATAATCCGTTCTTTGATATGACCCCTGCTGCATATTAGTTTGATTCATGCGAGGCGGATAAGCTTGTTGTAAAAGTACTTTAGTTTTTAAATCTTTCGTCTTTTTATCTGATTTTTCCTTCTCTTCTTTATCCCTATTTTCATAGTACTGAGCAGTCGCAAGTATTTGCGCAGTCGTAGAGACAGCCCACGCACTTTCAGAATTCTTTAATTTACTACTAAGTTCTGGCAACAGATTGTGCACAAATTTATCGACAAATAATCTCTGGCCTCCTTCTGTGCTCATATCCTGACCACTATGATCCACGAAAGTCTCCTCGAATCTTGTGAAAAAGTCGGAGACGCTTTCGTCTTTCTTTTGTTTGCACGCGGACAATTTGTCCCAGTTAACGCGCAATGCTGGCATCAAGGTTTTCATTAAATCGATTATTCTACCAGGCAAATTAGCAATTAAAGGTTCAGGTTTGGAACCACCTATTTGTTGACCATCCGCTGCAATTATAGCTGCCCAGTCACCACCTAGGGCAACTGGATGATTCTCTTTACGAATTTTAGCCCAAATTGGTTGCGGTACTACATTACCAAACAGCAGATCTATGTCAGTTAAATTTAATACACAAGCGTCAACTGTTTGAGCTAACTCTTTGTAGTACCCTGCAGGATTTTTACGCGGATCTGGCAAAGCCTGTTTTACTGCTAATACTTCCGCTCGCTTCCATGGAATATGTATCCATACTCTCTGGAATTGGGCCGGAGCGGCTGCAATACCAAGCGGTGCATTAGCTTGCACAGCTTCGCGCCAAATTGGTGGAACCTCTCTCATTGGATATTGACGATTTCGTTTCGTACTACGTTTCTCTAACTCTCTCGGTGAAAGAAGGGATGAGTCGGATCTATAACTTAGAACCAGTTCCATCGCTTCTTTTATATTTTGTCCAACTATCATACCTGTAGCAAACTCTCTCTGAACATTGATTAATTCTCCTAGATTTGATTCAGGGTCATCCTCTTCCAATTCCTCACGTAGAAGGAAACACATTTCATCGAACACATATCGTTGTGTCGGTTCGTTCCATTGCATAAATGTATCTAATACATTTTGTACGTTATATCTTCCAACTTTCGAAACCCATCTAAGAGCAGTGGAATCTAGTATTCCTCTTTCTTCAGTACTGGGAAGCTGACTACGTCTCTGCACAGAGTCAGAGGTAGGAGTCTTAATCAGAGTTTTATAGAAGGGAGATAGAATATTAGAGACAGAATCAGTGATTCTTCGACGAACAGAAAGCGGAGTCATAATATTAGCAGAGGCAGTGAATAGAGTAGCAGTTGGAACAGATAGATCAGGAACAGTAGGAGTAGCTGGAAAATTAGCTTGTGAAGTAGCAGGTGTGAGCGACACAGGCATAGGTAAAGAAGTCGGCAACCCTAGAAGAGGGGTTGTCGAAGGAACATTAATATTGACCATAGGAGGTACAGGAATTTGATTCAGGGGAGCGAGAACAGGGATACCAGGTTGTCCAGCAACCGGTAATTGAACATTCGGTATAGGTGGAGCCGTAGCACCTTGTGCATACGGTGGGGGTGATCGTAACAAGTAAGACAACAGGGGATCCTTTTCAGGGTCCTCTACTATCTTAGCCGTACTCGATGGTAAAGCAGGATAGCACTTGTCTATCGCTAAATTACGCTCTCTATCGGCCACCTCCATCGCTTTCTCAGACTCGTTGAGTTGCAGCTGCCTAGCAGACTGTTCTAAAGTCAACTCTTGCTCTTTCTGTTCTTTCTTCAACTTTTTAATTTCTCTCTGTTTAGATTCTTTTCGCCAATAACGGAAAGAATCAAACATTGCCGGCCGGGCTTTCTTCTTAAACAACCTTCTTTCTAGATTATCGAGAATTTCAGGTTCAAAACTACCATGTAGTGGCCAACTAAGGACACCATCTTTTTCTGTATAGCGGATCCATATCTCGTTATAAGAGATAGGGCCCACACCAAATTTGCAATATAGATCATAAAGGGGAGTTCCAATCGGAGGAACCAAACACGAGTCCTCCAACTGGGAATCACTGTTGCAACTAAAACAAGACAACATACAATTTTTCTGACTTACCATTTTATAATCCGGAACACAAGACAAACAAAACACAAAAAAATGCGCACTTGAACCGAGAACTTAGGCCTACCAGAACTGACAATTGTATCGATACCTGAACTGAACAGAATGATTATCGTAACTAGAATAACCAGTGATAACCTTACAGAACTGAACTGAACTGAGAACTAAAAGGATTATCCAAATAGGAGCAACCCTCACAAAATAACCAACTAGCAACCACTAAATACTTAACTGAGGCACTGAAGACGTCACCAAGGAGAAACCCGTCACGTTTCGCCGTACTGAGGACTGCACCTCGGGTCCAAGACAGGGCGACGGTCAAGGCAACGGACCACTGCAGCCGTCTGAACGGGAACCCTCGTGGAAGAGGACGTCGGGGCCACTTTTGCGATATGCCGGGATCGATGAAGTGGGGCGCCTCCCTCTGAAATCTTCACACGAAGCTCCTCGAATTCTTCAGGCTTTTGGACAGGTACCGAATGACGTCGCCCCACGTTGGGCGCCAAATGGAGTTCTGGACTTTTTAGTACCGTCCAGAGGTGTCAGGGACAACACCCGAAGACCCCGGAGTTCAACCTGTCTTGGTACACTAATAAACAGAAACACGGGCTTCTCGATGGTGGCGTCAAAGACCAAAGGTTTATTACTGCAGGGACACAGAAGTCACAGAAACTACACATGGGCAGTATCTAGGAGCCTGTTCGATTTGTACAAAGAGGGTTGTTCCTTATATACTAAATATTGGGCTTCAGGCAAATTCTTTACATGTTACCACAGTTCTAAACATTCGTGTCTTATACAATAAATATTTGGCGTTGCACAGGAATCGTCAACAGTATCTGATGTCAAAACATTACAAATGAGGGGTTCCCACTAGTCCATCATAATCCCATGTCAATTCTTCATTCAAGACCCGGACCGCCTCATCGTAAATTTCGTTACCACCCCCTACTAAAGGCCCAGAAGGAAAGGAGCAGAGCCAGGTGTGGAAGATAAAAAGACAGGATAAGAAATGTTTGTGGGTCGTAAATGGGCACGGTTACCAGCTTCGGCCGCCTAATCATGATCAGGACAACGAACACAAGAACCAGTATAGCAGGACTGGCCTCAGGCTGGGGAGGCAGCTCTTGCCGAGTCATGCTTCCAGGGCGTTGCTGGCCTAAGGTGCACGTGTCACTTGCAAGGTGAATCGCCGGCCAAAGCCTACGTGTCCTTTAATGAAAAGAGGTCATTGCGTGTCCATTGACTATGTGAGGGCAAGGAATACAAAATGGCTTCCGTGTTCTAAGATGGATGCCATGGGTAGATCACAAATGTGTTGGTAACAGGAGTGCTCTTGCTCGTAGCATAGCGAAAACACCAGGATATACTAAATGGATCATTTGCGGTTCACCGATACCAAAATTATGTATTTACGACAATGTTACAAACACGAGTAAAATCGTCACGGAACCTCAGCCCCGAGGGTGCTGGTACCCCTCCGTCCAGCAATCCGGCCGGGGGTCCGGGGCGCCCGGGACGGAGGGTCCACCGGGGGCCCAGGGGAGGCTCTCCCCGGCCCGGCCTAGGGTTCGGAAAGCCGGGACTGGGGCCGGGGACCGGGCCCGGGGCTTGAGCCCCGTCCGGCAGGGCCCAGTGGTGCGGGAATCCCCCCTCCGTCCTGCAAGCCGGCCGGGGGTCGGAGGCGCCCGGGACGGAGGGTCCATCAGGGCCCGGGGAGGCCTGAAGCCCCGGAGCCCTGCAGCCCCAGAGACCTGCAGCTTTGCAGCCCCCGGAACCCTGCAGCCCCAGAGCCCTGCAGCTCCGGGGCAGGCAGATTGGCGTCATTTTGGTCCCGGCCATCTGGTCGCCCCTCTCGCCTCGGCCATCTGGTCGCCCTGGAAGTCATGATGAGGTGCCATTCGCCTCCCGGATCCCAGCCAGGGCTCCAGGAGGTCGGGTACTTTCGCGCCTTGGGTCCCCTCTGTCACCTCGTGTGCACAGATTGCAAGAAAGTCAGGTAATTTCCCTCCGGATTACTAGGGACAGGGTACGCCCGGACACCCCTCCAAGGTTGGTGGTTCTCTGCTAGGGGGACCAGATGGGCTATGCCTGGGTAACACCTCCCTAGGCCACCCGGGGCTTCCTTCCTCCAGGCCAACGGCTTGTCAAATTGCCCAGGACGGGCTCCATGGCTCTTGGGCAGTCGTCCCCCGGGCGTCCGGGGCTCCATCCCTGCCGACGGCATGGAAAAGTGCCCGGGACGGGCTCCATACGTCCCGGGCAGTCCTCCCCCGGGCGTCCGGGGCACCCATCTCCAGGAGGCCAACAGCATGGCAAAGTACCCGGGACGGGCTCCATGGGTCCCGGGCAGTCCTCCCCCAGGCATCCGGGGCTTCCATCTCCAGGCCAACGGCAGGTCAAAGTGCCCAGGACGGGCTCCACGGGTCCCTGGCAGTCCTCCCCCACCGGGCGTCCGGGGCTCCCTTCCCCAGGCCAACGGCATGCCAGAGTGCCCAGGACGGGCTCCACGAGTCCCGGGCGTCCGGGGCTCCCTTCCCCGGGACACCGGCTTGTCAGAGTGCCCATGACGGGCTCCACGGGTCCCGGGTATCTGGGACTCCCTTCCCTGGGCCAACGGCATGCCGGAGTTCCCAGGACAGGCTCCACGGGTCCCGGGCGTCCGGGGCTCCCTTCCCCGGTCCGACGGCTTGTCAGAGTGCCCAGGACGGGCTCCACGGCTCCCGGGCGTCCGGGGTTCCCTTCCCCGGGTCAGCGGCATGTCAGAGTGCCCAGGACGAGTTCCACGGGTCCCGGGCAGTCCTCCCCCGGGCGTCCGGGGCTCCCTTCCCCGGGCCGTCGGCAGGTCAGAGTGCCCAGGACGGGCTCCATGGGTCCCGGACAGTCCTCCCCCCGGGCGTCCGGGGCTCCCTTCCCCGGGCAGACGGCAGGTCAGAGTGCCCAGGACGGGCTCCACGGGTCCCGGGCAGTCCTCCCCCCGGGCGTCCGGCGCTCCCTTCTCCAGGCCGATGGCAGGTCAGAGTGACCAGGACGGGCTCCACGGGTCCCGGGCAGTCCTCTCCCGGGCGTACGTGGTTGTCCGACAGATTCGGGCAGATGTGCTTTTACGAACCGGATCGGAATCGGCCCAAATAATAATAATAATAATAATAATCCACATTTGTAAGGCGCACAATCACCCGTAAGGGTCTCTAGGCGCTAGGGGCCGTTGGGAAGATTAAGCAAGCTATTGCCCAGAGTCACATGGTGCTGGGCTAATCTGCCGCCGGTGCCGGGGATCGAACCGTGATCCCCAGATTCCGGAGTCAGCCGCCCTAGCCGCGGCGCCAGCTATTTCCCAGAGTCACGTGGTGCTGGGCTAATCTGCGGCCGGTGCCGGGGATCGAACCCTGATCTCTGGGATGCTCGAGGGTTACTACGCGCTCTACAAAAACCTTAAATAAAAAAATCTCCAGATTCCGGAGTCAGCCGCCCTAGCCGCGGCGCCAGCTATTTCCCAGAGTCACCTGGTGCTGGGCTAATCTGCGGCCGGTGCCGGGGATCGAACCGTGATCTCCAGATTCCGGAGTCAGCCTCCCTAGCCGCGGCGCCAGCTATTTCCCAGAGTCACGTGGTGCTGGGCTAATCTGCGGCCGGTGCCGGGGATCGAACCCTGATCTCTGGGATGCTCGAGGGTTACTACGCGCTCTACAAAAACCTTAAATAAAAAAACTCCAGATTCCGGAGTCAGCCGCCCTAGCCGCGGCGCCAGCTATTTCCCAGAGTCACCTGGTGCTGGGCTAATCTGCCGCCGGTGCCGGGGATCGAACCGTGATCCCCAGATGGGGATATCCCAAAAATCTGGCATGGATACGGCCCGCCAGGACTGGTTTGGGCACCCCTGATATAGAGGCAGTCAACGCGAAATCTGCTGGGTTCGATTCCGATCCGTGTCAGAAGGACCGTAGGGCTTGGGAGTCCGTACAACAGGGGTGCCCAAACCTGTCCTGGCGGGCCGTATCCATGCCAGATTTTTGGGATATCCCCATCTGGTGATCACGGTTCGATCCCCGGCGCCGGCGGCAGATCAGAGTGCCCAGGACGGGGTCCATGTGACCCGGGCAGTCCTATCCCCTGGGTGTACGTGGTTGTCCGACATGTCGGTCGTATTTGCTTTTACGTACCGGATCGGAATCGGCCCCCATAAAATCGTACGTAAAGTATATAGCAAATCAACCTGAAATCTGCTGGGTCAGAAAGGGCTCGATTCCGATCCGTGTCGGAAGGTTAGGAGTCCGTACGAATTTGTCGGGACGGCATGGCAGAGTGCCCGGGATGGGCTCCATGGCTCTTGGGCAGTCGTCCCCCGGGCGTCCGGGGCTCCATCCAGGCCGACGGCATGGCAGAGTGCCCGGGACGGGCTCCATGCGTCCCGGGCATTCGTCCCCCGGGCGTCCGGGGCTCCATCCAGGCCGGCGGCAAGGCAGTGTGCCCGGGTCGGGCTCCATGCGTCCCGGGCATTCGTCCCCCGGGCGCCTGAAACTGCTGGGTCAGAGAGGGCTCGATTCCGATCCGTGTCGTAAGGTTAGGAGTCCGTACGAATTTGTCGGGACGGCATGGCAGAGTGCCCGGGACGGGCTCCATGCGTCCCGGGCATTCGTCCCCCGGGCGTCCGGGGCTACATCCAGGCTGACGGTATGGCAGAGTGCCCGGGTCGGGCTCCATGGTTTTCACGGTGGTCCTCCCCTGGGTGTCAGGGGGCTCCTGGCCGACGGCATGGAAAAGTACCCAGGACGGGCTCCATGCGTCCCGGGCATTTGTCCCCCGGGCGTCCGGGGCTCCATCCAGGCCGACGGCATGGCAGAGTGCCCGGGTCGGGCTCCATGGTTTCCAGGGTGGTCCTCCCCAGGGTGTCGGGGCGCTCCAGGCCGAAGGCATGGAAAAGTGCCCAGGACGGGCTCCATGCGTCCCGGGCATTTGTCCCCCGGGCGTCCGGGGCTCCATCCAGGCTGACGGCATGGCAGAGTGCCCGGGTCGGGCTCCATGGCTTTCACGGTGGTCCTCCCCTGGGTGTCTGGGGGCTCCAGGCCGAAGGCATGGAAAAGTTCCCAGGATGGGCTCCATGCATCCCGGGCACGGGCACGGGGATGGGGACAGGGTCGGGAGAGTCCAGGCGGCTTCACTTCCGTGTCCAGCCATCTGATCGCCCAGATTCCCTCGGCCATCTGGTCGCCCGGATCCCCTCGGGCATCTGGTCGCCCGCAACGCTTTCCTATGGGGCGACCAGATGGCCGAACTTCCCTGGAAGTCCCGATGAGGTGCCATTCGCCGCCCGGATCCCAGCGAGGGCTCCAGGAGGTTGGGTACATTCGCGCCTTGGGTCCCCTCTGTCACCTCGCGTGCACAGATTACAAGAAAAGGGGGTAATTTTCCTCCGGATTACTAGGGAGAAGGGTACGCCCGGACACCCCTCCGAGGCTGGTGGTTCTCTGCCATGGGGACCAGATGGGCTATGCCTGGGCAACACCTCCCTAGGCCACCCGGGGCTTCCTTCCTCCAGGCCAACTGCATGTCAAATTGCCCAGGACGGGCTCCATGGCTCCTGGGCAGTCGTCCCCCGGGCGTCCGGGGCTCCATCCAGGCTGACGGCATTGAAAAGTGCCCAGGACGGGCTCCATGCGTCCCGGGCATTCGTCCCCTGGGCGTCCGGGGCTCCATCTAGGCTGACGGTATGGCAGAGTGCCCGGGTCGGGCTCCATGGTTTTCACGGTGGTCCTCCCCTGGGTGTCTGGGGGCTCCAGGCCGAAGGCATGGAAAAGTGCCCAGGACGGGCTCCATGCGTCCCGGGCATTCGTCCCCCGGGCGTCCGGGGCACCCATCTCCATGAGGCCAACGGCATTGGCAAAGTACCCAGGACGGGCTCCATGGGTCCCGGGCAGACCTCCCCCCGGGCGTCCGGGGCTCCCACCTCCAGGCCGATGGAATGTCAAAGTACCCAGGACGGGCTCCATGGGTCCCGGGCAGCTTCCCCCGGGGCGTCCGGGGCACCCACCTCCAGGCCGACGGCATGTCAAAGTACCCAGGACGGGCTCCACGGGTCCCGGGCATTCCTCCCCCAGGTCGTCCGGGCCCTAGAGCTCCGGTGGTCCAACCTGCGCCTGAGGCCCAGCCGGGGTCCAAGAGCCCTGCCTTGCGTGGGCAGGCAGTCAGGAACCCTACCGCGAAGGCTTGGGATGGATGGGGAGCTGGGAGTCCTTTCGATCCCGGCCCTCTGGTCGCCCGCGATGCTTTCCAATGGGGCGACCAGATGGCCGGGCTTCCCTGGAAGTCCCGATGAGGTGCCATTCGGCTCCTGGATCCCAGCTAGGGCTCCATGAGGTCGGGTTCTTTTACGCCTTGGGTCCCCTCTGTCACCTCGCGTGCACGGATTGCAAGAAAGGGGGGTAATTTCCCTCCGGATTACTAGGGGCAGGGTACGCCCGGACACCTCTCCAGGGCTGGTGGTTCTCTGCCCGGGGGACCAGATGAGATATGCCTGGGCAACACCTCCCCCGGGCGTCTGGGGGCTCCATTCTCCGGGCCAACGGCATGGCTCAATGCCCAGGACGGGCTCCACGTGTCCCGGACAGACCTCCCCTGGGCGTCCGGGGCACCCATCTCCATGAGGCCAACGGGATGGCAAAGTACCCGGGAAGGGCTCCACGGGTCCCGGGCAGCCTTCCCCCGGGCGTCCGGGGCTCCCACCTTTAGGCCGACGGCATGTCACACTGCCCAGGACGGGCTCCATGGGCCCCGGACAGACCTCCCCCGGGCGTCCGGGGCACCCATCTCCAGGAGGCCAACGGGATGGCAAAGTACCCGGGAAGGGCTCCACGGGTCCCGGGCAGCCTTCCCCCGGGCGTCCGGGGCTCCCACCTCCAGGCCGACGGCATGTCACAGTGCCCAGGACGGGACCCATGGGCCCCGGACAGCCCTCCCCCCGGGCGTTCGGGGCACATATCTCCAGGAGGCCAACGGCGTTGCAAAGTACCCGGAAAGGACTCCACGGGTACCGGGCAGTCCTCCCCCCGGGCGTCCGGGGCACCCATCTCCATGAGGCCAACGGCATTGGCAAAGTACCCGGGAGGGGCTCCACGGGTCCCGGGCAGGCCTCCCCCGGGCGTCCAGGGCACCCACCTCAAGGCCGACGGCATGTAAAAGTGCCCAGGACGGGCTCCATGGGTCCCGGGCAGCCCACCCCCGGGCATCCGGGGCACCCATCTCCAGGAGGCCAACGGCGTTGCAAAGTACCCGGGAAGGGCTCCACGGGTACCGGGCAGTCCTCCCCCGGGCGTCCGGGGGCTCCCTTCTCCAGGCCGACGGCATGGTTCAATGCCCAGGACGGGACGTCAAGTGGCCAGGACGGGCTCCATGCGTCCCGGGCATTCGTCCCGGGACGGGGACGGGGTGGGGAAGAGTCCAGGCGGCTTCACCTCCATGCCCAGCCATCTGGTCGCCCGGATTCCCTCGGCCATCTGGTCGCCCGGATCCCCTCGGGCATCTGGTCGCCCGCAACGCTTTCCTATGGGGGGGGACCAGATGGCCGAACTTCCCTGGAAGTCTTAATGAGGTGCCATTCGCCTCCCGGATCCCAGCGAGGGCTCCATGAGGTCGGGTTCTTTCACGCCTTGGGTCCCCTCTGTCACCTCGCGTGCACAGATTGCAAGAAAGGGGGGTAATTTGCCTCCGGATTACTATGGGGCAGGGTATGCCCGGACACCCCTCCAGGGTTGGTGGTTCTCTGCCATGGGGACCAGATGGGATATGCCTGGGCAACACCTCCCTAGGCCACCCGGAGCTTCCTTCCTCCAGGCCAACTGCATGTCAAATTGCCCAGGACGGGCTCCATGGCTCTTGGGCAGTCGTCCCCCGGGCGTCCGGTGCTCCATCCAGGCCGACGGCATGGCAGAGTGCCCGGGACAGGCTCCATGCGTCCCGGGCCTTCGCCCCCCCGGGCGTCCGGGGCTCCATCCAGGCTGACGGCATGGCAGAGTGCCCAGGACGGGCTCCACGGGCCCCGGTCATCCGGGGCACCCTTCCCCGGGCCAGCGGCATGTCAGAGTGCCCAGGACCAGTTCCACGGGTCCCAGGCAGTCCTCCCCCGGGCGTCCGGGGCTCCCTTCCCTGGGCCAAAGCATTTCAGAGTGCCCAGGACGGGCTCCACGGGTTCCGGGCGTCCAGGTCTCCCTTCCCCGGGCCAACGGCTTGTCAGAGTGCCCAGGACGGGCTCCACGGGCCCCGGGCGTCCGGGGCACCCTTCCCCGGGCCAGCGGCATGTCAGAGTGCCCAGGACGAGTTCCACGGGTCCCGGGCAGTCCTCCCCCCCGGGTGTCCGGGGCTCCCTTCCCCGGGCCAAAGCATTTCAGAGTGCCCAGGACGGGCTCCACGGGTCCCGGACGTCCGGGGCTCCCTTCCCCGGGCCAACGGCATACAGGAGTGCCCAGGACGGGCTCCACGGGTCCCGGACGTCCGGGGCTCCCTTCCCCGGGCCAACGGCATACAGGAGTGCCCAGGACGGGCTCCACAGGTCCCGGTCGTCTGGGGCTCCCTTCCCCGGGCCAACGGCTTGTCAGAGTGCCAAGGACGGGCTCCACGGGTCCCGGTCGTCTGGGGTCCCTCCCCTGGGCCAACAGCAGGTCAGAGTGCCCAGGACGGGCTCCACGGGTCCCGGGCAGCCCACCCCCCGGGCGTTCGGGGCACCCATCTCCAGGAGGCCAACGGCGTTGCAAAGTACCCGGGAAGGGCTCCACGGGTACCGGGCAGTCCGCCCCCGGGCGTCCGGGGCTCCCTTCTCCAGGCCAACGGCATGGTTCAATGCCCAGGACGGGCTCCATGTGTCCCAGACAGACCTCCCCCGGGCGTCCGGGGCACCCATCTCCAGGCCAACGGCATGGCTCAATGCCCAGGACGGGCTCCATGGGTCCGGGGAGGCGTCCCATGCGCCTCCGGGCTTGGGAGCCCCAGCTGGGTCCAGGGGCCCGGGCGGGCCCCGGGTCGGGTGCTCCGGCCCTGGTCCCTGTCTCCCAGCCTACCGCACTGCCAAGGGCCTAGGAATGGGTTCCGTTGTTCCCGGGGAGCCTCCCCTTGCTTGGCTGGGTTCAGGAGCAGTGGCTAGGGCCCCTGAGGGCCCGGGGAGGGCGGCCTCCCCACCCCGGGCTCTGTCCTTGGTCCTGCTGCGTGGCAGGGTGCCCGGGACGGGGTCCGGAGGGACCGGGGAGGCGTCCCATGCACCTCCGGGCTTGGGAGCCCCGGCTCGGTCCAGGGGCCCAGGCGGGCCCCGGGTCGGGTGCTCCGGCCCTGGTCCCTGTCTCCCAGCCTACCGCACTGCCAAGGGCCCGGGAAGGGGTGCCGTTGTTCCCGGGGAGCCTCCCCTTGCTTGGCTGGGTTCAGGAGCAGTGGCTAGGGCCCCTGAGGGCCCGGGGAGGGCGGCCTCCCCACCCCGGGCTCTGTCCTTGGTCCTGCTGCATGGCAGGGTGCCCGGGACGGGGTCCGGAGGGACCGGGGAGGCGTCCCATGCACCTCCGGGCTTGGGAGCCCCGGCTGGGTCCAGGGGCCCGGCCGGGCCCCGGGTCGGGTGCTCTGGCCCAGGGCCCTGTCTCCCAGCCTGCCGCACTGCCAATGGCCCGGGAAGGGGTTCCGATGTGCCCGGGGAGCCTCCCCTTGCTTGGCTGGGTTCAGGAGCAGTGGCTAGGGCCCCTGAGGGCCCGGGGAGGGCGGCCTCCCCACCCCGGGCTCTGTCCTTGGTCCTGCTGCATGGCAGGGTGCCCGGGACGGGGTCCGGAGGGACCGGGGAGGCGTCCCATGCACCTCCGGGCTTGGGAGCCCCGGCTGCGTCCAGGGGCCCGGCCGGGCCCCGGGTCGGGTGCTCCGGCCCTGGGCCCTGTCTCCCAGCCTGCCGCACTGCCAAGGGCCCGGGAAGGGGTTCCGATGTGCCCGGGGAGCCTCTCCTTGCTTGGCTGGGTTCAGGAGCAGTGGCTAGGGCCCCTGAGGGCCCGGGGAGGGCGGCCTCCCCACCCCGGGCTCTGTCCTTGGTCCTGCTGCGTGGCAGGGTGCCCGGGACGGGGTCTGGAGGGACCGGGGAGGCGTCCCATGCGCCTCCGGGCTTGGGAGCCCCGGCTGGGTCCAGGGGCCCGGGCGGGCCCCGGGTCGGGTGCTCCGGCCCTGGGCCCTGTCTCCCAGCCTGCCGCACGGCCAAGGGCCCGGGAAGGGGTTCCGATGTGCCCGGGGAGCCTCCCCTTGCTTGGCTGGGTTCAGGAGCAGTGGCTAGGGCCCCTGAGGGCCCGGGGAGGGCGGCCTCCCCACCCCGGGCTCTGTCCTTGGTCCTGCTGCGTGGCAGGGTGCCCGGGACGGGGTCCGGAGGGACCGGGGAGGCGTCCCATGCGCCTCCGGGCTTGGGAGCCCCGGCTGGGTCCAGGGGCCCGGGCGGGCCCCGGGTCGGGTGCTCAGGCCCTGGGCCCTGTCTCCCAGCCTGCCGCACTGCCAAGGGCCCGGAAAGGGGTTCCGATGTGCCCGGGGAGCCTCCCCTTGCTTGTCTGTGTTCAGGAGCTCCATCCGGGGCCCCTGAGGGCCCCGGGGAGGGTGGCCTCCCCACCCCGGGCTCCGTCCTGGGTCCTGCCGCGGGGCAGGGTGCCCGGGACGGGGTCCGGCGGGCCCGGGGAGGCTTCCCCTGTGCCTCCGGGCCTGGGAGCCCCGGCTGGGTCCAGGGGCCCGGTCGGGGCCCCGGGTCGGGCGCTCCGGCCCTGGGCCCGGTCCCCCGGGCTGCCGCTCCACCCAGGGCCCAGGACAGGGGTCCGTCGGTCCCTTGCAGGCCTCCCCTGCTTGTCAAGGTGTAAGCGGGCCCCGGGTCGGAGGGCCCGCCGGCCCCTGGCAGCCTCCATGGCTGTGGCCCGGCTGGGGCCCCGGGCCTCCGGCCCGCCATGCCCCGGGCGCCCGCTCCCTCCTTCGTGGGGGCACGGGGCGACCGGATGGCGTCCCTTTCGTGC
>NC_136069.1:1540522968-1540532968 GCF_964261635.1 Lissotriton helveticus | reverse complement strand
GCCTGGCTAGGGTTCGGAAGGTGGGACCGGACCCGGGGCTTGAACTCCATCTGGCCAGGCCCCGAGGGTGCTGGTACCCCTCCGTCCAGCAATCCGGCCGGGGGTCCGGGGCGCCCGGGACGGAGGGTCCACCGGGGGCCCAGGGGAGGCTCTCCCCGGCCCGGCCTAGGGTTCGGAAAGCCGGGACTGGGGCCGGGGACCGGGCCCGGGGCTTGAGCCCCGTCCGGCAGGGCCCAGTGGTGCGGGAATCCCCCCTCCGTCCTGCAAGCCCGCCGGGGGTCGGAGGCGCCCGGGACGGAGGGTCCATCAGGGCCCGGGGAGGCCTGAAGCCCCGGAGCCCTGCAGCCCCAGAGACCTGCAGCTTTGCAGCCCCCGGAACCCTGCAGCCCCAGAGCCCTGCAGCTCCGGGGCAGGCAGATTGGCGTCATTTTGGTCCCGGCCATCTGGTCGCCCCTCTCGCCTCGGCCATCTGGTCGCCCTGGAAGTCATGATGAGGTGCCATTCGCCTCCCGGATCCCAGCCAGGGCTCCAGGAGGTCGGGTACTTTCGCGCCTTGGGTCCCCTCTGTCACCTCGTGTGCACAGATTGCAAGAAAGTCAGGTAATTTCCCTCCGGATTACTAGGGACAGGGTACGCCCGGACACCCCTCCAAGGTTGGTGGTTCTCTGCTAGGGGGACCAGATGGGCTATGCCTGGGTAACACCTCCCTAGGCCACCCGGGGCTTCCTTCCTCCAGGCCAACGGCTTGTCAAATTGCCCAGGACGGGCTCCATGGCTCTTGGGCAGTCGTCCCCCGGGCGTCCGGGGCTCCATCCCTGCCGACGGCATGGAAAAGTGCCCGGGACGGGCTCCATACGTCCCGGGCAGTCCTCCCCCGGGCGTCCGGGGCACCCATCTCCAGGAGGCCAACAGCATGGCAAAGTACCCGGGACGGGCTCCATGGGTCCCGGGCAGTCCTCCCCCAGGCATCCGGGGCTTCCATCTCCAGGCCAACGGCAGGTCAAAGTGCCCAGGACGGGCTCCACGGGTCCCTGGCAGTCCTCCCCCACCGGGCGTCCGGGGCTCCCTTCCCCAGGCCAACGGCATGCCAGAGTGCCCAGGACGGGCTCCACGAGTCCCGGGTGTCCGGGGCTCCCTTCCCCGGGACACCGGCTTGTCAGAGTGCCCATGACGGGCTCCACGGGTCCCGGGTATCTGGGACTCCCTTCCCTGGGCCAACGGCATGCCGGAGTTCCCAGGACAGGCTCCACGGGTCCCGGGCGTCCGGGGCTCCCTTCCCCGGTCCGACGGCTTGTCAGAGTGCCCAGGACGGGCTCCACGGCTCCCGGGCGTCCGGGGTTCCCTTCCCCGGGTCAGCGGCATGTCAGAGTGCCCAGGACGAGTTCCACGGGTCCCGGGCAGTCCTCCCCCGGGCGTCCGGGGCTCCCTTCCCCGGGACGTCGGCAGGTCAGAGTGCCCAGGACGGGCTCCATGGGTCCCGGACAGTCCTCCCCCCGGGCGTCCGGGGCTCCCTTCCCCGTGCAGACGGCAGGTCAGAGTGCCCAGGACGGGCTCCACGGGTCCCGGGCAGTCCTCCCCCCGGGCGTCCGGCGCTCCCTTCTCCAGGCCGATGGCAGGTCAGAGTGACCAGGACGGGCTCCACGGGTCCCGGGCAGTCCTCTCCCGGGCGTACGTGGTTGTCCGACAGATTCGGGCAGATGTGCTTTTACGAACCGGATCGGAATCGGCCCAAATAATAATAATAATAATAATAATCCACATTTGTAAGGCGCACAATCACCCGTAAGGGTCTCTAGGCGCTAGGGGCCGTTGGGAAGATTAAGCAAGCTATTGCCCAGAGTCACATGGTGCTGGGCTAATCTGCCGCCGGTGCCGGGGATCGAACCGTGATCCCCAGATTCCGGAGTCAGCCGCCCTAGCCGCGGCGCCAGCTATTTCCCAGAGTCACGTGGTGCTGGGCTAATCTGCGGCCGGTGCCGGGGATCGAACCCTGATCTCTGGGATGCTCGAGGGTTACTACGCGCTCTACAAAAACCTTAAATAAAAAAATCTCCAGATTCCGGAGTCAGCCGCCCTAGCCGCGGCGCCAGCTATTTCCCAGAGTCACCTGGTGCTGGGCTAATCTGCGGCCGGTGCCGGGGATCGAACCGTGATCTCCAGATTCCGGAGTCAGCCTCCCTAGCCGCGGCGCCAGCTATTTCCCAGAGTCACGTGGTGCTGGGCTAATCTGCGGCCGGTGCCGGGGATCGAACCCTGATCTCTGGGATGCTCGAGGGTTACTACGCGCTCTACAAAAACCTTAAATAAAAAAATCTCCAGATTCCGGAGTCAGCCGCCCTAGCCGCGGCGCCAGCTATTTCCCAGAGTCACCTGGTGCTGGGCTAATCTGCCGCCGGTGCCGGGGATCGAACCGTGATCCCCAGATGGGGATATCCCAAAAATCTGGCATGGATACGGCCCGCCAGGACTGGTTTGGGCACCCCTGAGGTGCCCAAACCTGTCCTGGCGGGCCGTATCCATGCCAGATTTTTGGGATATCCCCATCTGGTGATCACGGTTCGATCCCCGGCGCCGGCGGCAGATCAGAGTGCCCAGGACGGGGTCCATGTGACCCGGGCAGTCCTATCCCCTGGGTGTACGTGGTTGTCCGACATGTCGGTCGTATTTGCTTTTACGTACCGGATCGGAATCGGCCCCCATAAAATCGTACGTAAAGTATATAGCAAATCAACCTGAAATCTGCTGGGTCAGAAAGGGCTCGATTCCGATCCGTGTCGGAAGGTTAGGAGTCCGTACGAATTTGTCGGGACGGCATGGCAGAGTGCCCGGGATGGGCTCCATGGCTCTTGGGCAGTTGTCCCCCAGGCGTCCGGGGCTCCATCCAGGCCGACGGCATGGCAGAGTGCCCGGGACAGGCTCCATGCGTCCCGGGCATTCGTCCCCCGGGCGTCCGGGGCTCCATCCAGGCCGGCGGCAAGGCAGTGTGCCCGGGTCGGGCTCCATGCGTCCCGGGCATTTGTCCCCCGGGCGCCTGAAACTGCTGGGTCAGAGAGGGCTCGATTCCGATCCGTGTCGTAAGGTTAGGAGTCCGTACGAATTTGTCGGGACGGCATGGCAGAGTGCCCGGGACGGGCTCCATGCGTCCCGGGCATTCGTCCCCCGGGCGTCCGGGGCTACATCCAGGCTGACGGTATGGCAGAGTGCCCGGGTCGGGCTCCATGGTTTTCACGGTGGTCCTCCCCTGGGTGTCAGGGGGCTCCTGGCCGACGGCATGGAAAAGTACCCAGGACGGGCTCCATGCGTCCCGGGCATTTGTCCCCCGGGCGTCCGGGGCTCCATCCAGGCCGACGGCATGGCAGAGTGCCTGGGTCGGGCTCCATGGTTTCCAGGGTGGTCCTCCCCAGGGTGTCGGGGCGCTCCAGGCCGAAGGCATGGAAAAGTGCCCAGGACGGGCTCCATGCGTCCCGGGCATTTGTCCCCCGGGCGTCCGGGGCTCCATCCAGGCTGACGGCATGGCAGAGTGCCCGGGTCGGGCTCCATGGCTTTCACGGTGGTCCTCCCCTGGGTGTCTGGGGGCTCCAGGCCGAAGGCATGGAAAAGTTCCCAGGATGGGCTCCATGCATCCCGGGCACGGGCACGGGGACGGGGACAGGGTCGGGAGAGTCCAGGCGGCTTCACTTCCGTGTCCAGCCATCTGATCGCCCAGATTCCCTCGGCCATCTGGTCGCCCGGATCCCCTCGGGCATCTGGTCGCCCGCAACGCTTTCCTATGGGGCGACCAGATGGCCGAACTTCCCTGGAAGTCCCGATGAGGTGCCATTCGCCGCCCGGATCCCAGCGAGGGCTCCAGGAGGTTGGGTACATTCGCGCCTTGGGTCCCCTCTGTCACCTCGCGTGCACAGATTACAAGAAAAGGGGGTAATTTTCCTCCGGATTACTAGGGAGAAGGGTACGCCCGGACACCCCTCCGAGGCTGGTGGTTCTCTGCCATGGGGACCAGATGGGCTATGCCTGGGCAACACCTCCCTAGGCCACCCGGGGCTTCCTTCCTCCAGGCCAACTGCATGTCAAATTGCCCAGGACGGGCTCCATGGCTCCTGGGCAGTCGTCCCCCGGGCGTCCGGGGCTCCATCCAGGCTGACGGCATTGAAAAGTGCCCAGGACGGGCTCCATGCGTCCCGGGCATTCGTCCCCTGGGCGTCCGGGGCTCCATCTAGGCTGACGGTATGGCAGAGTGCCCGGGTCGGGCTCCATGGTTTTCACGGTGGTCCTCCCCTGGGTGTCTGGGGGCTCCAGGCCGAAGGCATGGAAAAGTGCCCAGGACGGGCTCCATGCGTCCCGGGCATTCGTCCCCCGGGCGTCCGGGGCACCCATCTCCATGAGGCCAACGGCATTGGCAAAGTACCCAGGACGGGCTCCATGGGTCCTGGGCAGACCTCCCCCCGGGCGTCCGGGGCTCCCACCTCCAGGCCGACGGAATGTCAAAGTACCCAGGACGGGCTCCATGGGTCCCGGGCAGCTTCCCCCGGGGCGTCCGGGGCACCCACCTCCAGGCCGACGGCATGTCAAAGTACCCAGGACGGGCTCCACGGGTCCCGGGCATTCCTCCCCCAGGTCGTCCGGGCCCTAGAGCTCCGGTGGTCCAACCTACGCCTGAGGCCCAGCCGGGGTCCAAGAGCCCTGCCTTGCGTGGGCAGGCAGTCAGGAACCCTACCGCGAAGGCTTGGGATGGATGGGGAGCTGGGAGTCCTTTTGATCCCGGCCCTCTGGTCGCCCGCGATGCTTTCCAATGGGGCGACCAGATGGCCGGGCTTCCCTGGAAGTCCCGATGAGGTGCCATTCGGCTCCTGGATCCCAGCTAGGGCTCCATGAGGTCGGGTTCTTTTACGCCTTGGGTCCCCTCTGTCACCTCGCGTGCACGGATTGCAAGAAAGGGGGGTAATTTCCCTCCGGATTACTAGGGGCAGGGTACGCCCGGACACCTCTCCAGGGCTGGTGGTTCTCTGCCCGGGGGACCAGATGAGATATGCCTGGGCAACACCTCCCCCGGGCGTCTGGGGGCTCCATTCTCCGGGCCAACGGCATGGCTCAATGCCCAGGACGGGCTCCACGTGTCCCGGACAGACCTCCCCTGGGCGTCCGGGGCACCCATCTCCATGAGGCCAACGGGATGGCAAAGTACCCGAGAAGGGCTCCACGGGTCCCGGGCAGCCTTCCCCCGGGCGTCCGGGGCTCCCACCTTTAGGCCGACGGCATGTCACACTGCCCAGGACGGGCTCCATGGGCCCCGGACAGACCTCCCCCGGGCGTCCGGGGCACCCATCTCCAGGAGGCCAACGGGATGGCAAAGTACCCGGGAAGGGCTCCACGGGTCCCGGGCAGCCTTCCCCCGGGCGTCCGGGGCTCCCACCTCCAGGCCGACGGCATGTCACAGTGCCCAGGACGGGACCCATGGGCCCCGGACAGCCCTCCCCCCGGGCGTTCGGGGCACATATCTCCAGGAGGCCAACGGCGTTGCAAAGTACCCGGAAAGGACTCCACGGGTACCGGGCAGTCCTCCCCCCGGGCGTCCGGGGCACCCATCTCCATGAGGCCAACGGCATTGGCAAAGTACCCGGGAGGGGCTCCACGGGTCCCGGGCAGGCCTCCCCCGGGCGTCCAGGGCACCCACCTCAAGGCCGACGGCATGTAAAAGTGCCCAGGACGGGCTCCATGGGTCCCGGGCAGCCCACCCCCGGGCATCCGGGGCACCCATCTCCAGGAGGCCAACGGCGTTGCAAAGTACCCGGGAAGGGCTCCACGGGTACCGGGCAGTCCTCCCCCAGGCGTCCGGGGGCTCCCTTCTCCAGGCCGACGGCATGGTTCAATGCCCAGGACGGGACGTCAAGTGGCCAGGACGGGCTCCATGCGTCCCGGGCATTCGTCCCGGGACGGGGACGGGGTGGGGAAGAGTCCAGGCGGCTTCACCTCCATGCCCAGCCATCTGGTCGCCCGGATTCCCTCGGCCATCTGGTCGCCCGGATCCCCTCGGGCATCTGGTCGCCCGCAACGCTTTCCTATGGGGGGGACCAGATGGCCGAACTTCCCTGGAAGTCTTAATGAGGTGCCATTCGCCTCCCGGATCCCAGCGAGGGCTCCATGAGGTCGGGTTCTTTCACGCCTTGGGTCCCCTCTGTCACCTCGCGTGCACAGATTGCAAGAAAGGGGGGTAATTTGCCTCCGGATTACTATGGGGCAGGGTATGCCCGGACACCCCTCCAGGGTTGGTGGTTCTCTGCCATGGGGACCAGATGGGATATGCCTGGGCAACACCTCCCTAGGCCACCCGGAGCTTCCTTCCTCCAGGCCAACTGCATGTCAAATTGCCCAGGACGCGCTCCATGGCTCTTGGGCAGTCGTCCCCCGGGCGTCCGGTGCTCCATCCAGGCCGACGGCATGGCAGAGTGCCCGGGACAGGCTCCATGCGTCCCGGGCCTTCGCCCCCCCGGGCGTCCGGGGCTCCATCCAGGCTGACGGCATGGCAGAGTGCCCAGGACGGGCTCCACGGGCCCCGGTCATCCGGGGCACCCTTCCCCGGGCCAGCGGCATGTCAGAGTGCCCAGGACCAGTTCCACGGGTCCCGGGCAGTCCTCCCCCGGGCGTCCGGGGCTCCCTTCCCTGGGCCAAAGCATTTCAGAGTGCCCAGGACGGGCTCCACGGGTTCCGGGCGTCCAGGTCTCCCTTCCCCGGGCCAACGGCTTGTCAGAGTGCCCAGGACGGGCTCCACGGGCCCCGGGCGTCCGGGGCACCCTTCCCCGGGCCAGCGGCTTGTCAGAGTGCCCAGGACGAGTTCCACGGGTCCCGGGCAGTCCTCCCACCCGGGTGTCCGGGGCTCCCTTCCCCGGGCCAAAGCATTTCAGAGTGCCCAGGACGGGCTCCACGGGTCCCGGACGTCCGGGGCTCCCTTCCCCGGGCCAACGGCATACAGGAGTGCCCAGGACGGGCTCCACGGGTCCCGGACGTCCGGGGCTCCCTTCCCCGGGCCAACGGCATACAGGAGTGCCCAGGACGGGCTCCACAGGTCCCGGTCGTCTGGGGCTCCCTTCCCCGGGCCAACGGCTTGTCAGAGTGCCAAGGACGGGCTCCACGGGTCCCGGTCGTCTGGGGTCCCTCCCCTGGGCCAACAGCAGGTCAGAGTGCCCAGGACGGGCTCCACGAGTCCCGGGCAGCCCACCCCCGGGCGTTCGGGGCACCCATCTCCAGGAGGCCAACGGCATTGCAAAGTACCCGGGAAGGGCTCCACGGGTACCGGGCAGTCCGCCCCCGGGCGTCCGGGGCTCCCTTCTCCAGGCCAACGGCATGGTTCAATGCCCAGGACGGGCTCCATGTGTCCCAGACAGACCTCCCCCGGGCGTCCGGGGCACCCATCTCCAGGCCAACGGCATGGCTCAATGCCCAGGACGGGCTCCATGGGTCCGGGGAGGCGTCCCATGCGCCTCCGGGCTTGGGAGCCCCAGCTGGGTCCAGGGGCCCGGGCGGGCCCCGGGTCGGGTGCTCCGGCCCTGGTCCCTGTCTCCCAGCCTACCGCACTGCCAAGGGCCTAGGAATGGGTTCCGTTGTTCCCGGGGAGCCTCCCCTTGCTTGGCTGGGTTCAGGAGCAGTGGCTAGGGCCCCTGAGGGCCCGGGGAGGGCGGCCTCCCCACCCCGGGCTCTGTCCTTGGTCCTGCTGCGTGGCAGGGTGCCCGGGACGGGGTCCGGAGGGACCGGGGAGGCGTCCCATGCACCTCCGGGCTTGGGAGCCCCGGCTCGGTCCAGGGGCCCGGGCGGGCCCCGGGTCGGGTGCTCCGGCCCTGGTCCCTGTCTCCCAGCCTACCGCACTGCCAAGGGCCCGGGAAGGGGTGCCGTTGTTCCCGGGGAGCCTCCCCTTGCTTGGCTGGGTTCAGGAGCAGTGGCTAGGGCCCCTGAGGGCCCGGGGAGGGCGGCCTCCCCACCCCGGGCTCTGTCCTTGGTCCTGCTGCATGGCAGGGTGCCCGGGACAGGGTCCGGAGGGACCGGGGAGGCGTCCCATGCACCTCCGGGCTTGGGAGCCCCGGCTGGGTCCAGGGGCCCGGCCGGGCCCCGGGTCGGGTGCTCCGGCCCAGGGCCCTGTCTCCCAGCCTGCCGCACTGCCAATGGCCCGGGAAGGGGTTCCGATGTGCCCGGGGAGCCTCCCCTTGCTTGGCTGGGTTCAGGAGCAGTGGCTAGGGCCCCTGAGGGCCCGGGGAGGGCGGCCTCCCCACCCCGGGCTCTGTCCTTGGTCCTGCTGCGTGGCAGGGTGCCCGGGACGGGGTCCGGAGGGACCGGGGAGGCGTCCCATGCACCTCCGGGCTTGGGAGCCCCGGCTGCGTCCAGGGGCCCGGCCGGGCCCCGGGTCGGGTGCTCCGGCCCTGGGCCCTGTCTCCCAGCCTGCCGCACTGCCAAGGGCCCGGGAAGGGGTTCCGATGTGCCCGGGGAGCCTCCCCTTGCTTGGCTGGGTTCAGGAGCAGTGGCTAGGGCCCCTGAGGGCCCGGGGAGGGTGGCCTCCCCACCCCGGGCTCTGTCCTTGGTCCTGCTGCGTGGCAGGGTGCCCGGGACGGGGTCTGGAGGGACCGGGGAGGCGTCCCATGCGCCTCCGGGCTTGGGAGCCCCGGCTGGGTCCAGGGGCCCGGGCGGGCCCCGGGTCGGGTGCTCCGGCCCTGGGCCCTGTCTCCCAGCCTGCCGCACGGCCAAGGGCCCGGGAAGGGGTTCCGATGTGCCCGGGGAGCCTCCCCTTGCTTGGCTGGGTTCAGGAGCAGTGGCTAGGGCCCCTGAGGGCCCGGGGAGGGCGGCCTCCCCACCCCGGGCTCTGTCCTTGGTCCTGCTGCGTGGCAGGGTGCCCGGGACGGGGTCCGGAGGGACCGGGGAGGCGTCCCATGCGCCTCCGGGCTTGGGAGCCCCGGCTGGGTCCAGGGGCCCGGGCGGGCCCCGGGTCGGGTGCTCAGGCCCTGGGCCCTGTCTCCCAGCCTGCCGCACTGCCAAGGGCCCGGAAAGGGGTTCCGATGTGCCCGGGGAGCCTCCCCTTGCTTGTCTGTGTTCAGGAGCTCCATCCGGGGCCCCTGAGGGCCCCGGGGAGGGTGGCCTCCCCACCCCGGGCTCCGTCCTGGGTCCTGCCGCGGGGCAGGGTGCCCGGGACGGGGTCCGGCGGGCCCGGGGAGTCTTCCCCTGTGCCTCCGGGCCTGGGAGCCCCGGCTGGGTCCAGGGGCCCGGTCGGGGCCCCGGGTCGGGCGCTCCGGCCCTGGGCCCGGTCCCCCGGGCTGCCGCTCCACCCAGGGCCCAGGACAGGGGTCCGTCGGTCCCTTGCAGGCCTCCCCTGCTTGTCAAGGTGTAAGCGGGCCCCGGGTCGGAGGGCCCGCCGGCCCCTGGCAGCCTCCATGGCTGTGGCCTGGCTGGGGCCCCGGGCCTCCGGCCCGCCATGCCCCGGGCGCCCGCTCCCTCCTTCGTGGGGGCACGGGGCGACCGGATGGCGTCCCTTTCGTGCCCGGCCATCTGGTCGCCCGGATCCCCTCGGCCATCTGGTCTCCCGGATCCCCTCGGCCATCTGGTCTCCAGGATCCCCTCGGCCATCTGGTCTCCCGGATCGCCTCGGCCATCTGGTCGCCCGCAATGCTTTCCAATGGGGGCGACCAGATGGCCGAACTTCCCTGGAAGTCCCGATGAGGTGCCATTTGCCTCCCGGATCCCAGCGAGGGCTCCAGGAGGTCGGGTACTTTTGCGCCTTGGGTCCCCTCTGTCACCTCTAGTGCACGGATTACAAGAAAGGGGGGTAATTTTCCTCCGGATTACTAGGGAGAGGGTCAGTCAGACCTCCGTGTGGTCTGGCGATTCTGAATCAGGGGAAGGCAGGACCCGGGCCCTCCCGCCGGGGCCCCCAGGGGCCTGGGTACGCACCTGCTGCTTAGCCCCCTTGCCGATGGGCCTTTTCCTCCGAGTTTGCTCAGGCAGGTCCCCGCGAGGTCTGGCCATG
>NC_136069.1:1540502968-1540512968 GCF_964261635.1 Lissotriton helveticus | reverse complement strand
GTGGGTCCGGGCGCTGGGGACGGGGCTCCACCGGGGCCCGGGGAGGCTCTCCCCAGCCTGGCTAGGGTTCGGAAGGTTGGGACCTGACCCGGGGCTTGAACTCCATCTGGCCAGGCCCCGAGGGTGCTGGAGCCCCCTGTCCCGCAGGCCACCAGTGGGTCCGGGCGCTGGGGACGGGGCTCCACCGGTTCCCGGGGAGGCTCTCCCCAGCCTGGCTAGGGTTCGGAAGGTGGGACCGGACCCGGGGCTTGAACTCCATCTGGCCAGGCCCCGAGGGTGCTGGTACCCCTCCGTCCAGCAATCCGGCCGGGGGTCCGGGGTGCCCGGGACGGAGGGTCCACCGGGGGCCCAGGGGAGGCTCTCCCCGGCCCGGCCTAGGGTTCGGAAAGCCGGGACTGGGGCCGGGGACCGGGCCCGGGGCTTGAGCCCCGTCCGGCAGGGCCCAGTGGTGCGGGAATCCCCCCTCCGTCCTGCAAGCCCGCCGGGGGTCGGAGGCGCCCGGGACGGAGGGTCCATCAGGGCCCGGGGAGGCCTGAAGCCCCGGAGCCCTGCAGCCCCAGAGACCTGCAGCTTTGCAGCCCCCGGAACCCTGCAGCCCCAGAGCCCTGCAGCTCCGGGGCAGGCAGATTGGCGTCATTTTGGTCCCGGCCATCTGGTCGCCCCTCTCGCCTCGGCCATCTGGTCGCCCTGGAAGTCATGATGAGGTGCCATTCGCCTCCCGGATCCCAGCCAGGGCTCCAGGAGGTCGGGTACTTTCGCGCCTTGGGTCCCCTCTGTCACCTCGTGTGCACAGATTGCAAGAAAGTCAGGTAATTTCCCTCCGGATTACTAGGGACAGGGTACGCCCGGACACCCCTCCAAGGTTGGTGGTTCTCTGCTAGGGGGACCAGATGGGCTATGCCTGGGTAACACCTCCCTAGGCCACCCGGGGCTTCCTTCCTCCAGGCCAACGGCTTGTCAAATTGCCCAGGACGGGCTCCATGGCTCTTGGGCAGTCGTCCCCCGGGCGTCCGGGGCTCCATCCCTGCCGACGGCATGGAAAAGTGCCCGGGACGGGCTCCATACGTCCCGGGCAGTCCTCCCCCGGGCGTCCGGGGCACCCATCTCCAGGAGGCCAACAGCATGGCAAAGTACCCGGGACGGGCTCCATGGGTCCCGGGCAGTCCTCCCCCAGGCATCCGGGGCTTCCATCTCCAGGCCAACGGCAGGTCAAAGTGCCCAGGACGGGCTCCACGGGTCCCTGGCAGTCCTCCCCCACCGGGCGTCCGGGGCTCCCTTCCCCAGGCCAACGGCATGCCAGAGTGCCCAGGACGGGCTCCACGAGTCCCGGGCGTCCGGGGCTCCCTTCCCCGGGACACCGGCTTGTCAGAGTGCCCATGACGGGCTCCACGGGTCCCGGGTATCTGGGACTCCCTTCCCTGGGCCAACGGCATGCCGGAGTTCCCAGGACAGGCTCCACGGGTCCCGGGCGTCCGGGGCTCCCTTCCCCGGTCCGACGGCTTGTCAGAGTGCCCAGGACGGGCTCCACGGCTCCCGGGCGTCCGGGGTTCCCTTCCCCGGGTCAGCGGCATGTCAGAGTGCCCAGGACGAGTTCCACGGGTCCCGGGCAGTCCTCCCCCGGGCGTCCGGGGCTCCCTTCCCCGGGCCGTCGGCAGGTCAGAGTGCCCAGGACGGGCTCCATGGGTCCCGGACAGTCCTCCCCCCGGGCGTCCGGGGCTCCCTTCCCCGGGCAGACGGCAGGTCAGAGTGCCCAGGACGGGCTCCACGGGTCCCGGGCAGTCCTCCCCCCGGGCGTCCGGCGCTCCCTTCTCCAGGCCGATGGCAGGTCAGAGTGACCAGGACGGGCTCCACGGGTCCCGGGCAGTCCTCTCCCGGGCGTACGTGGTTGTCCGACAGATTCGGGCAGATGTGCTTTTACGAACCGGATCGGAATCGGCCCAAATAATAATATTAATAATAATAATCCACATTTGTAAGGCGCACAATCACCCGTAAGGGTCTCTAGGCGCTAGGGGCCGTTGGGAAGATTAAGCAAGCTATTGCCCAGAGTCACATGGTGCTGGGCTAATCTGCCGCCGGTGCCGGGGATCGAACCGTGATCCCCAGATTCCGGAGTCAGCCGCCCTAGCCGCGGCGCCAGCTATTTCCCAGAGTCACGTGGTGCTGGGCTAATCTGCGGCCGGTGCCGGGGATCGAACCCTGATCTCTGGGATGCTCGAGGGTTACTACGCGCTCTACAAAAACCTTAAATAAAAAAATCTCCAGATTCCGGAGTCAGCCGCCCTAGCCGCGGCGCCAGCTATTTCCCAGAGTCACCTGGTGCTGGGCTAATCTGCGGCCGGTGCCGGGGATCGAACCGTGATCTCCAGATTCCGGAGTCAGCCTCCCTAGCCGCGGCACCAGCTATTTCCCAGAGTCACGTGGTGCTGGGCTAATCTGCGGCCGGTGCCGGGGATCGAACCCTGATCTCTGGGATGCTCGAGGGTTACTACGCGCTCTACAAAAACCTTAAATAAAAAAATCTCCAGATTCCGGAGTCAGCCGCCCTAGCCGCGGCGCCAGCTATTTCCCAGAGTCACCTGGTGCTGGGCTAATCTGCCGCCGGTGCCGGGGATCGAACCGTGATCCCCAGATGGGGATATCCCAAAAATCTGGCATGGATACGGCCCGCCAGGACTGGTTTGGGCACCCCTGATATAGAGGCAGTCAACGCGAAATCTGCTGGGTTCGATTCCGATCCGTGTCAGAAGGACCGTAGGGCTTGGGAGTCCGTACAACAGGGGTGCCCAAACCTGTCCTGGCGGGCCGTATCCATGCCAGATTTTTGGGATATCCCCATCTGGTGATCACGGTTCGATCCCCGGCGCCGGCGGCAGATCAGAGTGCCCAGGACGGGGTCCATGTGACCCGGGCAGTCCTATCCCCTGGGTGTACGTGGTTGTCCGACATGTCGGTCGTATTTGCTTTTACGTACCGGATCGGAATCGGCCCCCATAAAATCGTACGTAAAGTATATAGCAAATCAACCTGAAATCTGCTGGGTCAGAAAGGGCTCGATTCCGATCCGTGTCGGAAGGTTAGGAGTCCGTACGAATTTGTCGGGACGGCATGGCAGAGTGCCCGGGATGGGCTCCATGGCTCTTGGGCAGTCGTCCCCCGGGCGTCCGGGGCTCCATCCAGGCCGACGGCATGGCAGAGTGCCCGGGACGGGCTCCATGCGTCCCGGGCATTCGTCCCCCGGGCGTCCGGGGCTCCATCCAGGCCGGCGGCAAGGCAGTGTGCCCGGGTCGGGCTCCATGCGTCCCGGGCATTCGTCCCCCGGGCGCCTGAAACTGCTGGGTCAGAGAGGGCTCGATTCCGATCCGTGTCGTAAGGTTAGGAGTCCGTACGAATTTGTCGGGATGGCATGGCAGAGTGCCCGGGACGGGCTCCATGCGTCCCGGGCATTCGTCCCCCGGGCGTCCGGGGCTACATCCAGGCTGACGGTATGGCAGAGTGCCCGGGTCGGGCTCCATGGTTTTCACGGTGGTCCTCCCCTGGGTGTCAGGGGGCTCCTGGCCGACGGCATGGAAAAGTACCCAGGACGGGCTCCATGCGTCCCGGGCATTTGTCCCCCGGGCGTCCGGGGCTCCAGCCAGGCCGACGGCATGGCAGAGTGCCCGGGTCGGGCTCCATGGTTTCCAGGGTGGTCCTCCCCAGGGTGTCGGGGCGCTCCATGCCGAAGGCATGGAAAAGTGCCCAGGACGGGCTCCATGCGTCCCGGGCATTTGTCCCCCAGGCGTCCGGGGCTCCATCCAGGCTGACGGCATGGCAGAGTGCCCGGGTCGGGCTCCATGGCTTTCACGGTGGTCCTCCCCTGGGTGTCTGGGGGCTCCAGGCCGAAGGCATGGAAAAGTTCCCAGGATGGGCTCCATGCATCCCGGGCACGGGCACGGGGACGGGGACAGGGTCGGGAGAGTCCAGGCGGCTTCACTTCCGTGTCCAGCCATCTGATCGCCCAGATTCCCTCGGCCATCTGGTCGCCCGGATCCCCTCGGGCATCTGGTCGCCCGCAACGCTTTCCTATGGGGCGACCAGATGGCCGAACTTCCCTGGAAGTCCCGATGAGGTGCCATTCGCCGCCCGGATCCCAGCGAGGGCTCCAGGAGGTTGGGTACATTCGCGCCCTGGGTCCCCTCTGTCACCTCGCGTGCACAGATTACAAGAAAAGGGGGTAATTTTCCTCCGGATTACTAGGGAGAAGGGTACGCCCGGACACCCCTCCGAGGCTGGTGGTTCTCTGCCATGGGGACCAGATGGGCTATGCCTGGGCAACACCTCCCTAGGCCACCCGGGGCTTCCTTCCTCCAGGCCAACTGCATGTCAAATTGCCCAGGACGGGCTCCATGGCTCCTGGGCAGTCGTCCCCCGGGCGTCCGGGGCTCCATCCAGGCTGACGGCATTGAAAAGTGCCCAGGACGGGTTCCATGCGTCCCGGGCATTCGTCCCCTGGGCGTCCGGGGCTCCATCTAGGCTGACGGTATGGCAGAGTGCCCGGGTCGGGCTCCATGGTTTTCACGGTGGTCCTCCCCTGGGTGTCTGGGGGCTCCAGGCCGAAGGCATGGAAAAGTGCCCAGGACGGGCTCCATGCGTCCCGGGCATTCGTCCCCCGGGCGTCCGGGGCACCCATCTCCATGAGGCCAACGGCATTGGCAAAGTACCCAGGACGGGCTCCATGGGTCCCGGGCAGACCTCCCCCCGGGCGTCCGGGGCTCCCACCTCCAGGCCGACGGAATGTCAAAGTACCCAGGACGGGCTCCATGGGTCCCGGGCAGCTTCCCCCGGGGCGTCCGGGGCACCCACCTCCAGGCCGACGGCATGTCAAAGTACCCAGGACGGGCTCCACGGGTCCCGGGCATTCCTCCCCCAGGTCGTCCGGGCCCTAGAGCTCCGGTGGTCCAACCTGCGCCTGAGGCCCAGCCGGGGTCCAAGAGCCCTGCCTTGCGTGGGCAGGCAGTCAGGAACCCTACCGCGAAGGCTTGGGATGGATGGGGAGCTGGGAGTCCTTTCGATCCCGGCCCTCTGGTCGCCCGCGATGCTTTCCAATGGGGCGACCAGATGGCCGGGCTTCCCTGGAAGTCCCGATGAGGTGCCATTCGGCTCCTGGATCCCAGCTAGGGCTCCATGAGGTCGGGTTCTTTTACGCCTTGGGTCCCCTCTGTCACCTCGCGTGCACGGATTGCAAGAAAGGGGGGTAATTTCCCTCCGGATTACTAGGGGCAGGGTACGCCCGGACACCTCTCCAGGGCTGGTGGTTCTCTGCCCGGGGGACCAGATGAGATATGCCTGGGCAACACCTCCCCCGGGCGTCTGGGGGCTCCATTCTCCGGGCCAACGGCATGGCTCAATGCCCAGGACGGGCTCCACGTGTCCCGGACAGACCTCCCCTGGGCGTCCGGGGCACCCATCTCCATGAGGCCAACGGGATGGCAAAGTACCCGGGAAGGGCTCCACGGGTCCCGGGCAGCCTTCCCCCGGGCGTCCGGGGCTCCCACCTTTAGGCCGACGGCATGTCACACTGCCCAGGACGGGCTCCATGGGCCCCGGACAGACCTCCCCCGGGCGTCCGGGGCACCCATCTCCAGGAGGCCAACGGGATGGCAAAGTACCCGGGAAGGGCTCCACGGGTCCCGGGCAGCCTTCCCCCGGGCGTCCGGGGCTCCCACCTCCAGGCCGACGGCATGTCACAGTGCCCAGGACGGGACCCATGGGCCCCGGACAGCCCTCCCCCCGGGCGTTCGGGGCACATATCTCCAGGAGGCCAACGGCGTTGCAAAGTACCCGGAAAGGACTCCACGGGTACCGGGCAGTCCTCCCCCCGGGCGTCCGGGGCACCCATCTCCATGAGGCCAACGGCATTGGCAAAGTACCCGGGAGGGGCTCCACGGGTCCCGGGCAGGCCTCCCCCGGGCGTCCAGGGCACCCACCTCAAGGCCGACGGCATGTAAAAGTGCCCAGGACGGGCTCCATGGGTCCCGGGCAGCCCACCCCCGGGCATCCGGGGCACCCATCTCCAGGAGGCCAACGGCGTTGCAAAGTACCCGGGAAGGGCTCCACGGGTACCGGGCAGTCCTCCCCCGGGCGTCCGGGGGCTCCCTTCTCCAGGCCGACGGCATGGTTCAATGCCCAGGACGGGACGTCAAGTGGCCAGGACGGGCTCCATGCGTCCCGGGCATTCGTCCCGGGACGGGGACGGGGTGGGGAAGAGTCCAGGCGGCTTCACCTCCATGCCCAGCCATCTGGTCGCCCGGATTCCCTCGGCCATCTGGTCGCCCGGATCCCCTCGGGCATCTGGTCGCCCGCAACGCTTTCCTATGGGGGGGGGACCAGATGGCCGAACTTCCCTGGAAGTCTTAATGAGGTGCCATTCGCCTCCCGGATCCCAGCGAGGGCTCCATGAGGTCGGGTTCTTTCACGCCTTGGGTCCCCTCTGTCACCTCGCGTGCACAGATTGCAAGAAAGGGGGGTAATTTGCCTCCGGATTACTATGGGGCAGGGTATGCCCGGACACCCCTCCAGGGTTGGTGGTTCTCTGCCATGGGGACCAGATGGGATATGCCTGGGCAACACCTCCCTAGGCCACCCGGAGCTTCCTTCCTCCAGGCCAACTGCATGTCAAATTGCCCAGGACGGGCTCCATGGCTCTTGGGCAGTCGTCCCCCGGGCGTCCGGTGCTCCATCCAGGCCGACGGCATGGCAGAGGGCCCGGGACAGGCTCCATGCGTCCCGGGCCTTCGCCCCCCCGGGCGTCCGGGGCTCCATCCAGGCTGACGGCATGGCAGAGTGCCCAGGACGGGCTCCACGGGCCCCGGTCATCCGGGGCACCCTTCCCCGGGCCAGCGGCATGTCAGAGTGCCCAGGACCAGTTCCACGGGTCCCGGGCAGTCCTCCCCCGGGCGTCCGGGGCTCCCTTCCCCGGGCCAAAGCATTTCAGAGTGCCCAGGACGGGCTCCACGGGTTCCGGGCGTCCAGGTCTCCCTTCCCCGGGCCAACGGCTTGTCAGAGTGCCCAGGATGGGCTCCACGGGCCCCGGGCGTCCGGGGCACCCTTCCCCGGGCCAGCGGCATGTCAGAGTGCCCAGGACGAGTTCCACGGGTCCCGGGCAGTCCTCCCCCCCGGGTGTCCGGGGCTCCCTTCCCCGGGCCAAAGCATTTCAGAGTGCCCAGGACGGGCTCCACGGGTCCCGGACGTCCGGGGCTCCCTTCCCCGGGCCAACGGCATACAGGAGTGCCCAGGACGGGCTCCACGGGTCCCGGACGTCCGGGGCTCCCTTTCCCGGGCCAACGGCATACAGGAGTGCCCAGGACGGGCTCCACAGGTCCCGGTCGTCTGGGGCTCCCTTCCCCGGGCCAACGGCTTGTCAGAGTGCCAAGGACGGGCTCCACGGGTCCCGGTCGTCTGGGGTCCCTCCCCTGGGCCAACAGCAGGTCAGAGTGCCCAGGACGGGCTCCACGGGTCCCGGGCAGCCCACCCCCCGGGCGTTCGGGGCACCCATCTCCAGGAGGCCAACGGCGTTGCAAAGTACCCGGGAAGGGCTCCACGGGTACCGATCAGTCCGCCCCCGGGCGTCCGGGGCTCCCTTCTCCAGGCCAACGGCATGGTTCAATGCCCAGGACGGGCTCCATGTGTCCCAGACAGACCTCCCCCGGGCGTCCGGGGCACCCATCTCCAGGCCAACGGCATGGCTCAATGCCCAGGACGGGCTCCATGGGTCCGGGGAGGCGTCCCATGCGCCTCCGGGCTTGGGAGCCCCAGCTGGGTCCAGGGGCCCGGGCGGGCCCCGGGTCGGGTGCTCCGGCCCTGGTCCCTGTCTCCCAGCCTACCGCACTGCCAAGGGCCTAGGAATGGGTTCCGTTGTTCCCGGGGAGCCTCCCCTTGCTTGGCTGGGTTCAGGAGCAGTGGCTAGGGCCCCTGAGGGCCCGGGGAGGGCGGCCTCCCCACCCCGGGCTCTGTCCTTGGTCCTGCTGCGTGGCAGGGTGCCCGGGACGGGGTCCGGAGGGACCGGGGAGGCGTCCCATGCACCTCCGGGCTTGGGAGCCCCGGCTCGGTCCAGGGGCCCGGGCGGGCCCCGGGTCGGGTGCTCCGGCCCTGGTCCCTGTCTCCCAGCCTACCGCACTGCCAAGGGCCCGGGAAGGGGTGCCGTTGTTCCCGGGGAGCCTCCCCTTGCTTGGCTGGGTTCAGGAGCAGTGGCTAGGGCCCCTGAGGGCCCGGGGAGGGCGGCCTCCCCACCCCGGGCTCTGTCCTTGGTCCTGCTGCATGGCAGGGTGCCCGGGACGGGGTCCGGAGGGACCGGGGAGGCGTCCCATGCACCTCCGGGCTTGGGAGCCCCGGCTGGGTCCAGGGGCCCGGCCGGGCCCCGGGTCGGGTGCTCCGGCCCAGGGCCCTGTCTCCCAGCCTGCCGCACTGCCAATGGCCCGGGAAGGGGTTCCGATGTGCCCGGGGAGCCTCCCCTTGCTTGGCTGGGTTCAGGAGCAGTGGCTAGGGCCCCTGAGGGCACGGGGAGGGCGGCCTCCCCACCCCGGGCTCTGTCCTTGGTCCTGCTGCGTGGCAGGGTGCCCGGGACGGGGTCCGGAGGGACCGGGGAGGCGTCCCATGCACCTCCGGGCTTGGGAGCCCCGGCTGCGTCCAGGGGCCCGGCCGGGCCCCGGGTCGGGTGCTCCGGCCCTGGGCCCTGTCTCCCAGCCTGCCGCACTGCCAAGGGCCCGGGAAGGGGTTCCGATGTGCCCGGGGAGCCTCCCCTTGCTTGGCTGGGTTCAGGAGCAGTGGCTAGGGCCCCTGAGGGCCCGGGGAGGGCGGCCTCCCCACCCCGGGCTCTGTCCTTGGTCCTGCTGCGTGGCAGGGTGCCCGGGACGGGGTCTGGAGGGACCGGGGAGGCGTCCCATGCGCCTCCGGGCTTGGGAGCCCCGGCTGGGTCCAGGGGCCCGGGCGGGCCCCGGGTCGGGTGCTCCGGCCATGGGCCCTGTCTCCCAGCCTGCCGCACGGCCAAGGGCCCGGGAAGGGGTTCCGATGTGCCCGGGGAGCCTCCCCTTGCTTGGCTGGGTTCAGGAGCAGTGGCTAGGGCCCCTGAGGGCCCGGGGAGGGCGGCCTCCCCACCCCGGGCTCTGTCCTTGGTCCTGCTGCGTGGCAGGGTGCCCGGGACGGGGTCCGGAGGGACCGGGGAGGCGTCCCATGCGCCTCCGGGCTTGGGAGCCCCGGCTGGGTCCAGGGGCCCGGGCGGGCCCCGGGTCGGGTGCTCAGGCCCTGGGCCCTGTCTCCCAGCCTGCCGCACTGCCAAGGGCCCGGAAAGGGGTTCCGATGTGCCCGGGGAGCCTCCCCTTGCTTGTCTGTGTTCAGGAGCTCCATCCGGGGCCCCTGAGGGCCCCGGGGAGGGTGGCCTCCCCACCCCGGGCTCCGTCCTGGGTCCTGCCGCGGGGCAGGGTGCCCGGGACGGGGTCCGGCGGGCCCGGGGAGGCTTCCCCTGTGCCTCCGGGCCTGGGAGCCCCGGCTGGGTCCAGGGGCCCGGTCGGGGCCCCGGGTTGGGCGCTCCGGCCCTGGGCCCGGTCCCCCGGGCTGCCGCTCCACCCAGGGCCCAGGACAGGGGTCCGTCGGTCCCTTGCAGGCCTCCCCTGCTTGTCAAGGTGTAAGCGGGCCCCGGGTCGGAGGGCCCGCCGGCCCCTGGCAGCCTCCATGGCTGTGGCCCGGCTGGGGCCCCGGGCCTCCGGCCCGCCATGCCCCGGGCGCCCGCTCCCTCCTTCGTGGGGGCACGGGGCGACCGGATGGCGTCCCTTTCGTGCCCGGCCATCTGGTCGCCCGGATCCCCTCGGCCATCTGGTCTCCCGGATCCCCTCGGCCATCTGGTCTCCAGGATCCCCTCGGCCATCTGGTCTCCCGGATCGCCTCGGCCATCTGGTCGCCCGCAATGCTTTCCAATGGGGGCGACCAGATGGCCGAACTTCCCTGGAAGTCCCGATGAGGTGCCATT
>NC_136069.1:1540482968-1540492968 GCF_964261635.1 Lissotriton helveticus | reverse complement strand
CCCCTGTCCCGCAGGCCACCAGTGGGTCCGGGCGCTGGGGACGGGGCTCCACCGGTTCCCGGGGAGGCTCTCCCCAGCCTGGCTAGGGTTCGGAAGGTGGGACCGGACCCGGGGCTTGAACTCCATCTGGCCAGGCCCCGAGGGTGCTGGTACCCCTCCGTCCAGCAATCCGGCCGGGGGTCCGGGGCGCCCGGGACGGAGGGTCCACCGGGGGCCCAGGGGAGGCTCTCCCCGGCCCGGCCTAGGGTTCGGAAAGCCGGGACTGGGGCCGGGGACCGGGCCCGGGGCTTGAGCCCCGTCCGGCAGGGCCCAGTGGTGCGGGAATCCCCCCTCCGTCCTGCAAGCCGGCCGGGGGTCGGAGGCGCCCGGGACGGAGGGTCCATCAGGGCCCGGGGAGGCCTGAAGCCCCGGAGCCCTGCAGCCCCAGAGACCTGCAGCTTTGCAGCCCCCGGAACCCTGCAGCCCCAGAGCCCTGCAGCTCCGGGGCAGGCAGATTGGCGTCATTTTGGTCCCGGCCATCTGGTCGCCCCTCTCGCCTCGGCCATCTGGTCGCCCTGGAAGTCATGATGAGGTGCCATTCGCCTCCCGGATCCCAGCCAGGGCTCCAGGAGGTCGGGTACTTTCGCGCCTTGGGTCCCCTCTGTCACCTCGTGTGCACAGATTGCAAGAAAGTCAGGTAATTTCCCTCCGGATTACTAGGGACAGGGTACGCCCGGACACCCCTCCAAGGTTGGTGGTTCTCTGCTAGGGGGACCAGATGGTCTATGCCTGGGTAACACCTCCCTAGGCCACCCGGGGCTTCCTTCCTCCAGGCCAACGGCTTGTCAAATTGCCCAGGACGGGCTCCATGGCTCTTGGGCAGTCGTCCCCCGGGCGTCCGGGGCTCCATCCCTGCCGACGGCATGGAAAAGTGCCCGGGACGGGCTCCATACGTCCCGGGCAGTCCTCCCCCGGGCGTCCGGGGCACCCATCTCCAGGAGGCCAACAGCATGGCAAAGTACCCGGGACGGGCTCCATGGGTCCCGGGCAGTCCTCCCCCAGGCATCCGGGGCTTCCATCTCCAGGCCAACGGCAGGTCAAAGTGCCCAGGACGGGCTCCACGGGTCCCTGGCAGTCCTCCCCCACCGGGCGTCCGGGGCTCCCTTCCCCAGGCCAACGGCATGCCAGAGTGCCCAGGACGGGCTCCACGAGTCCCGGGCGTCCGGGGCTCCCTTCCCCGGGACACCGGCTTGTCAGAGTGCCCATGACGGGCTCCACGGGTCCCGGGTATCTGGGACTCCCTTCCCTGGGCCAACGGCATGCCGGAGTTCCCAGGACAGGCTCCACGGGTCCCGGGCGTCCGGGGCTCCCTTCCCCGGTCCGACGGCTTGTCAGAGTGCCCAGGACGGGCTCCACGGCTCCCGGGCGTCCGGGGTTCCCTTCCCCGGGTCAGCGGCATGTCAGAGTGCCCAGGACGAGTTCCACGGGTCCCGGGCAGTCCTCCCCCGGGCGTCCGGGGCTCCCTTCCCCGGGCCGTCGGCAGGTCAGAGTGCCCAGGACGGGCTCCATGGGTCCCGGACAGTCCTCCCCCCGGGCGTCCGGGGCTCCCTTCCCCGGGCAGACGGCAGGTCAGAGTGCCCAGGACGGGCTCCACGGGTCCCGGGCAGTCCTCCCCCCGGGCGTCCGGCGCTCCCTTCTCCAGGCCGATGGCAGGTCAGAGTGACCAGGACGGGCTCCACGGGTCCCGGGCAGTCCTCTCCCGGGCGTACGTGGTTGTCCGACAGATTCGGGCAGATGTGCTTTTACGAACCGGATCGGAATCGGCCCAAATAATAATAATAATAATAATAATCCACATTTGTAAGGCGCACAATCACCCGTAAGGGTCTCTAGGCGCTAGGGGCCGTTGGGAAGATTAAGCAAGCTATTGCCCAGAGTCACATGGTGCTGGGCTAATCTGCCGCCGGTGCCGGGGATCGAACCGTGATCCCCAGATTCCGGAGTCAGCCGCCCTAGCCGCGGCGCCAGCTATTTCCCAGAGTCACGTGGTGCTGGGCTAATCTGCGGCCGGTGCCGGGGATCGAACCCTGATCTCTGGGATGCTCGAGGGTTACTACGCGCTCTACAAAAACCTTAAATAAAAAAATCTCCAGATTCCGGAGTCAGCCGCCCTAGCCGCGGCGCCAGCTATTTCCCAGAGTCACCTGGTGCTGGGCTAATCTGCGGCCGGTGCCGGGGATCGAACCGTGATCTCCAGATTCCGGAGTCAGCCTCCCTAGCCGCGGCGCCAGCTATTTCCCAGAGTCACGTGGTGCTGGGCTAATCTGCGGCCGGTGCCGGGGATCGAACCCTGATCTCTGGGATGCTCGAGGGTTACTACGCGCTCTACAAAAACCTTAAATAAAAAAATCTCCAGATTCCGGAGTCAGCCGCCCTAGCCGCGGCGCCAGCTATTTCCCAGAGTCACCTGGTGCTGGGCTAATCTGCCGCCGGTGCCGGGGATCGAACCATGATCCCCAGATGGGGATATCCCAAAAATCTGGCATGGATACGGCCCGCCAGGACTGGTTTGGGCACCCCTGATATAGAGGCAGTCAACGCGAAATCTGCTGGGTTCGATTCCGATCCGTGTCAGAAGGACCGTAGGGCTTGGGAGTCCGTACAACAGGGGTGCCCAAACCTGTCCTGGCGGGCCGTATCCATGCCAGATTTTTGGGATATCCCCATCTGGTGATCACGGTTCGATCCCCGGCGCCGGCGGCAGATCAGAGTGCCCAGGACGGGGTCCATGTGACCCGGGCAGTCCTATCCCCTGGGTGTACGTGGTTGTCCGACATGTCGGTCGTATTTGCTTTTACGTACCGGATCGGAATCGGCCCCCATAAAATCGTACGTAAAGTATATAGCAAATCAACCTGAAATCTGCTGGGTCAGAAAGGGCTCGATTCCGATCCGTGTCGGAAGGTTAGGAGTCCGTACGAATTTGTCGGGACGGCATGGCAGAGTGCCCGGGATGGGCTCCATGGCTCTTGGGCAGTCGTCCCCCGGGCGTCCGGGGCTCCATCCAGGCCGACGGCATGGCAGAGTGCCCGGGACGGGCTCCATGCGTCCCGGGCATTCATCCCCCGGACGTCCGGGGCTCCATCCAGGCCGGCGGCAAGGCAGTGTGCCCGGGTCGGGCTGCATGCGTCCCGGGCATTCGTCCCCCGGGCGCCTGAAACTGCTGGGTCAGAGAGGGCTCGATTCCGATCCGTGTCGTAAGGTTAGGAGTCCGTACGAATTTGACGGGACGGCATGGCAGAGTGCCCGGGACGGGCTCCATGCGTCCCGGGCATTCGTCCCCCGGGCGTCCGGGGCTACATCCAGGCTGACGGTATGGCAGAGTGCCCGGGTCGGGCTCCATGGTTTTCACGGTGGTCCTCCCCTGGGTGTCAGGGGGCTCCTGGCCGACGGCATGGAAAAGTACCCAGGACGGGCTCCATGCGTCCCGGGCATTTGTCCCCCGGGCGTCCGGGGCTCCATCCAGGCCGACGGCATGGCAGAGTGCCCGGGTCGGGCTCCATGGTTTCCAGGGTGGTCCTCCCCAGGGTGTCGGGGCGCTCCATGCCGAAGGCATGGAAAAGTGCCCAGGACGGGCTCCATGCGTCCCGGGCATTTGTCCCCCGGGCGTCCGGGGCTCCATCCAGGCCGACGGCATGGCAGAGTGCCCGGGTCGGGCTCCATGGCTTTCACGGTGGTCCTCCCCTGGGTGTCTGGGGGCTCCAGGCCGAAGGCATGGAAAAGTTCCCAGGATGGGCTCCATGCATCCCGGGCACGGGCACGGGGACGGGGACAGGGTTGGGAGAGTCCAGGCGGCTTCACTTCCGTGTCCAGCCATCTGATCGCCCAGATTCCCTCGGCCATCTGGTCGCCCGGATCCCCTCGGGCATCTGGTCGCCCGCAACGCTTTCCTATGGGGCGACCAGATGGCCGAACTTCCCTGGAAGTCCCGATGAGGTGCCATTCGCCGCCCGGATCCCAGCGAGGGCTCCAGGAGGTTGGGTACATTCGCGCCTTGGGTCCCCTCTGTCACCTCGCGTGCACAGATTACAAGAAAAGGGGGTAATTTTCCTCCGGATTACTAGGGAGAAGGGTACGCCCGGACACCCCTCCGAGGCTGGTGGTTCTCTGCCATGGGGACCAGATGGGCTATGCCTGGGCAACACCTCCCTAGGCCACCCGGGGCTTCCTTCCTCCAGGCCAACTGCATGTCAAATTGCCCAGGACGGGCTCCATGGCTCCTGGGCAGTCGTCCCCCGGGCGTCCGGGGCTCCATCCAGGCTGACGGCATTGAAAAGTGCCCAGGACGGGCTCCATGCGTCCCGGGCATTCGTCCCCTGGGCGTCCGGGGCTCCATCTAGGCTGACGGTATGGCAGAGTGCCCGGGTCGGGCTCCATGGTTTTCACGGTGGTCCTCCCCTGGGTGTCTGGGGGCTCCAGGCCGAAGGCATGGAAAAGTGCCCAGGACGGGCTCCATGCGTCCCGGGCATTCGTCTCCGGGCGTCCGGGGCACCCATCTCCATGAGGCCAACGGCATTGGCAAAGTACCCAGGACGGGCTCCATGGGTCCCGGGCAGACCTCCCCCCGGGCGTCCGGGGCTCCCACCTCCAGGCCGACAGAATGTCAAAGTACCCAGGACGGGCTCCATGGGTCCCGGGCAGCTTCCCCCGGGGCGTCCGGGGCACCCACCTCCAGGCCGACGGCATGTCAAAGTACCCAGGACGGGCTCCACGGGTCCCGGGCATTCCTCCCCCAGGTCGTCCGGGCCCTAGAGCTCCGGTGGTCCAACCTGCGCCTGAGGCCCAGCCGGGGTCCAAGAGCCCTGCCTTGCGTGGGCAGGCAGTCAGGAACCCTACCGCGAAGGCTTGGGATGGATGGGGAGCTGGGAGTCCTTTCGATCCCGGCCCTCTGGTCGCCCGCGATGCTTTCCAATGGGGCGACCAGATGGCCGGGCTTCCCTGGAAGTCCCGATGAGGTGCCATTCGGCTCCTGGATCCCAGCTAGGGCTCCATGAGGTCGGGTTCTTTTACGCCTTGGGTCCCCTCTGTCACCTCGCGTGCACGGATTGCAAGAAAGGGGGGTAATTTCCCTCCGGATTACTAGGGGCAGGGTACGCCCGGACACCTCTCCAGGGCTGGTGGTTCTCTGCCCGGGGGACCAGATGAGATATGCCTGGGCAACACCTCCCCCGGGCGTCTGGGGGCTCCATTCTCCGGGCCAACGGCATGGCTCAATGCCCAGGACGGGCTCCACGTGTCCCGGACAGACCTCCCCTGGGCGTCCGGGGCACCCATCTCCATGAGGCCAACGGGATGGCAAAGTACCCGGGAAGGGCTCCACGGGTCCCGGGCAGCCTTCCCCCGGGCGTCCGGGGCTCCCACCTTTAGGCCGACGGCATGTCACACTGCCCAGGACGGGCTCCATGGGCCCCGGACAGACCTCCCCCGGGCGTCCGGGGCACCCATCTCCAGGAGGCCAACGGGATGGCAAAGTACCCGGGAAGGGCTCCACGGGTCCCGGGCAGCCTTCCCCCGGGCGTCCGGGGCT
The DNA here is from genome assembly GCF_964261635.1 of Lissotriton helveticus. Lineage (NCBI taxonomy): Eukaryota > Metazoa > Chordata > Amphibia > Caudata > Salamandridae > Lissotriton > Lissotriton helveticus. The sequence goes on along the minus strand of NC_136069.1, from coordinate 1,540,487,402 downwards.
CCCACCTCCAGGCCGACGGCATGTCACAGTGCCCAGGACGGGACCCATGGGCCCCGGACAGCCCTCCCCCCGGGCGTTCGGGGCACATATCTCCAGGAGGCCAACGGCGTTGCAAAGTACCCGGAAAGGACTCCACGGGTACCGGGCAGTCCTCCCCCCGGGCGTCCGGGGCACCCATCTCCATGAGGCCAACGGCATTGGCAAAGTACCCGGGAGGGGCTCCACGGGTCCCGGGCAGGCCTCCCCCGGGCGTCCAGGGCACCCACCTCAAGGCCGACGGCATGTAAAAGTGCCCAGGACGGGCTCCATGGGTCCCGGGCAGCCCACCCCCGGGCATCCGGGGCACCCATCTCCAGGAGGCCAACGGCGTTGCAAAGTACCCGGGAAGGGCTCCACGGGTACCGGGCAGTCCTCCCCCGGGCGTCCGGGGGCTCCCTTCTCCAGGCCGACGGCATGGTTCAATGCCCAGGACGGGACGTCAAGTGGCCAGGACGGGCTCCATGCGTCCCGGGCATTCGTCCCGGGACGGGGACGGGGTGGGGAAGAGTCCAGGCGGCTTCACCTCCATGCCCAGCCATCTGGTCGCCCGGATTCCCTCGGTCATCTGGTCGCCCGGATCCCCTCGGGCATCTGGTCGCCCGCAACGCTTTCCTATGGGGGGGGACCAGATGGCCGAACTTCCCTGGAAGTCTTAATGAGGTGCCATTCGCCTCCCGGATCCCAGCGAGGGCTCCATGAGGTCGGGTTCTTTCACGCCTTGGGTCCCCTCTGTCACCTCGCGTGCACAGATTGCAAGAAAGGGGGGTAATTTGCCTCCGGATTACTATGGGGCAGGGTATGCCCGGACACCCCTCCAGGGTTGGTGGTTCTCTGCCATGGGGACCAGATGGGATATGCCTGGGCAACACCTCCCTAGGCCACCCGGAGCTTCCTTCCTCCAGGCCAACTGCATGTCAAATTGCCCAGGACGGGCTCCATGGCTCTTGGGCAGTCGTCCCCCGGGCGTCCGGTGCTCCATCCAGGCCGACGGCATGGCAGAGTGCCCGGGACAGGCTCCATGCGTCCCGGGCCTTCGCCCCCCCGGGCGTCCGGGGCTCCATCCAGGCTGACGGCATGGCAGAGTGCCCAGGACGGGCTCCACGGGCCCCGGTCATCCGGGGCACCCTTCCCCGGGCCAGCGGCATGTCAGAGTGCCCAGGACCAGTTCCACGGGTCCCGGGCAGTCCTCCCCCGGGCGTCCGGGGCTCCCTTCCCCGGGCCAAAGCATTTCAGAGTGCCCAGGACGGGCTCCACGGGTTCCGGGCGTCCAGGTCTCCCTTCCCCGGGCCAACGGCTTGTCAGAGTGCCCAGGACGGGCTCCACGGGCCCCGGGCGTCCGGGGCACCCTTCCCCGGGCCAGCGGCATGTCAGAGTGCCCAGGACGAGTTCCACGGGTCCCGGGCAGTCCTCCCCCCCGGGTGTCCGGGGCTCCCTTCCCCGGGCCAAAGCATTTCAGAGTGCCCAGGACGGGCTCCACGGGTCCCGGACGTCCGGGGCTCCCTTCCCCGGGCCAACGTCATACAGGAGTGCCCAGGACGGGCTCCACGGGTCCTGGACGTCCGGGGCTCCCTTCCCCGGGCCAACGGCATACAGGAGTGCCCAGGACGGGCTCCACAGGTCCCGGTCGTCTGGGGCTCCCTTCCCCGGGCCAACGGCTTGTCAGAGTGCCAAGGACGGGCTCCACGGGTCCCGGTCGTCTGGGGTCCCTCCCCTGGGCCAACAGCAGGTCAGAGTGCCCAGGACGGGCTCCACGGGTCCCGGGCAGCCCACCCCCCGGGCGTTCGGGGCACCCATCTCCAGGAGGCCAACGGCGTTGCAAAGTACCCGGGAAGGGCTCCACGGGTACCGGGCAGTCCGCCCCCGGGCGTCTGGGGCTCCCTTCTCCAGGCCAACGGCATGGTTCAATGCCCAGGACGGGCTCCATGTGTCCCAGACAGACCTCCCCCGGGCGTCCGGGGCACCCATCTCCAGGCCAACGGCATGGCTCAATGCCCAGGACGGGCTCCATGGGTCCGGGGAGGCGTCCCATGCGCCTCCGGGCTTGGGAGCCCCAGCTGGGTCCAGGGGCCCGGGCGGGCCCCGGGTCGGGTGCTCCGGCCCTGGTCCCTGTCTCCCAGCCTACCGCACTGCCAAGGGCCTAGGAATGGGTTCCGTTGTTCCCGGGGAGCCTCCCCTTGCTTGGCTGGGTTCAGGAGCAGTGGCTAGGGCCCCTGAGGGCCCGGGGAGGGCGGCCTCCCCACCCCGGGCTCTGTCCTTGGTCCTGCTGCGTGGCAGGGTGCCCGGGACGGGGTCCGGAGGGACCGGGGAGGCGTCCCATGCACCTCCGGGCTTGGGAGCCCCGGCTCGGTCCAGGGGCCCGGGCGGGCCCCGGGTCGGGTGCTCCGGCCCTGGTCCCTGTCTCCCAGCCTACCGCACTGCCAAGGGCCCGGGAAGGGGTGCCGTTGTTCCCGGGGAGCCTCCCCTTGCTTGGCTGGGTTCAGGAGCAGTGGCTAGGGCCCCTGAGGGCCCGGGGAGGGCGGCCTCCCCACCCCGGGCTCTGTCCTTGGTCCTGCTGCATGGCAGGGTGCCCGGGACGGGGTGCGGAGGGACCGGGGAGGCGTCCCATGCACCTCCGGGCTTGGGAGCCCCGGCTGGGTCCAGGGGCCCGGCCGGGCCCCGGGTCGGGTGCTCCGGCCCAGGGCCCTGTCTCCCAGCCTGCCGCACTGCCAATGGCCCGGGAAGGGGTTCCGATGTGCCCGGGGAGCCTCCCCTTGCTTGGCTGGGTTCAGGAGCAGTGGCTAGGGCCCCTGAGGGCCCGGGGAGGGCGGCCTCCCCACCCCGGGCTCTGTCCTTGGTCCTGCTGCGTGGCAGGGTGCCCGGGACGGGGTCCGGAGGGACCGGGGAGGCGTCCCATGCACCTCCGGGCTTGGGAGCCCCGGCTGCGTCCAGGGGCCCGGCCGGGCCCCGGGTCGGGTGCTCCGGCCCTGGGCCCTGTCTCCCAGCCTGCCGCACTGCCAAGGGCCCGGGAAGGGGTTCCGATGTGCCCGGGGAGCCTCCCCTTGCTTGGCTGGGTTCAGGAGCAGTGGCTAGGGCCCCTGAGGGCCCGGGGAGGGAGGCCTCCCCACCCCGGGCTCTGTCCTTGGTCCTGCTGCGTGGCAGGGTGCCCGGGACGGGGTCTGGAGGGACCGGGGAGGCGTCCCATGCGCCTCCGGGCTTGGGAGCCCCGGCTGGGTCCAGGGGCCCGGGCGGGCCCCGGGTCGGGTGCTCCGGCCCTGGGCCCTGTCTCCCAGCCTGCCGCACGGCCAAGGGCCCGGGAAGGGGTTCCGATGTGCCCGGGGAGCCTCCCCTTGCTTGGCTGGGTTCAGGAGCAGTGGCTAGGGCCCCTGAGGGCCCGGGGAGGGCGGCCTCCCCACCCCGGGCTCTGTCCTTGGTCCTGCTGCGTGGCAGGGTTCCCGGGACGGGGTCCGGAGGGACCGGGGAGGCGTCCCATGCGCCTCCGGGCTTGGGAGCCCCGGCTGGGTCCAGGGGCCCGGGCGGGCCCCGGGTCGGGTGCTCAGGCCCTGGGCCCTGTCTCCCAGCCTGCCGCACTGCCAAGGGCCCGGAAAGGGGTTCCGATGTGCCCGGGGAGCCTCCCCTTGCTTGTCTGTGTTCAGGAGCTCCATCCGGGGCCCCTGAGGGCCCCGGGGAGGGTGGCCTCCCCACCCCGGGCTCCGTCCTGGGTCCTGCCGCGGGGCAGGGTGCCCGGGACGGGGTCCGGCGGGCCCGGGGAGGCTTCCCCTGTGCCTCCGGGCCTGGGAGCCCCGGCTGGGTCCAGGGGCCCGGTCGGGGCCCCGGGTCGGGCGCTCCTGCCCTGGGCCCGGTCCCCCGGGCTGCCGCTCCACCCAGGGCCCAGGACAGGGGTCCGTCGGTCCCTTGCAGGCCTCCCCTGCTTGTCAAGGTGTAAGCGGGCCCCGGGTCGGAGGGCCCGCCGGCCCCTGGCAGCCTCCATGGCTGTGGCCCGGCTGGGGCCCCGGGCCTCCGGCCCGCCATGCCCCGGGCGCCCGCTCCCTCCTTCGTGGGGGCACGGGGCGACCGGATGGCGTCCCTTTCGTGCCCGGCCATCTGGTCGCCCGGATCCCCTCGGCCATCTGGTCTCCCGGATCCCCTCGGCCATCTGGTCTCCAGGATCCCCTCGGCCATCTGGTCTCCCGGATCGCCTCGGCCATCTGGTCGCCCGCAATGCTTTCCAATGGGGGCGACCAGATGGCCGAACTTCCCTGGAAGTCCCGATGAGGTGCCATTTGCCTCCCGGATCCCAGCGAGGGCTCCAGGAGGTCGGGTACTTTTGCGCCTTGGGTCCCCTCTGTCACCTCTAGTGCACGGATTACAAGAAAGGGGGGTAATTTTCCTCCGGATTACTAGGGAGAGGGTCAGTCA
>NC_136069.1:1540462968-1540472968 GCF_964261635.1 Lissotriton helveticus | reverse complement strand
ACCCGGGGCTTGAACTCCATCTGGCCAGGCCCCGAGGGTGCTGGTACCCCTCCGTCCAGCAATCCGGCCGGGGTCCGGGGCGCCCGGGACGGAGGGTCCACCGGGGGCCCAGGGGAGGCTCTCCCCGGCCCGGCCTAGGGTTCGGAAAGCCGGGACTGGGGCCGGGGACCGGGCCTGGGGCTTGAGCCCCGTCCGGCAGGGCCCAGTGGTGCGGGAATCCCCCCTCCGTCCTGCAAGCCGGCCGGGGGTCGGAGGCGCCCGGGATGGAGGGTCCATCAGGGCCCGGGGAGGCCTGAAGCCCCGGAGCCCTGCAGCCCCAGAGACCTGCAGCTTTGCAGCCCCCGGAACCCTGCAGCCCCAGAGCCCTGCAGCTCCGGGGCAGGCAGATTGGCGTCATTTTGGTCCCGGCCATCTGGTCGCCCCTCTCGCCTCGGCCATCTGGTCGCCCTGGAAGTCATGATGAGGTGCCATTCGCCTCCCGGATCCCAGCCAGGGCTCCAGGAGGTCGGGTACTTTCGCGCCTTGGGTCCCCTCTGTCACCTCGTGTGCACAGATTGCAAGAAAGTCAGGTAATTTCCCTCCGGATTACTAGGGACAGGGTACGCCCGGACACCCCTCCAAGGTTGGTGGTTCTCTGCTAGGGGGACCAGATGGGCTATGCCTGGGTAACACCTCCCTAGGCCACCCGGGGCTTCCTTCCTCCAGGCCAACGGCTTGTCAAATTGCCCAGGACGGGCTCCATGGCTCTTGGGCAGTCGTCCCCCGGGCGTCCGGGGCTCCATCCCTGCCGACGGCATGGAAAAGTGCCCGGGACGGGCTCCATACGTCCCGGGCAGTCCTCCCCCGGGCGTCCGGGGCACCCATCTCCAGGAGGCCAACAGCATGGCAAAGTACCCGGGACGGGCTCCATGGGTCCCGGGCAGTCCTCCCCCAGGCATCCGGGGCTTCCATCTCCAGGCCAACGGCAGGTCAAAGTGCCCAGGACGGGCTCCACGGGTCCCTGGCAGTCCTCCCCCACCGGGCGTCCGGGGCTCCCTTCCCCAGGCCAACGGCATGCCAGAGTGCCCAGGACGGGCTCCACGAGTCCCGGGCGTCCGGGGCTCCCTTCCCCGGGACACCGGCTTGTCAGAGTGCCCATGACGGGCTCCACGGGTCCCGGGTATCTGGGACTCCCTTCCCTGGGCCAACGGCATGCCGGAGTTCCCATTACAGGCTCCACGGGTCCCGGGCGTCCGGGGCTCCCTTCCCCGGTCCGACGGCTTGTCAGAGTGCCCAGGACGGGCTCCACGGCTCCCGGGCGTCCGGGGTTCCCTTCCCCGGGTCAGCGGCATGTCAGAGTGCCCAGGACGAGTTCCACGGGTCCCGGGCAGTCCTCCCCCGGGCGTCCGGGGCTCCCTTCCCCGGGCCGTCGGCAGGTCAGAGTGCCCAGGACGGGCTCCATGGGTCCCGGACAGTCCTCCCCCCGGGCGTCCGGGGCTCCCTTCCCCGGGCAGACGGCAGGTCAGAGTGCCCAGGACGGGCTCCACGGGTCCCGGGCAGTCCTCCCCCCGGGCGTCCGGCGCTCCCTTCTCCAGGCCGATGGCAGGTCAGAGTGACCAGGACGGGCTCCACGGGTCCCGGGCAGTCCTCTCCCGGGCGTACGTGGTTGTCCGACAGATTCGGGCAGATGTGCTTTTACGAACCGGATCGGAATCGGCCCAAATAATAATAATAATAATAATAATCCACATTTGTAAGGCGCACAATCACCCGTAAGGGTCTCTAGGCGCTAGGGGCCGTTGGGAAGATTAAGCAAGCTATTGCCCAGAGTCACATGGTGCTGGGCTAATCTGCCGCCGGTGCCGGGGATCGAACCGTGATCCCCAGATTCCGGAGTCAGCCGCCCTAGCCGCGGCGCCAGCTATTTCCCAGAGTCACGTGGTGCTGGGCTAATCTGCGGCCGGTGCCGGGGATCGAACCCTGATCTCTGGGATGCTCGAGGGTTACTACGCGCTCTACAAAAACCTTAAATAAAAAAATCTCCAGATTCCGGAGTCAGCCGCCCTAGCCGCGGCGACAGCTATTTCCCAGAGTCACCTGGTGCTGGGCTAATCTGCGGCCGGTGCCGGGGATCGAACCGTGATCTCCAGATTCCGGAGTCAGCCTCCCTAGCCGCGGCGCCAGCTATTTCCCAGAGTCACGTGGTGCTGGGCTAATCTGCGGCCGGTGCCGGGGATCGAACCCTGATCTCTGGGATGCTCGAGGGTTACTACGCGCTCTACAAAAACCTTAAATAAAAAAATCTCCAGATTCCGGAGTCAGCCGCCCTAGCCGCGGCGCCAGCTATTTCCCAGAGTCACCTGGTGCTGGGCTAATCTGCCGCCGGTGCCGGGGATCGAACCGTGATCCCCAGATGGGGATATCCCAAAAATCTGGCATGGATACGGCCCGCCAGGACTGGTTTGGGCACCCCTGATATAGAGGCAGTCAACGCGAAATCTGCTGGGTTCAATTCCGATCCGTGTCAGAAGGACCGTAGGGCTTGGGAGTCCGTACAACAGGGGTGCCCAAACCTGTCCTGGCGGGCCGTATCCATGCCAGATTTTTGGGATATCCCCATCTGGTGATCACGGTTCGATCCCCGGCGCCGGCGGCAGATCAGAGTGCCCAGGACGGGGTCCATGTGACCCGGGCAGTCCTATCCCCTGGGTGTACGTGGTTGTCCGACATGTCGGTCGTATTTGCTTTTACGTACCGGATCGGAATCGGCCCCCATAAAATCGTACGTAAAGTATATAGCAAATCAACCTGAAATCTGCTGGGTCAGAAAGGGCTCGATTCCGATCCGTGTCGGAAGGTTAGGAGTCCGTACGAATTTGTCGGGACGGCATGGCAGAGTGCCCGGGATGGGCTCCATGGCTCTTGGGCAGTCGTCCCCCGGGCGTCCGGGGCTCCATCCAGGCCGACGGCATGGCAGAGTGCCCGGGACGGGCTCCATGCGTCCCGGGCATTCGTCCCCCGGGCGTCCGGGGCTCCATCCAGGCCGGCGGCAAGGCAGTGTGCCCGGGTCGGGCTCCATGCGTCCCGGGCATTCGTCCCCCGGGCGCCTGAAACTGCTGGGTCAGAGAGGGCTCGATTCCGATCCGTGTCGTAAGGTTAGGAGTCCGTACGAATTTGTCGGGACGGCATGGCAGAGTGCCCGGGACGGGCTCCATGCGTCCCGGGCATTCGTCCCCCGGGCGTCCGGGGCTACATCCAGGCTGACGGTATGGCAGAGTGCCCGGGTCGGGCTCCATGGTTTTCACGGTGGTCCTCCCCTGGGTGTCAGGGGGCTCCTGGCCGACGGCATGGAAAAGTACCCAGGACGGGCTCCATGCGTCCCGGGCATTTGTCCCCCGGGCGTCCGGGGCTCCATCCAGGCCGACGGCATGGCAGAGTGCCCGGGTCGGGCTCCATGGTTTCCAGGGTGGTCCTCCCCAGGGTGTCGGGGCGCTCCATGCCGAAGGCATGGAAAAGTGCCCAGGACGGGCTCCATGCATCCCGGGCATTTGTCCCCCGGGCGTCCGGGGCTCCATCCAGGCCGACGGCATGGCAGAGTGCCCGGGTCGGGCTCCATGGCTTTCACGGTGGTCCTCCCCTGGGTGTCTGGGGGCTCCAGGCCGAAGGCATGGAAAAGTTCCCAGGATGGGCTCCATGCATCCCGGGCATGGGCACGGGGACGGGGACAGGGTCGGGAGAGTCCAGGCGGCTTCACTTCCGTGTCCAGCCATCTGATCGCCCAGATTCCCTCGGCCATCTGGTCGCCCGGATCCCCTCGGGCATCTGGTCGCCCGCAACGCTTTCCTATGGGGCGACCAGATGGCCGAACTTCCCTGGAAGTCCCGATGAGGTGCCATTCGCCGCCCGGATCCCAGCGAGGGCTCCAGGAGGTTGGGTACATTCGCGCCTTGGGTCCCCTCTGTCACCTCGCGTGCACAGATTACAAGAAAAGGGGGTAATTTTCCTCCGGATTACTAGGGAGAAGGGTACGCCCGGACACCCCTCCGAGGCTGGTGGTTCTCTGCCATGGGGACCAGATGGGCTATGCCTGGGCAACACCTCCCTAGGCCACCCGGGGCTTCCTTCCTCCAGGCCAACTGCATGTCAAATTGCCCAGGACGGGCTCCATGGCTCCTGGGCAGTCGTCCCCCGGGCGTCCGGGGCTCCATCCAGGCTGACGGCATTGAAAAGTGCCCAGGACGGGCTCCATGCGTCCCGGGCATTCGTCCCCTGGGCGTCCGGGGCTCCATCTAGGCTGACGGTATGGCAGAGTGCCCGGGTCGGGCTCCATGGTTTTCACGGTGGTCCTCCCCTGGGTGTCTGGGGGCTCCAGGCCGAAGGCATGGAAAAGTGCCCAGGACGGGCTCCATGCGTCCCGGGCATTCGTCCCCCGGGCGTCCGGGGCACCCATCTCCATGAGGCCAACGGCATTGGCAAAGTACCCAGGACGGGCTCCATGGGTCCCGGGCAGACCTCCCCCCGGGCGTCCGGGGCTCCCACCTCCAGGCCGACGGAATGTCAAAGTACCCAGGACGGGCTCCATGGGTCCCGGGCAGCTTCCCCCGGGGCGTCCGGGGCACCCACCTCCAGGCCGACGGCATGTCAAAGTACCCAGGACGGGCTCCACGGGTCCCGGGCATTCCTCCCCCAGGTCGTCCGGGCCCTAGAGCTCCGGTGGTCCAACCTGCGCCTGAGGCCCAGCCGGGGTCCAAGAGCCCTGCCTTGCGTGGGCAGGCAGTCAGGAACCCTACCGCGAAGGCTTGGGATGGATGGGGAGCTGGGAGTCCTTTCGATCCCGGCCCTCTGGTCGCCCGCGATGCTTTCCAATGGGGCGACCAGATGGCCGGGCTTCCCTGGAAGTCCCGATGAGGTGCCATTCGGCTCCTGGATCCCAGCTAGGGCTCCATGAGGTCGGGTTCTTTTACGCCTTGGGTCCCCTCTGTCACCTCGCGTGCACGGATTGCAAGAAAGGGGGGTAATTTCCCTCCGGATTACTAGGGGCAGGGTACGCCCGGACACCTCTCCAGGGCTGGTGGTTCTCTGCCCGGGGGACCAGATGAGATATGCCTGGGCAACACCTCCCCCGGGCGTCTGGGGGCTCCATTCTCCGGGCCAACGGCATGGCTCAATGCCCAGGACGGGCTCCACGTGTCCCGGACAGACCTCCCCTGGGCGTCCGGGGCACCCATCTCCATGAGGCCAACGGGATGGCAAAGTACCCGGGAAGGGCTCCACGGGTCCCGGGCAGCCTTCCCCCGGGCGTCCGGGGCTCCCACCTTTAGGCCGACGGCATGTCACACTGCCCAGGACGGGCTCCATGGGCCCCGGACAGACCTCCCCCGGGCGTCCGGGGCACCCATCTCCAGGAGGCCAACGGGATGGCAAAGTACCCGGGAAGGGCTTCACGGGTCCCGGGCAGCCTTCCCCCGGGCGTCCGGGGCTCCCACCTCCAGGCCGACGGCATGTCACAGTGCCCAGGACGGGACCCATGGGCCCCGGACAGCCCTCCCCCTGGGCGTTCGGGGCACATATCTCCAGGAGGCCAACGGCGTTGCAAAGTACCCGGAAAGGACTCCACGGGTACCGGGCAGTCCTCCCCCCGGGCGTCCGGGGCACCCATCTCCATGAGGCCAACGGCATTGGCAAAGTACCCGGGAGGGGCTCCACGGGTCCCGGGCAGGCCTCCCCCGGGCGTCCAGGGCACCCACCTCAAGGCCGACGGCATGTAAAAGTGCCCAGGACGGGCTCCATGGGTCCCGGGCAGCCCACCCCCGGGCATCCGGGGCACCCATCTCCAGGAGGCCAACGGCGTTGCAAAGTACCCGGGAAGGGCTCCACGGGTACCGGGCAGTCCTCCCCCGGGCGTCCGGGGGCTCCCTTCTCCAGGCCGACGGCATGGTTCAATGCCCAGGACGGGACGTCAAGTGGCCAGGACGGGCTCCATGCGTCCCGGGCATTCGTCCCGGGACGGGGACGGGGTGGGGAAGAGTCCAGGCGGCTTCACCTCCATGCCCAGCCATCTGGTCGCCCGGATTCCCTCGGCCATCTGGTCGCCCGGATCCCCTCGGGCATCTGGTCGCCCGCAACGCTTTCCTATGGGGGGGGACCAGATGGCCGAACTTCCCTGGAAGTCTTAATGAGGTGCCATTCGCCTCCCGGATCCCAGCGAGGGCTCCATGAGGTCGGGTTCTTTCACGCCTTGGGTCCCCTCTGTCACCTCGCGTGCACAGATTGCAAGAAAGGGGGGTAATTTGCCTCCGGATTACTATGGGGCAGGGTATGCCCGGACACCCCTCCAGGGTTGGTGGTTCTCTGCCATGGGGACCAGATGGGATATGCCTGGGCAACACCTCCCTAGGCCACCCGGAGCTTCCTTCCTCCAGGCCAACTGCATGTCAAATTGCCCAGGACGGGCTCCATGGCTCTTGGGCAGTCGTCCCCCGGGCGTCCGGTGCTCCATCCAGGCCGACGGCATGGCAGAGTGCCCGGGACAGGCTCCATGCGTCCCGGGCCTTCGCCCCCCCGGGCGTCCGGGGCTCCATCCAGGCTGACGGCATGGCAGAGTGCCCAGGACGGGCTCCACGGGCCCCGGTCATCCGGGGCACCCTTCCCCGGGCCAGCGGCATGTCAGAGTGCCCAGGACCAGTTCCACGGGTCCCGGGCAGTCCTCCCCCGGGCGTCCGGGGCTCCCTTCCCCGGGCCAAAGCATTTCAGAGTGCCCAGGACGGGCTCCACGGGTTCCGGGCGTCCAGGTCTCCCTTCCCCGGGCCAACGGCTTGTCAAAGTGCCCAGGACGGGCTCCACGGGCCCCGGGCGTCCGGGGCACCCTTCCCCGGGCCAGCGGCATGTCAGAGTGCCCAGGACGAGTTCCACGGGTCCCGGGCAGTCCTCCCCCCCGGGTGTCCGGGGCTCCCTTCCCCGGGCCAAAGCATTTCAGAGTGCCCAGGACGGGCTCCACGGGTCCCGGACGTCCGGGGCTCCCTTCCCCGGGCCAACGGCATACAGGAGTGCCCAGGACGGGCTCCACGGGTCCCGGACGTCCGGGGCTCCCTTCCCCGGGCCAACGGCATACAGGAGTGCCCAGGACGGGCTCCACAGGTCCCGGTCGTCTGGGGCTCCCTTCCCCGGGCCAACGGCTTGTCAGAGTGCCAAGGACGGGCTCCACGGGTCCCGGTCGTCTGGGGTCCCTCCCCTGGGCCAACAGCAGGTCAGAGTGCCCAGGACGGGCTCCACGGGTCCCGGGCAGCCCACCCCCCGGGCGTTCGGGGCACCCATCTCCAGGAGGCCAACGGCGTTGCAAAGTACCCGGGAAGGGCTCCACGGGTACCGGGCAGTCCGCCCCCGGGCGTCCGGAGCTCCCTTCTCCAGGCCAACGGCATGGTTCAATGCCCAGGACGGGCTCCATGTGTCCCAGACAGACCTCCCCCGGGCGTCCGGGGCACCCATCTCCAGGCCAACGGCATGGCTCAATGCCCAGGACGGGCTCCATGGGTCCGGGGAGGCGTCCCATGCGCCTCCGGGCTTGGGAGCCCCAGCTGGGTCCAGGGGCCCGGGCGGGCCCCGGGTCGGGTGCTCCGGCCCTGGTCCCTGTCTCCCAGCCTACCGCACTGCCAAGGGCCCGGGAAGGGGTGCCGTTGTTCCCGGGGAGCCTCCCCTTGCTTGGCTGGGTTCAGGAGCAGTGGCTAGGGCCCCTGAGGGCCCGGGGAGGGCGGCCTCCCCACCCCGGGCTCTGTCCTTGGTCCTGCTGCATGGCAGGGTGCCCGGGACGGGGTCCGGAGGGACCGGGGAGGCGTCCCATGCACCTCCGGGCTTGGGAGCCCCGGCTGGGTCCAGGGGCCCGGCCGGGCCCCGGGTCGGGTGCTCCGGCCCAGGGCCCTGTCTCCCAGCCTGCCGCACTGCCAATGGCCCGGGAAGGGGTTCCGATGTGCCCGGGGAGCCTCCCCTTGCTTGGCTGGGTTCAGGAGCAGTGGCTAGGGCCCCTGAGGGCCCGGGGAGGGCGGCCTCCCCACCCCGGGCTCTGTCCTTGGTCCTGCTGCGTGGCAGGGTGCCCGGAACGGGGTCCGGAGGGACCGGGGAGGCGTCCCATGCACCTCCGGGCTTGGGAGCCCCGGCTGCGTCCAGGGGCCCGGCCGGGCCCCGGGTCGGGTGCTCCGGCCCTGGGCCCTGTCTCCCAGCCTGCCGCACTGCCAAGGGCCCGGGAAGGGGTTCCGATGTGCCCGGGGAGCCTCCCCTTGCTTGGCTGGGTTCAGGAGCAGTGGCTAGGGCCCCTGAGGGCCCGGGGAGGGCGGCCTCCCCACCCCGGGCTCTGTCCTTGGTCCTGCTGCGTGGCAGGGTGCCCGGGACGGGGTCTGGAGGGACCGGGGAGGCGTCCCATGCGCCTCCGGGCTTGGGAGCCCCGGCTGGGTCCAGGGGCCCGGGCGGGCCCCGGGTCGGGTGCTCCGGCCCTGGGCCCTGTCTCCCAGCCTGCCGCACAGCCAAGGGCCCGGGAAGGGGTTCCGATGTGCCCGGGGAGCCTCCCCTTGCTTGGCTGGGTTCAGGAGCAGTGGCTAGGGCCCCTGAGGGCCCGGGGAGGGCGGCCTCCCCACCCCGGGCTCTGTCCTTGGTCCTGCTGCGTGGCAGGGTGCCCGGGACGGGGTCCGGAGGGACCGGGGAGGCGTCCCATGCGCCTCCGGGCTTGGGAGCCCCGGCTGGGTCCAGGGGCCCGGGCGGGCCCCGGGTCGGGTGCTCAGGCCCTGGGCCCTGTCTCCCAGCCTGCCGCACTGCCAAGGGCCCGGAAAGGGGTTCCGATGTGCCCGGGGAGCCTCCCCTTGCTTGTCTGTGTTCAGGAGCTCCATCCGGGGCCCCTGAGGGCCCCGGGGAGGGTGGCCTCCCCACCCCGGGCTCCGTCCTGGGTCCTGCCGCGGGGCAGGGTGCCCGGGACGGGGTCCGGCGGGCCCGGGGAGGCTTCCCCTGTGCCTCCGGGCCTGGGAGCCCCGGCTGGGTCCAGGGGCCCGGTCGGGGCCCCGGGTCGGGCGCTCCGGCCCTGGGCCCGGTCCCCCGGGCTGCCGCTCCACCCAGGGCCCAGGACAGGGGTCCGTCGGTCCCTTGCAGGCCTCCCCTGCTTGTCAAGGTGTAAGCGGGCCCCGGGTCGGAGGGCCCGCCGGCCCCTGGCAGCCTCCATGGCTGTGGCCCGGCTGGGGCCCCGGGCCTCCGGCCCGCCATGCCCCGGGCGCCCGCTCCCTCCTTCGTGGGGGCACGGGGCGACCGGATGGCGTCCCTTTCGTGCCCGGCCATCTGGTCGCCCGGATCCCCTCGGCCATCTGGTCTCCCGGATCCCCTCGGCCATCTGGTCTCCAGGATCCCCTCGGCCATCTGGTCTCCCGGATCGCCTCGGCCATCTGGTCGCCCGCAATGCTTTCCAATGGGGGCGACCAGATGGCCGAACTTCCCTGGAAGTCCCGATGAGGTGCCATTTGCCTCCCGGATCCCAGCGAGGGCTCCAGGAGGTCGGGTACTTTTGCGCCTTGGGTCCCCTCTGTCACCTCTAGTGCACGGATTACAAGAAAGGGGGGTAATTTTCCTCCGGATTACTAGGGAGAGGGTCAGTCAGACCTCCGTGTGGTCTGGCGATTCTGAATCAGGGGAAGGCAGGACCCGGGCCCTCCCGCCGGGGCCCCCAGGGGCCTGGGTACGCACCTGCTGCTTAGCCCCCTTGCCGATGGGCCTTTTCCTCCGAGTTTGCTCAGGCAGGTCCCCGCGAGGTCTGGCCATGCTGAGACGGGGCCAGGCAGCACCCGGGCCCGCCCGCCGGGGCCCCCAGGGGCCCGGGAATGCACCTGCCTCTCAGCCCTTTCCCGATGGTCCTTTTTCTCCGAGTTTTTTTCCACAGTCTGACCTCCGATAGGTCCGGCGGTTCCGAATCAGGGGAAGGCAGGACCCGGGCCCGCCCGCCGGGGCCCCCAGGGGCCCGGGTACGCACCTGCCGCTCAGCCCCCTTGCCGAT
>NC_136069.1:1539832968-1539837968 GCF_964261635.1 Lissotriton helveticus | reverse complement strand
ACGCAGCCGGGGCTCCCAAGCCCGGAGGCGCATGGGACGCCTCCCCGGTCCCTCCGGACCCCGTCCCGGGCACCCTGCCACGCAGCAGGACCAAGGACAGAGCCCGGGGTGGGGAGGCCGCCCTCCCCGGGCCCTCAGGGGCCCTAGCCACTGCTCCTGAACCCAGCCAAGCAAGGGGAGGCTCCCCGGGCACATCGGAACCCCTTCCCGGGCCCTTGGCAGTGCGGCAGGCTGAGAGACAGGGCCCAGGGCCGGAGCACCCGACCCGGGGCCCGGCCGGGCCCCTGGACGCAGCCGGGGCTCCCAAGCCCGGAGGCGCATGGGACGCCTCCCCGGTCCCTCCGGACCCCGTCCCGGGCACCCTGCCACGCAGCAGGACCAAGGACAGAGCCCGGGGTGGGGAGGCCGCCCTCCCCGGGCCCTCAGGGGCCCTAGCCACTGCTCCTGAACCCAGCCAAGCAAGGGGAGGCTCCCCGGGCACATCGGAACCCCTTCCCGGGCCCTTGGCAGTGCGGCAGGCTGGGAGACAGGGCCCAGGGCCGGAGCACCCGACCCGGGGCCCGGCCGGGCCCCTGGACGCAGCCGGGGCTCCCAAGCCCGGAGGCGCATGGGACACCTCCCCGGTCCCTCCGGACCCCGTCCCGGGCACCCTGCCACGCAGCAGGACCAAGGACAGAGCCCGGGGTGGGGAGGCCGCCCTCCCCGGGCCCTCAGGGGCCCTAGCCACTGCTCCTGAACCCAGCCAAGCAAGGGGAGGCTCCCCGGGCACATCGTAACCCCTTCCCGGGCCCTTGGCAGTGCGGCAGGCTGGGAGACAGGGCCCAGGGCCGGAGCACCCGACCCGGGGCCCGGCCGGGCCCCTGGACGCAGCCGGGGCTCCCAAGCCCGGAGGTGCATGGGACGCCTCCCCGGTCCCTCCGGACCCCGTCCCGGGCACCCTGCCACGCAGCAGGACCAAGGACAGAGCCCGGGGTGGGGAGGCCGCCCTCCCCGGGCCCTCAGGGGCCCTAGCCACTGCTCCTGAACCCAGCCAAGCAAGGGGAGGCTCCCCGGGCACATCGGAACCCCTTCCCGGGCCCTTGGCAGTGCGGCAGGCTGGGAGACAGGGCCCAGGGCCGGAGCACCCGACCCGGGGCCCGGCCGGGCCCCTGGACGCAGCCGGGGCTCCCAAGCCCGGAGGTGCATGGGACGCCTCCCCGGTCCCTCCGGACCCCATCCCGGGCACCCTGCCACGCAGCAGGACCAAGGACAGAGCCCGGGGTGGGGAGGCCGCCCTCCCCGGGCCCTCAGGGGCCCTAGCCACTGCTCCTGAACCCAGCCAAGCAAGGGGAGGCTCCCCGGGAACAACGGAACCCATTCCTAGGCCCTTGGCAGTGCGGTAGGCTGGAAGACAGGGACCAGGGCCGGAGCACCCCACCCGGGGCCCGCCCGGGCCCCTGGACCCAGCCGGGGCTCCCAAGCCCGGAGGCGCATGGGACGCCACCCCGGACCCATGGAGCCCGTCCTGGGCATTGAGCCATGCCGTTGGCCTGGAGATGGGTGCCCCGGACGCCCGGGGGAGGTCTGTCTGGGACACATGGAGCCCGTCCTGGGCATTGAACCATGCCGTTGGCCTGGAGAAGGGAGCCCCGGACGCCCGGGGGAGGACTGCCCGGTACCCGTGGAGCCCTTCCCGGGTACTTTGCAACGCCGTTGGCCTCCTGGAGATGGGTGCCCCGAACGCCCGGGGGGTGGGCTGCCCGGGACCCGTGGAGCCCGTCCTGGGCACTCTGACCTGCTGTTGGCCCGGGGGAGGGACCCCAGACGACCGGGACCCGTGGAGCCCGTCCTTGGCACTCTGACAAGCCGTTGGCCCGGGGAAGGGAGCCCCAGACGACCGGGACCTGTGGAGCCCGTCCTGGGCACTCCTGTATGCCGTTGGCCCGGGGAAGGGAGCCCCGG
The DNA here is from genome assembly GCF_964261635.1 of Lissotriton helveticus. Taxonomy (NCBI): domain Eukaryota; kingdom Metazoa; phylum Chordata; class Amphibia; order Caudata; family Salamandridae; genus Lissotriton; species Lissotriton helveticus. The sequence goes on along the minus strand of NC_136069.1, from coordinate 1,539,836,027 downwards.
ACGTCCGGGACCCGTGGAGCCCGTCCTGGGCACTCCTGTATGCCGTTGGCCCGGGGAAGGGAGCCCCGGACGTCCGGGACCCGTGGAGCCCGTCCTGGGCACTCTGAAATGCTTTGGCCCGGGGAAGGGAGCCCCGGACACCCGGGGGGGAGGACTGCCCGGGACCCGTGGAACTCGTCCTGGGCACTCTGACATGCCGCTGGCCTGGGGAAGGGTGCCCCGGACGCCCGGGGCCCATGGAGCCCGTCCTGGGCACTCTGACAAGCCGTTGGCCCGGGGAAGGGAGACCTGGACGCCCGGAACCCGTGGAGCCCGTCCTGGGCACTCTGAAATGCTTTGGCCCGGGGAAGGGAGCCCCGGACGCCCGGGGGAGGACTGCCCGGGACCCGTGGAACTGGTCCTGGGCACTCTGACATGCCGCTGGCCCGGGGAAGGGTGCCCCGGATGACCGGGGCCCGTGGAGCCCGTCCTGGGCACTCTGACATGCCGCTGGCCCGGGGAAGGGAGCCCCAGACGCCTGGGGCCCGTGGAGCCCGTCCCGGGCACTCTGCCATGCCGTCAGCCTGGATGGAGCCCCGGACGCCCGGGGGGGGGGCGAAGGCCCGGGACGCATGGAGCCTGTCCCGGGCACTCTGCCATGCCGTCGGCCTGGATGGAGCACCGGACGCCCGGGGGACGACTGCCCAAGAGCCATGGAGCCCATCCTGGGCAATTTGACATGCAGTTGGCCTGGAGGAAGGAAGCTCCGGGTGGCCTAGGGAGGTGTTGCCCAGGCATATCCCATCTGGTCCCCATGGCAGAGAACCACCAACCCTGGAGGGGTGTCCGGGCATACCCTGCCACATAGTAATCCGGAGGCAAATTACCCCCCTTTCTTGCAATCTGTGCACGCGAGGTGACAGAGGGGACCCAAGGCGTGAAAGAACCCGACCTCATGGAGCACTCGCTGGGATCCGGGAGGCGAATGGCACCTCATTAAGACTTCCAGGGAAGTTCGGCCATCTGGTCCCCCCCATAGGAAAGCGTTGCGGGCGACCAGATGCCCGAGGGGATCCGGGCGACCAGATGGCCGAGGGAATCCGGGCGACCAGATGGCTGGGCATGGAGGTGAAGCCGCCTGGACTCTTCCCCACCCCGTCCCCGTCCCGGGACGAATGCCCGGGACGCATGGAGCCCGTCCTGGCCACTTGATGTCCCGTCCTGGGCATTGAACCATGCCGTCGGCCTGGAGAAGGGAGCCCCCGGACGCCCGGGGGAGGACTGCCCGGTACCCGTGGAGCCCTTCCCGGGTACTTTGCAACGCCGTTGGCCTCCTGGAGATGGGTGCCCCAGATGCCCGGGGGTGGGCTGCCCGGGACCCATGGAGCCTGTCCTGGGCACTTTTACATGCCGTCGGCCTGGAGGTGGGTGCCCTGGACGCCCGGGGGAGGCCTGCCCGGGACCCGTGGAGCCCCTCCCGGGTACTTTGCCAATGCCGTTGGCCTCATGGAGATGGGTGCCCCGGACGCCCGGGGGGAGGACTGCCCGGTACCCGTGGAGTCCTTTCCGGGTACTTTGCAACGCCGTTGGCCCCCTGGAGATATGTGCCCCGAACGCGGGGGGGGAGGGCTGTCCGGGGCCCATGGAGCCCGTCCTGGGCACTGTGACATGCCGTCGGCCTGGAGGTGGGAGCCCCGGACGCCCGGGGGAAGGCTGCCCGGGACCCGTGGAGCCCTTCCCGGGTACTTTGCCATCCCGTTGGCCTCCTGGAGATGGGTGCCCCGGACGCCCGGGGGAGGTCTGTCCGGGGCCCATGGAGCCCGTCCTGGGCAGTGTGACATGCCGTCGGCCTAAAGGTGGGAGCCCCAGACGCCCGGGGGAAGGCTGCCCGGGACCCGTGGAGCCCTTCCCGGGTACTTTGCCATCCCGTTGGCCTCATGGAGATGGGTGCCCCGGACGCCCAGGGGAGGTCTGTCCGGGACACGTGGAGCCCGTCCTGGGCATTGAGCCATGCCGTTGGCCCGGAGAATGGAGCCCCCAGACGCCCGGGGGAGGTGTTGCCCAGGCATATCTCATCTGGTCCCCCGGGCAGAGAACCACCAGCCCTGGAGAGGTGTCCGGGCGTACCCTGCCCCTAGTAATCCGGAGGGAAATTACCCCCCTTTCTTGCAATCCGTGCACGCGCGGTGACAGAGGAGACCCAAGGCGTAAAAGAACCCGACCTCATGGAGCCCTCGCTGGAATCCAGGAGCCGAATGGCACCTCATCGGGACTTCCAGGGAAGCCCGGCCATCTGGTCGCCCCATTGGAAAGCATCGCGGGCGACCAGAGGGCCGGGATCGAAAGGACTCCCAGCTCCCCATCCATCCCAAGCCTTCGCGGTAGGGTTCCTGACTGCCTGCCCACGCAAGGCAGGGCTCTTGGACCCCGGCTGGGCCTCAGGCGCAGGTTGGACCACCGGAGCTCTAGGGCCCGGACGACCTGGGGGACGAATGCCCGGGACCCGTGGAGCCCGTCCTGGGTACTTTGACATTCCGTCGGCCTGGAGGTGGGAGCCCCCAGACACCCAGGGGAGGACCACCGTGAAAACCATGGAGCCCGACCCGGGCACTCTGCCATACCGTCAGCCTAGATGGAGCCCCGGACGCCCAGGGGACGAATGCCCGGGACGCATGGAGCCCGTCCCGGGCACTCTGCCATGCCGTCCCGACAAATTCGTACGGACTCCTAACCTTACGACACGGATCGGAATCGAGCCCTCTCTGACCCAGCAGTTTCAGGCGCCCGGGGGACGAATGCCCGGGACGCATGGAGCCCGACCCGGGCACACTGCCTTGCCGCCGGCCTGGATGGAGCCCCGGACGCCCGGGGGACGAATGCCCGGGACGCATGGAGCCCGTCCCGGGCACTCTGCCATGCCGTCGGCCTGGATGGAGCCCCGGACGCCCGGGGGACGACTGCCCAAGAGCCATGGAGCCCATCCCGGGCACTCTGCCATGCCGTCCCGACAAATTCGTACGGACTCCTAACCTTCCGACACGGATCGGAATCGAGCCCTTTCTGACCCAGCAGATTTCAGG
>NC_136069.1:1539825468-1539827968 GCF_964261635.1 Lissotriton helveticus | reverse complement strand
CTGGGACGCATGGAGCCCGTCCTGGACATTTTGACATGCCGTCGGCCTGGAGACCCGGGGGACGACTGCCCGGGACGCATGGAGCCCGTCCTGGGCACTTTGACATGCCGTCGGCCTGGAGACCCGGGGGACGACTGCCCGGGACGCATGGAGCCCGTCCTGGGCACTTTGACATGCCGTCGGCCCGGAGAAGGGAGCGCCGGACACCCAGGGAAGGACTGCCCGGGACCCATGGAGCCCGTCCTGGGCAATCTGACCTGCCGTCGGCCCAGGGAAGGGAGCGGCGGATGCCCGGGGGGAGGAATGCCCGGGACGCATGGAGCCCGTCCTGGGCACTTTGACATGCCGTCGGCCCGGAGACCCGTGGGACGACTGCCCGGGACGCATGGAGCCCAACCTGGGCACTTTGACATGCCGTCGGCCTGGAGACCCGGGGGACGACTGCCCGGGACGCATGGAGCCCGTCCTGGACATTTTGACATGCCGTCGGCCTGGAGACCCGGGGGACGACTGCCCGGGACGCATGGAGCCCGTCCTGGGCACTTTGACATGCCGTCGGCCCGGAGAAGGGAGCGCCGGACACCCAGGGGAGGACTGCCCGGGACCCATGGAGCCCGTCCTGGGCAATCTGACCTGCCGTCGGCCCGGAGAAGGGAGCGGCGGATGCCCGGGGGGACGACTGCCCGGGACGCATGGAGCCCGTCCTGGGCACTTTGACATGCCATCGGCCTGGAGACCCGGGGGACAACTGCCCGGGACGCATGGAGCCCAACCTGGGCACTTTGACATGCCGTCGGCCTGGAGACCCGGGGGACGACTGCCCGGGACGCATGGAGCCCGTCCTGGACATTTTGACATGCCGTCGGCCTGGAGACCCGGGGGACGACTGCCCGGGACGCATGGAGCCCGTCCTGGGCACTTTGACATGCCGTCGGCCTGGAGACCCGGGGGACGACTGCCCGGGACGCATGGAGCCCGTCCTGGGCACTTTGACATGCCGTCGGCCTGGAGATCCGGGGGACGACTGCCCGGGACGCATGGAGCCCGTCCTGGGCACTTTGACATGCCGTCGGCCTGGAGACCCGGGGGACGACTGCCCGGGACGCATGGAGCCCGTCCTGGGCACTTTGACATGCCATCGGCCTGGAGACCCGGGGGACGACTGCCCAAGAGCCATGGAGCCCGTCCTGGGCAATTTGACAAGCCGTTGGCCTGGAGGAAGGAAGCCCCGGGTGGCCTAGGGAGGTGTTACCCAGGCATAGCCCATCTGGTCCCCCTAGCAGAGAACCACCAGCCTTGGAGGGGTGTCCGGGCATACCCTGCCCCCTAGTAATCCGGAGGGAAATTACCTGACTTTCTTGCAATCTGTGCACACAAGGTGACAGAGGGGACCCAAGGCGCGAAAGTACCCGACCTCCTGGAGCCCTCGCTGGGATCCGGGAGGCGAATGGCACCTCATCATGACTTCCAGGGCGACCAGATGGCCGAGGCGAGAGGGGCGACCAGATGGCCGGGACCAAAAGGACGCCAATCTGCCTGCCCCGGAGCTGCAGGGCTCTGGGGCTGCAGGGTTCCGGGGGCTGCAGAGCTGCAGGTCTCTGGGGCTGCAGGGCTCCGGGGCTTCAGGCCTCCCCGGGCCCTGATGGACCCTCCGTCCCGGGTACCTCCGACCCCCGGCCGGCTTGCAGGACGGAGGGGGGATTCCCGCACCACTGGGCCCTGCCGGACGGGGCTCAAGCCCCGGGCCCGGTCCCCGGCCCCAGTCCTGGCTTTCCAAACCCTATGCCGGGCCGGGGAGAGCCTCCCCTGGGCCCCCGGTGGACCCTCCGTCCCGGGCGCCCCGGCCCCCTGGCCGGATTGCTGGACGGAGGGGTACCAGCACCCTCGGGGCCTGGCCAGATGGAGTTCAAGCCCCGGGTCCGGTCCCACCTTCCGAACCCTAGCCAGGCTGGGGAGAGCCTCCCCGGGAACCGGTGGAGCCCCGTCCCCAGCGCACGGACCCACTGGTGGCCTGCGGGACAGGGGGCTCCAGCACCCTCGGGGCCTGGCCAGATGGAATTCAAGCCCCGGGTCCGGTCCCACCTTCCGAACCCTAGCCAGGCTGGGGAGAGCCTCCCCGGGAACCGGTGGAGCCCCGTCCCCAGCGCACGGACCCACTGGTGGCCTGCGGGACAGGGGGCTCCAGCACCCTCGGGGCCTGGCCAGATGGAGTTCAAGCCCCGGGTCCGGTCCCACCTTCCGAACCCAAGCCAGGCTGGGGAGAGCCTCCCCGGGCCCCGGTGGACCCTACGTCCCGGGCACCCCGGATCCCCGGCCGGATTGCAGGACGGAGGGGTACCAGCACCCTCGGGGCCTGGCCAGATGGAGTTCAAGCCCCGGGTCCGGTCCCACCTTCCGAACCCTAGCCAGGCTGGGGAGAGCCTCCCCGGGCCCCGGTGGAGCCCCGTCCCCAGCGCCCGGACCCTCTGGTGGCCTGCGGGACAGGGGGCTCCAGCACCCT
>NC_136069.1:1539805468-1539815468 GCF_964261635.1 Lissotriton helveticus | reverse complement strand
GGAGGCCCGGGGCCCCAGCCGGGCCACAGCCATGGAGGCTGCCAGGGGCCGGCGGGCCCTCCGACCCGGGGCCCGCTTACACCTTGACAAGCAGGGGAGGCCTGCAAGGGACCGACGGACCCCTGTCCTGGGCCCTGGGTGGAGCGGCAGCCCGGGGGACCGGGCCCAGGGCCGGAGCGCCCGACCCGGGGCCACGACCGGGCCCCTGGACCCAGCCGGGGCTCCCAGGCCCGGAGGCACAGGGGAAGCCTCCCTGGGCCCGCCGGACCCCGTCCCGGGCACCCTGCCCCACGGCAGGACCCAGGACGGAGCCCGGGGTGGGGAGGCCACCCTCCCCGGGGCCCTCAGGGGCCCCGGATGGAGCTCCTGAACACAGACAAGCAAGGGGAGGCTCCCCGGGCACATCGGAACCCCTTCCCGGGCCCTTGGCAGTGCGGCAGGCTGGGAGACAGGGCCCAGGGCCTGAGCACCCGACCCGGGGCCCGCCCGGGCCCCTGGACCCAGCCGGGGCTCCCAAGCCCGGAGGCGCATGGGACGCCTCCCCGGTCCCTCCGGACCCCGTCCCGGGCACCCTGCCACGCAGCAGGACCAAGGACAGAGCCCGGGGTGGGGAGGCCGCCCTCCCCGGGCCCTCAGGGGCCCTAGCCACTGCTCCTGAACCCAGCCAAGCAAGGGGAGGCTCCCCGGGCACATCGGAACCCCTTCCCGGGCCCTTGGCAGTGCGGCAGGCTGGGAGACAGGGCCCAGGGCCGGAGCACCCGACCCGGGGCCCGGCCGGGCCCCTGGACGCAGCCGGGGCTCCCAAGCCCGGAGGCGCATGGGACGCCTCCCCGGTCCCTCCGGACCCCGTCCCGGGCACCCTGCCACGCAGCAGGACCAAGGACAGAGCCCGGGGTGGGGAGGCCGCCCTCCCCGGGCCCTCAGGGGCCCTAGCCACTGCTCCTGAACCCAGCCAAGCAAGGGGAGGCTCCCCGGGCACATCGGAACCCCTTCCCGGGCCCTTGGCAGTGCGGCAGGCTGAGAGACAGGGCCCAGGGCCGGAGCACCCGACCCGGGGCCCGGCCGGGCCCCTGGACGCAGCCGGGGCTCCCAAGCCCGGAGGCGCATGGGACGCCTCCCCGGTCCCTCCGGACCCCGTCCCGGGCACCCTGCCACGCAGCAGGACCAAGGACAGAGCCCGGGGTGGGGAGGCCGCCCTCCCCGGGCCCTCAGGGGCCCTAGCCACTGCTCCTGAACCCAGCCAAGCAAGGGGAGGCTCCCCGGGCACATCGGAACCCCTTCCCGGGCCCTTGGCAGTGCGGCAGGCTGGGAGACAGGGCCCAGGGCCGGAGCACCCGACCCGGGGCCCGGCCGGGCCCCTGGACGCAGCCGGGGCTCCCAAGCCCGGAGGTGCATGGGACGCCTCCCCGGTCCCTCCGGACCCCGTCCCGGGCACCCTGCCACGCAGCAGGACCAAGGACAGAGCCCGGGGTGGGGAGGCCGCCCTCCCCGGGCCCTCAGGGGCCCTAGCCACTGCTCCTGAACCCAGCCAAGCAAGGGGAGGCTCCCCGGGAACAACGGAACCCATTCCTAGGCCCTTGGCAGTGCGGTAGGCTGGAAGACAGGGACCAGGGCCGGAGCACCCCACCCGGGGCCCGCCCGGGCCCCTGGACCCAGCCGGGGCTCCCAAGCCCGGAGGCGCATGGGACGCCACCCCGGACCCATGGAGCCCGTCCTGGGCATTGAGCCATGCCGTTGGCCTGGAGATGGGTGCCCCGGACGCCCGGGGGAGGTCTGTCTGGGACACATGGAGCCCGTCCTGGGCATTGAACCATGCCGTTGGCCTGGAGAAGGGAGCCCCGGACGCCCGGGGGAGGACTGCCCGGTACCCGTGGAGCCCTTCCCGGGTACTTTGCAACGCCGTTGGCCTCCTGGAGATGGGTGCCCCGAACGCCCGGGGGGTGGGCTGCCCGGGACCCGTGGAGCCCGTCCTGGGCACTCTGACCTGCTGTTGGCCCGGGGGAGGGACCCCAGACGACCGGGACCCGTGGAGCCCGTCCTTGGCACTCTGACAAGCCGTTGGCCCGGGGAAGGGAGCCCCAGACGACCGGGACCTGTGGAGCCCGTCCTGGGCACTCCTGTATGCCGTTGGCCCGGGGAAGGGAGCCCCGGACGTCCGGGACCCGTGGAGCCCGTCCTGGGCACTCCTGTATGCCGTTGGCCCGGGGAAGGGAGCCCCGGACGTCCGGGACCCGTGGAGCCCGTCCTGGGCACTCTGAAATGCTTTGGCCCGGGGAAGGGAGCCCCAGACACCCGGGGGGGAGGACTGCCCGGGACCCGTGGAACTCGTCCTGGGCACTCTGACATGCCGCTGGCCTGGGGAAGGGTGCCCCGGACGCCCGGGGCCCGTGGAGCCCGTCCTGGGCACTCTGACAAGCCGTTGGCCCGGGGAAGGGAGACCTGGACGCCCGGAACCCGTGGAGCCCGTCCTGGGCACTCTGAAATGCTTTGGCCCGGGGAAGGGAGCCCCGGACGCCCGGGGGAGGACTGCCCGGGACCCGTGGAACTGGTCCTGGGCACTCTGACATGCGCTGGCCCGGGGAAGGGTGCCCCGGATGACCGGGGCCCGTGGAGCCCGTCCTGGGCACTCTGACATGCCGCTGGCCCGGGGAAGGGAGCCCCAGACGCCTGGGGCCCGTGGAGCCCGTCCCGGGCACTCTGCCATGCCGTCAGCCTGGATGGAGCCCCGGACGCCCGGGGGGGGGGCGAAGGCCCGGGACGCATGGAGCCTGTCCCGGGCACTCTGCCATGCCGTCGGCCTGGATGGAGCACCGGACGCCCGGGGGACGACTGCCCAAGAGCCATGGAGCCCATCCTGGGCAATTTGACATGCAGTTGGCCTGGAGGAAGGAAGCTCCGGGTGGCCTAGGGAGGTGTTGCCCAGGCATATCCCATCTGGTCCCCATGGCAGAGAACCACCAACCCTGGAGGGGTGTCCGGGCATACCCTGCCACATAGTAATCCGGAGGCAAATTACCCCCCTTTCTTGCAATCTGTGCACGCGAGGTGACAGAGGGGACCCAAGGCGTGAAAGAACCCGACCTCATGGAGCCCTCGCTGGGATCCGGGAGGCGAATGGCACCTCATTAAGACTTCCAGGGAAGTTCGGCCATCTGGTCCCCCCCATAGGAAAGCGTTGCGGGCGACCAGATGCCCGAGGGGATCCGGGCGACCAGATGGCCGAGGGAATCCGGGTGACCAGATGGCTGGGCATGGAGGTGAAGCCGCCTGGACTCTTCCCCACCCCGTCCCCGTCCCGGGACGAATGCCCGGGACGCATGGAGCCCGTCCTGGCCACTTGATGTCCCGTCCTGGGCATTGAACCATGCCGTCGGCCTGGAGAAGGGAGCCCCCGGACGCCCGGGGGAGGACTGCCCGGTACCCGTGGAGCCCTTCCCGGGTACTTTGCAACGCCGTTGGCCTCCTGGAGATGGGTGCCCCAGATGCCCGGGGGTGGGCTGCCCGGGACCCATGGAGCCCGTCCTGGGCACTTTTACATGCCGTCGGCCTGGAGGTGGGTGCCCTGGACGCCCGGGGGAGGCCTGCCCGGGACCCGTGGAGCCCCTCCCGGGTACTTTGCCAATGCCGTTGGCCTCATGGAGATGGGTGCCCCGGACGCCCGGGGGGAGGACTGCCCGGTACCCGTGGAGTCCTTTCCGGGTACTTTGCAACGCCGTTGGCCCCCTGGAGATATGTGCCCCGAACGCCCGGGGGGAGGGCTGTCCGGGGCCCATGGAGCCCGTCCTGGGCACTGTGACATGCCGTCGGCCTGGAGGTGGGAGCCCCGGACGCCCGGGGGAAGGCTGCCCGGGACCCGTGGAGCCCTTCCCGGGTACTTTGCCATCCCGTTGGCCTCCTGGAGATGGGTGCCCCGGACGCCCGGGGGAGGTCTGTCCGGGGCCCATGGAGCCCGTCCTGGGCAGTGTGACATGCCGTCGGCCTAAAGGTGGGAGCCCCGGACGCCCGGGGGAAGGCTGCCCGGGACCCGTGGAGCCCTTCCCGGGTACTTTGCCATCCCGTTGGCCTCATGGAGATGGGTGCCCCGGACGCCCAGGGGAGGTCTGTCCGGGACACGTGGAGCCCGTCCTGGGCATTGAGCCATGCCGTTGGCCCGGAGAATGGAGCCCCCAGACGCCCGGGGGAGGTGTTGCCCAGGCATATCTCATCTGGTCCCCCGGGCAGAGAACCACCAGCCCTGGAGAGGTGTCCGGGCGTACCCTGCCCCTAGTAATCCGGAGGGAAATTACCCCCCTTTCTTGCAATCCGTGCACGCACGGTGACAGAGGAGACCCAAGGCGTAAAAGAACCCGACCTCATGGAGCCCTCGCTGGGATCCAGGAGCCGAATGGCACCTCATCGGGACTTCCAGGGAAGCCCGGCCATCTGGTCGCCCCATTGGAAAGCATCGCGGGCGACCAGAGGGCCGGGATCGAAAGGACTCCCAGCTCCCCATCCATCCCAAGCCTTCGCGGTAGGGTTCCTGACTGCCTGCCCACGCAAGGCAGGGCTCTTGGACCCCGGCTGGGCCTCAGGCGCAGGTTGGACCACCGGAGCTCTAGGGCCCGGACGACCTGGGGGAGGAATGCCCGGGACCCGTGGAGCCCGTCCTGGGTACTTTGACATTCCGTCGGCCTGGAGGTGGGAGCCCCGGACGCCCGGGGGGAGGTCTGCATGGGACCCATGGAGACCGTCCTGGGTACTTTGCCAATGCCGTTGGCCTCATGGAGATGGGTGCCCCGGACGCCCGGGGGGACGAATGCCCGGGACGCATGGAGCCCGTCCTGGGCACTTTTCCATGCCTTCGGCCTGGAGCCCCCAGACACCCAGGGGAGGACCACCGTGAAAACCATGGAGCCCGACCCGGGCACTCTGCCATACCGTCAGCCTAGATGGAGCCCCGGACGCCCAGGGGACGAATGCCCGGGACGCATGGAGCCCGTCCTGGGCACTTTTCAATGCCGTCAGCCTGGATGGAGCCCCGGACGCCCGGGGGACGACTGCCCAGGAGCCATGGAGCCCGTCCTGGGCAATTTGACATGCAGATGGCCTGGAGGAAGGAAGCCCCGGGTGGCCTAGGGAGGTGTTGCCCAGGCATAGCCCATCTGGTCCCCATGGCAGAGAACCACCAGCCTCGGAGGGGTGTCCGGGCGTACCCTTCTCCCTAGTAATCCGGAGGAAAATTACCCCCTTTTCTTGTAATCTGTGCACGCGAGGTGACAGAGGGGACCCAAGGCGCAAATGTACCCAACCTCCTGGAGCCCTCGCTGGGATCCGGGCGGCGAATGGCACCTCATCGGGACTTCCAGGGAAGTTCGGCCATCTGGTCGCCCCATAGGAAAGCGTTGCGGGCGACCAGATGCCCGAGGGGATCCGGGCGACCAGATGGCCGAGGGAATCTGGGCGATCAGATGGCTGGACACGGAAGTGAAGCTGCCTGGACTCTCCCGACCCTGTCCCCGTCCCCGTGCCCGTGCCCGGGACGCATGGAGCCCGTCCTGGGCACTTTTCCATGCCTTCGGCCTGGAGCCCCCAGACACCCAGGGGAGGACCACCGTGAAAGCCATGGAGCCTGACCCGGGCACTCTGCCATGCCGTCGGCCTGGATGGAGCCCCAGACGCCCGGGGGACAAATGCCCGGGACGCATGGAGCCCGTCCTGGGCACTTTTCCATGCCTTCGGCATGGAGCGCCCCGACACCCTGGGGAGGACCACCCTGGAAACCATGGAGCCCGACCCGGGCACTCTGCCATGCCGTCGGCCTGGATGGAGCCCCGGACGCCCGGGGGACAAATGCCCGGGACGCATGGAGCCTGTCCTGGGTACTTTTCCATGCCGTCGGCCAGGAGCCCCCTGACACCCAGGGGAGGACCACCGTGAAAACCATGGAGCCTGACCCGGGCACTCTGCCATACCGTCAGCCTGGATGTAGCCTTGGACGCCCGGGGGACGAATGCCCGGGACGCATGGAGCCCGTCCCGGGCACTCTGCCATGCCGTCCCGACAAATTCGTACGGACTCCTAACCTTACGACACGGATCGGAATCGAGCCCTCTCTGACCCAGCAGTTTCAGGCGCCCGGGGGACGAATGCCCGGGACGCATGGAGCCCGACCCGGGCACACTGCCTTGCCGCCGGCCTGGATGGAGCCCCGGACGCCCGGGGGACGAATGCCCGGGACGCATGGAGCCCGTCCCGGGCACTCTGCCATGCCGTCGGCCTGGATGGAGCCCCGGACGCCCGGGGGACGACTGCCCAAGAGCCATGGAGCCCATCCCGGGCACTCTGCCATGCCGTCCCGACAAATTCGTACGGACTCCTAACCTTCCGACACGGATCGGAATCGAGCCCTTTCTGACCCAGCAGATTTCAGGTTGATTTGCTATATACTTTACGTACGATTTTATGGGGGCCGATTCCGATCCGGTACGTAAAAGCAAATACGACCGACATGTCGGACAACCACGTACACCCAGGGGATAGGACTGCCCGGGTCACATGGACCCCGTCCTGGGCACTCTGATCTGCCGCCGGCGCCGGGGATCGAACCGTGATCACCAGATGGGGATATCCCAAAAATCTGGCATGGATACGGCCCGCCAGGACAGGTTTGGGCACCCCTGTTGTACGGACTCCCAAGCCCTACGGTCCTTCTGACACGGATCGGAATCGAACCCAGCAGATTTCGCGTTGACTGCCTCTATATCAGGGGTGCCCAAACCAGTCCTGGCGGGCCGTATCCATGCCAGATTTTTGGGATATCCCCATCTGGGGATCACGGTTCGATCCCCGGCACCGGCGGCAGATTAGCCCAGCACCAGGTGACTCTGGGAAATAGCTGGCGCCGCGGCTAGGGCGGCTGACTCCGGAATCTGGAGATTTTTTTATTTAAGGTTTTTGTAGAGCGCGTAGTAACCCTCGAGCATCCCAGAGATCAGGGTTCGATCCCCGGCACCGGCCGCAGATTAGCCCAGCACCACGTGACTCTGGGAAATAGCTGGCGCCGCGGCTAGGGAGGCTGACTCCGGAATCTGGAGATCACGGTTCGATCCCCGGCACCGGCGGCAGATTAGCCCAGCACCAGGTGACTCTGGGAAATAGCTGGCGCCGCGGCTAGGGCGGCTGACTCCGGAATCTGGAGATTTTTTTATTTAAGGTTTTTGTAGAGCGCGTAGTAACCCTCGAGCATCCCAGAGATCAGGGTTCGATCCCCGGCACCGGCCGCAGATTAGCCCAGCACCATGTGACTCTGGGCAATAGCTTGCTTAATCTTCCCAACGGCGCCTAGAGACCCTTACGGGTGATTGTGCGCCTTACAAATGTGGATTATTATTATTATTATTATTTGGGCCGATTCCGATCCGGTTCGTAAAAGCACATCTGCCCGAATCTGTCGGACAACCACGTACGCCCGGGAGAGGACTGCCCGGGACCCGTGGAGCCCGTCCTGGTCACTCTGACCTGCCATCGGCCTGGAGAAGGGAGCGCCGGACGCCCGGGGGGAGGACTGCCCGGGACCCGTGGAGCCCGTCCTGGGCACTCTGACCTGCCGTCTGCCCGGGGAAGGGAGCCCCGGACGCCCGGGGGGAGGACTGCCCGGGACCCATGGAGCCCGTCCTGGGCACTCTGACCTGCCGACGGCCCGGGGAAGGGAGCCCCGGACGCCCGGGGGAGGACTGCCCGGGACCCGTGGAACTCGTCCTGGGCACTCTGACATGCCGCTGACCCGGGGAAGGGAACCCCGGACGCCCGGGAGCCGTGGAGCCCGTCCTGGGCACTCTGACAAGCCGTCGGACCGGGGAAGGGAGCCCCGGACGCCCGGGACCCGTGGAGCCTGTCCTGGGAACTCCGGCATGCCGTTGGCCCAGGGAAGGGAGTCCCAGATACCCGGGACCCGTGGAGCCCGTCATGGGCACTCTGACAAGCCGGTGTCCCGGGGAAGGGAGCCCCGGACGCCGGGGACTCGTGGAGCCCGTCCTGGGCACTCTGGCATGCCGTTGGCACGGGGAAGGGAGCCCCGGACGTCCGGGGCCCGTGGAGCCCATCCTGGGCACTCTGACAAGCCGTTGGCCCGGGGAAGGGAGAGCCGGACACCCAGCGGAGGAATGCCCGGGACCCATGGAGCCCGTCCTGGGCAATCTGACCTGCCGTCGGCCCGGAGAAGGGAGCGACGGACGCCCGGGGGGGAGGAATGCCCGGGACGCATGGAGCCCATCCTGGGCACTTTGACATGCCATCGGCCTTGAGACCCGGGGGACGACTGCCCGGGAAGCATGGAGCCCGACCTGGGCACTCGCTCATGCCGTTGGCCTGGAGACCCGGGGGACGACTGCCCGGGGCGCATGGAGCCCGACCTGGGCACTCGCTCATGCCGTTGGCCTGGAGACTCGGGGGACGACTGCCCGGGACGCATGGAGCCCGTCCTGGGCACTTTGACATGCCGTTGGCCTGGAGGAGGGAAGCCCCGGGTGTTGTTACCCAGGCATAGCCCATCTGGTCCCCCTGGCAGAGAACCACCAGCCTTGCAGGGGTGTCCGGGCATACCCTTACCCCTAGTAATCCGGAGGAAAATTACCCCCCTTTCTTGTAATCTGTGCACACGAGTTGACAGAGGGGACCCAAGGCGTAAAAGTACCCGACCTCCTGGAGCCCTCGCTGGGATCGGGGAGGCAAATGGCACCTCATAGGGACTTCCAGGGAGGTTTGGCCATCTGGTCGCCCTTTTGGATAGCATTGCGTGCGACCAGATGGCCGAGGGGAAAGGTGCAACCAGGTGGCCGGGAACGAAAGGACTCCCTGCTTCCCACCCCGAGCCTTCGTGGTAGGGCTGCTGCCTGCCCACGCCGGGCAGGGCTCGGGGACCCCGGCTGGGCCTCAGGCACGGTGAGGACCACCGGAGCTCCCAGGCCCGGACGCCCGGGACGACGACTGCCCGGGACGCATGGAGCCCGTCCTGGGCACTTTGACATGCCGTCGGCCTGGAGACCCGGGGGACGACTGCCTGGGACGCATGGAGCCCGTCCTGGACATTTTGACATGCCGTCGGCCTGGAGACCCGGGGGACGACTGCCCGGGACGCATGGAGCCCGTCCTGGGCACTTTGACATGCCGTCGGCCTGGAGACCCGGGGGACGACTGCCTGGGACGCATGGAGCCCGTCCTGGACATTTTGACATGCCGTCGGCCTGGAGACCCGGGGGACGACTGCCCGGGACGCATGGAGCCCGTCCTGGGCACTTTGACATGCCGTCGGCCTGGAGACCCGGGGGACGACTGCCCGGGACGCATGGAGCCCGTCCTGGGCACTTTGACATGCCGTCGGCCCGGAGAAGGGAGCGCCGGACACCCAGGGAAGGACTGCCCGGGACCCATGGAGCCCGTCCTGGGCAATCTGACCTGCCGTCGGCCCAGGGAAGGGAGCGGCGGATGCCCGGGGGGAGGAATGCCCGGGACGCATGGAGCCCGTCCTGGGCACTTTGACATGCCGTCGGCCCGGAGACCCGTGGGACGACTGCCCGGGACGCATGGAGCCCAACCTGGGCACTTTGACATGCCGTCGGCCTGGAGACCCGGGGGACGACTGCCCGGGACGCATGGAGCCCGTCCTGGACATTTTGACATGCCGTCGGCCTGGAGACCCGGGGGACGACTGCCCGGGACGCATGGAGCCCGTCCTGGGCACTTTGACATGCCGTCGGCCCGGAGAAGGGAGCGCCGGACACCCA
This sequence comes from Lissotriton helveticus, assembly GCF_964261635.1. Taxonomy (NCBI): domain Eukaryota; kingdom Metazoa; phylum Chordata; class Amphibia; order Caudata; family Salamandridae; genus Lissotriton; species Lissotriton helveticus. Next base: position 1,539,805,707 of record NC_136069.1, on the reverse strand, counting down.
GGGGAGGACTGCCCGGGACCCATGGAGCCCGTCCTGGGCAATCTGACCTGCCGTCGGCCCGGAGAAGGGAGCGGCGGATGCCCGGGGGGACGACTGCCCGGGACGCATGGAGCCCGTCCTGGGCACTTTGACATGCCATCGGCCTGGAGACCCGGGGGACAACTGCCCGGGACGCATGGAGCCCAACCTGGGCACTTTGACATGCCGTCGGCCTGGAGACCCGGGGGACGACTGCCCGG